>NC_056757.1:332500-662500 GCF_018687715.1 Carya illinoinensis
GTTTCAACACAAAGAATCTAGTTACACTACTCACATTCAAAGAATCTAGTTACAGCAGCAAGTTTTTGGATCTTAGTTTTCATTCAAAGAATCTAATTACATTAGCCTATTTTAGCAGCAACTAATGAGTTTTTTTGTTTATTTTTTGTTTATAGCTCCATTGTGTTTGCTAATCCAATGTTATGTGTCATATAATTGTATAAATGTCATTACTGTCTTTGTTTCCATTACTGAGCATATTTAGATGGAATATGTGCACTCCTTCAATTTTCTGCGCTAACATCTTCACTTCCTGCTTACATTCATCACAACGTCCATACTAAAGTGAATCTGTTTGGGAGTGAATCTAACACGGTCCAAGGTCTTTATATTTTGGTTAAATTTAACAGTCTAATGTGCATGAATTTGCATCTAATGGTTGTGAGTGAATCTGTTTTTGGTTTTCAGCAGCAAGTTACATTAACCTATTTACAGCAGCAACTAATTACATTAAAAGAATCTGTTTATGGTTTTTAGTTTTCATTCAAAGAATCTAGTTATGAGACTTTTTTTATTGAGCATGTTGGAATTATGAATCTATAGCTAATTTTGTACAATTATACTTGAATCAAGGATGAAGCCACATTAGATGAAGATCCCTTCTTCAAAAAGAGATTTTTGAGGAATCAAAGAAGTGGTTTTCATCTACATCTACATCTACATCTACATCTTCATCTCTATCTCAAACCTTTTGTAGGTGTGTAGCCATTTGTTGTCTATGTTTTGGGCAGTTGTTATCTATTTAATATTGTAATGGAACACTTCTTTCCTCATTTTAGTGGTTGGGCAGTTACATGTGTTGGAAATAGATGTGGGTGGGCAACCACTATGTGCAGAAGAAGAGCTGTATTTTGAGCTATAATTATGGGTACTGATGTTGTTATATTTAGTGATAATGTGGGCAACAACTATATGTGAATGGAGCTTCTTGGTTTTGTGATAATTTGTGTAAATTTTGGGCAGCAACTATATGCTTCTATGTATTTTGTGATAATTTGTCAGCAGCAACTATGAGCTGCTATTATATGTGGGCAGCAACATTTTGTGATAATTTGTATCAATTTTGGGAAGCAGGTGTATCCTTGAATATTCTTTTTCTCTCTTTGTAAAGCTTGTGATTTAATTTGTAGTTGTCTTGAGTAGTCTATTAGTAGTTGTGATTTTATTTGATTTGTAAATTTTGGGGAACAATAGTGGTAGTGCCGACGGTATAGATTGTTGGATTGTGAACGATAGTAGTAGTTCTAAAACGATATTAGTAGTAGCACAATTTCAACTAGAAATGCTTGCTGGGGAGAGTTTTGAAAATAAAAATGAAAATAATTGTTGGAGTTTGTTAGGAGAGAGTTGGAAATTATGAAAATAAAAATAAAAAAGGATTTAAACAAATAAAAAAATTGTATTAAAAAATATATTTAAAAAATAATAACATTTTATTATTATAAAGAATGAGATGGTTAATTCAATGTAAAGTTATATTTTGAGTAATTAGCGAAAAGCTAAAAAGTCACATATTAACCAAATTTTAACTTTGAGATAGCTAATTTATCCGCAAGTTAATTTCCAACATATCTGGACAAGAGAGGTGCTACCCTGCCTGAGTAGTACGCTCATTGTTACCGTTAGTCATTTTGAACTTTTTTTTTATTTTTCTTTTCATATTTTTTTCATATATTTAGATATTTTACAAAAATAAAAAAATCACTAATATACTTAAAATCACTTTCTTAATAATTAAGTAAAAAAATTAAAAAAGAAATTAAAATAACGAGCAGTTCAATTGAACGATATACTTCGGACGACAAAGTAGTGTTTCTCTTCGGACAATACTGTAGCTTAGCCATCGTAATTTTTAATTATTATTTTTGTACCCTCGAACATTGCTTTTCCTTCACTCGATTTCAATCATCTTTCCTTTTTTGTATACATTGTTTTCTTAGTGCAATTTGAGGACATTGATTTTATTTAATTTGACGTATAGATTGCTTTTTTGAAAGTAATGAAAATGAAGCTAATTTAATGGATTTAATATATGTATTAAATAATAATAATATTTTAGATAAAAATAATTATAAAAAAAAACTCGAAAAAAAAATTATATTTGATTATTTATATAGAATTTAGATATATAATCTACTGTAGAATTAGTATTATTAGATTTAGAGTACCATAAAAAAAGATAAAAAAATAGGATAATAGGCAAAATTTGACTAATAGATTAGTAAAAGTGATGATGATAATAGTGGCAAGTAGAGAGGCGAAGGCGAGGTGTCTCTCATTCTCTGCGGGAGGAGTATGCACTAGTCTTGTGAGGTTTGTTTGCTTTCATGATATCCCTGTCCAAAGTACCTAATCGTAATTCATCATACTCAACGATGAACGGTTTAGAAAATTCTTAAAGGCAAGTATTGGATCTTTCGTAATAGCATATGCTTTGGTTAAGCAAATGCTGTCACTTGAGGTGACCAAATGGAGCGTTTTCCCAAGCAATTCGGTTAATGGATTATGGTTCTATGTCGTAATAGCCTTCATTACTTCTTTACAGCTTTCTCGAGAGTACTGTTGTTAGGCCAGGCAACCAGGAAAAATATTAATAATAAATAAATTTTTCTCGATCTTTTGTAAAGAGCACTTCCCCTTAAAAAACGTCACTTGTAGGTGAAGGCGTGAAGGTAGGTAGGCAGCAGGAGTTTTGTCTACATATCTCGTCTCGTGTATTTCCTTGTCAATGTTCAACCTATTAAGTTTCCGAGAACCGTTGAGCTATAATTTTTTTTTGATGGACTTTGGGCTTTATTGTCATAAATTTACGTCCAAAATGCTTCATCAGTAGCAATTAATTAGCATGCTCAAATTCAAAGACGCCTTGCGTGAATGAGCCTATCTTGCGTGAATGAGTTAAACGACATAATATAGCCCAACTAGCGTGAATGAGCCCATCATGCTGTCATGGACCAAAAGGCCTTCTGTCATTTGAACTCTGGCAGTTAACAATTTCAAAGAAAAATGAAAGGGAGCCCACCGGAAAGGAAGGGGTGGAGGGGGGCATCATATACAAGGCGTGCCAAAATGCTTTATCAGTAGCAATTAATTATACATGGAATTTCATGCCAACATGGGGCTTGTGAAATATACCTTGAGGTTTGTTTCATTTCTCGCTTTCAGTCTTTGGAGGCATCATAATGGCAGCTTCTCGAATATTAGCTGAGATCAAATCACACATACAAAATTAGAAAGAGACCTAGAGAGAGAGAGAGAGAGAGTTGTTGAAGAATGAATGACTAACCTTGAGGCAGTCTTAGTTCCCAACTCGCCTTCTCCCACGCCTTCCCCTAAAGGAGATGTCTGCACCTGCTGTTGGACAGCAGATGCCTTTAGTATTTTTAGGTACTCTTCCGTGGTGTATGCTCTATTACTGGATGGAGCACCATCTGCAAGTTTTTATGGCATGGTTCTATCAGATCTGTTTTAAAGGAAAGGGTGGTGGGTCGAGGTGGAGACAGGGTGAAGGAAGGAGAGAACAGGCTGAACTTTCCATTTAGTTGTAAGGATATGAAATGGCATGACCATAAAGCAAACAAAAGGCACAGCATCTCAAACGGAGATAGAATTATAGTTGTTTAAAGAATGCAATACTTGGACTGGACCTGACAAACTCGAGGATTTTTTTTCCAGAAAGGAGCAAGGTTTACATTGATAACCATTGATCATGACAACTGCATACATGCCTGACATATACATCAGTACCACGCAAGTATGGCCCTTGATATGCCCGCTATCCTAATTGGTGTTTTAGTAAGGTGACCACCTAGATTGTACATAGGCAAAACAAAGATGTTTAGTAAACTTGTTGGAATTCCTCTCATTTTTATCAACTTGATGACATTTTTTTTTTGTAAGTAAAAAGAACTTGATGACTTTGTTTTAAAATCACCAAGTAGCTTTGTCTTGGAAGCAATTTGCTTGTTTTAAGGGTGGAATGTAACAGATGAAATTAGGTGTGGAAAGAGTTCGTAGCTTTGCCTTGGTAGCCATTTGGTTGTTTATGTGGAATCTAACAGATGGAATTAGGTGTGGGAAGAGTTCACTTCCTTGTTCAGACTTTGGCTCAAAGTCCAATCCTATTGTTGATATATATCCTAAGTACACAAGGCGTGCACAATTGATACACCTAGTTAGAGAGAGCAAAAAGAGTTACTAAGTCCTGAAGGCTGGCACCAGGCTGTAGTCCTTGATAGGGATGAGAAGCCATCTTCCTCCTCCCCAGGTTCTATGATGACTGTTTCAGGAGTTATGTATCCTGATACTTGCCCTTGTTCAGACTTTGGCTCAAAGTCCAATCCTATTGTTGATATATATCCTAAGTACACAAGGCGTGCACAATTGATACACCTAGTTAGAGAGAGCAAAAAGAGTTACTAAGTCCTGAAGGCTGGCACCAGGCTGGAGTCCTTGATAGGGATGAGAAGCCATCTTCCTCCTCCCCAGGTTCTATGATGACTGTTTCAGGAGTTATGTATCCTGATACTTGCCCTTCTGAGTCTGTAGACCTCGTTGGAGATGGTAATGTGGTTCTGGAGGCTAGGGTTGCTCTTGTCATAAGGGAGAAGCCTCGGGTAATTGGTTCTTGGCATTGGACTTACAAAAAAAAAAATGGTTCTTGGCATTGGAAGGGACTTTTTTTGTTGGGTTCTAAGACTAGGAGGGCTGTTGTGATTCCAGACAGGTCCAATAACTATATCTGGCGATTGGGGGTGATATGTGAACTGCTGCAGGTCCAGTTTGTGCAATTAAGCAAGGGAAGGGACAGATTAGCTTTGGTGACGAGGAGTGACCTGAGCAGTGCTGCAGGGACCAGGGAGGAGCCCCTATGCTGTTTGCTTCTAATTATCCATTGTACCAGAGAGAGATTAATTTTGTAGGGGGTAGCGTCATCAGCTTGGGTTTTGCAGAAGGTGAAGACTTCTAGACAATTCGCGAGGATATCAAAACTAGAAGTGGTGTGGTCCCTGGTGTGTACTTCCTCTGGTTGGCAATAAGGCTTCTCTGACCTCCACCATATTCAATGAGAGCCAAATATCTACCCTGACTGTTGGATCAACACTGGGCAATATAGACTCTATTTCTGACCGTCAAGAACTTGGTGAAATTTTTCAATCCTTTAGCTTGCATGAGAGCTTCCCTGGAGGATAATGACCAGAGCACACTGGCTTTCCCCAGAGGCCACTCCTGTTCTTCTCACTAATGTGCGTCACTCAGATACATTCCCCTGCCAAAATCTCAGAAAGCTTTTGACTTGATGAACCAACTAGATGATCCCATCCCCATGTGAGAAAACAAATGCGCACAGACTGATTGAAGATTACAAGCAGCTAAACCAAAAATGGTAGAACTCTTGTTAAGGGACCGCAAGCAAGAAGGATAAGAAGAGAAGGAGAGAGAGCCTATGTAACCACCCTAGCGCACTTTATTAGTAAAACAATTTCATACAATATTTAAGTTTCTTGCACCCAAAAAAGAATCCAATATAAGCTAAATTCCAAAAACCTGAACTCTTATTGGTTTATATATTAAAAAACATTTTTAACGAAATGGAATCAGTAATACAATTCACCACAAACCTTAAACATGGCAAACTGCAATTAAATGGGATTCCAAGGGCCAACTTTTCCTAAAGTGGACCTATTTTTCCTATTAGAATCCAACGAAATTTTCTTTCCCAAAATAGAAACCTAACCCAGCGAGTATCTGCAAATAATGATGAATATGGAACAGAATATAAACAGTTCTAATAGAACACTTTCCAATCCAATTTTTGAAGAGAATAGAATGAATGTTTCCTGGAAAACAAAAATGAGAAACTGACATTTCCTTCCTTATCTCTGAAAGCATACAACGAAACAATGATACATTTATAGAGATTAGAAAATTCAAGATTTCTCCTAGAACCAAAGATAGCAAAGACTCAGGGGATGCTTAGGGAATGAGATAAGGTGAGAATTTTATGAATACTAGTAAGATGATTTGCGAATAGTAGTGAGATAATTTGAGTTAAGTATTTATTGGATTTTGGGAAAGAAGAGAGAAAAAATTGAATAAAAAATATTATAAAGTTAAGATATTGTTATAATATAATTTTTTAATATTATTTTTTATTTGAGATTTGAAAAAATTGAATTATTTTGTGTGTTTTGTTTGGAAGTTTGGGAAAGTTGTAATGATTAGTTTGAAAGTGTTTGTGTTTGAATGATGTTTGGGAAGAAAATGAAATGAGATAACCTGAGACGAGATGAGATGAAAACTATTTCCAAACAACCCCTCAATGTAATAACCCGATCCTAAAATTAGGCCATAAAGAATTTTGATGTATTTTCATATTACTATAAAAATTCTATTATTTTTATTATTATTCTATTAACATTTTATCAAATTTTGTCATTAATAAGTTATTAATTTTTAATTCGGATTCTTATTAATAATTTTAATTGTTAATAGGATGAGTGTAGTGGATTACTTTACCACATTCTCCCTCTCCTCTTGTACGTTACTCCTTCTGTAACCAACTAAAACAAGCATATTTAAAACCTCCATTAGCAGCAGACACTGCCTTGAATGTTTTCTTGGTTCATAAGATTTTGACAATTTTGTAACTCACTTGCACGCCGGAATTCTCAACTATTTATATCTCCTCTTTTCCTTCCCCCACGACATTCCTCCCTCAACCCTCGGCAAACAAAATGTCGAGCCACCCCTGTCTTATGCATCATTTGGCAAGCAACACAACCAGTTTCTCTCCCTGCCAGCAAGCCACTGCACCATGAACAAGTTGCTGCCACCGATGCAACCTCCACGATGGCACCGTGAAATCCACTACACATATCATCACCATGGAATGCAAGCCCCAGTTCTTGCTCATCAAAACAGAGCAGACCCCACTGCCATGAATGGTGAAGTCCAGCAGCGCACGTAACTTGTAAGTGACACCACCCTCCCTGCCGGGACCCAAGCAACTGTAACCCAACCCCTCCATACAACCACCAAACCAGTGGAAACCGAGATATCAAGTCAATATCATCATGCACCATGCCCACATACGCCGCCCATGTTTCCCCATAAGCCACCTCCCATCATCTAATGCCACTCCGGTTAACATCAGTCGCACATCACTCTCTCCCACGTCGGAAGCCCGACCCAGCCACCATCACACATCCTCTCCTCCATGCCAACGTAGTCATGGACAGCCACCTTCCTCCACCAGCCCTTCATGTTGCTATATTCACACGGTAAAACACCACTTGAAGCCAAGCAAGTGTCATTGCACTGCCAAACCGTGTACCCATACGTGCCCACAGCCTTGAGCAGCTGCAAACAGCGTAGGAACACCACCCACGTTCATTTGTGTCGCTCCATGAGCCACCATCAACCCATGGCAGCAACCACCATCACGTTTCTCCTCTTGACGCCCAGCAGCACACACAGAGGAAGCCAACTAGCAACCACCGTGATTCTCAGCCCAGCCACTGTTCCATCAGCCTCTGTTTCTCTTGCACGGTAAGCCTCCATTGCACTGCTCTTTTCCTCTCAAGGGAATGTCGGCTCTATGTAAAAGATGATGCTTTCAATTCTTCCGCAAGCATGTTACTCATGTACCGCTAGCGTAAATTTTAGGTGTCATTACAATTTTACCCTTATCTCTTTTCACATGGAATTTACTTGTTAGCCTATTCATAAAGCATGCGCAGATCGTAGTCCTTTTTCTGTTAAACATGTACAGATTTAAGATTTTACAAAAATGTGCCCTTTTAATCCTTTGTCGGGTAGTGTTTCGTGAAGCATCTTGAAGAATTGTTTTAAGTATAATTATGTTTGTACCCTTACGTTTTAAGTATTTTTTTAAAGCTTGTCTCATTTACGTGGGCTCGACTTAATTTTCACATGGGCTTGGTTTTTGTATTTCAGGAACTGTTATAATATTTTAAGTAGACCGATTTTCATATGGGCTTTGATTTTTAAGTTGGGCTCAGTTTTAAACTATGATTAGCCTAGAAACTTTATTTTTCCTACAGAAAACATTTAAGGATTTAAATTATGTTATTAAGTATTAAAATTTTATAACTAGATTTCAGTTTAAAATTTGAATACTTACTTATCAAAAAATTTAAAATTTGAATACTTTAAATGTGATTGAGTCTAGTTTATGAATCGAATGCCATTGTTTATTTTGTTAGATTTAATAAAATTTGTTTTGTTACAATTATAATTAGAAAATAAAGAAATATGTTAAAAATATTTAAATGATATTAGTATTTATTAGATTTCGCATCTCTAAACGTAGCAAAAGGATGGCTAGGTTCATGTGTCTATGTGGGTCGTCGGCTTCATGGGTTGCTAAGGGGATAGAGGATTGAATAGAACTTCTCTGTCATGACGGATTCTTCAAGGAGCTAAGAATGGGCAATGGAGTTCTCAACATTCAACACCATATTAATGCAAGGGGCAATTTTTTGCAACTCTCAGAATTCCAGAATGGAAGGAGGAAAGGTTTATTGGTGATCCCTGAAGGTGCAAATGGCATTGGATGGAAAGGTTTTGTGCATTCCATTCAAAGCGTTACTGGGTCCAAAGCCTTTGCTCTTGAGCATGCAAACAGAGGGGTGTTCATTGATGGAAAGACAGTGAGAAGGCCTTTCTCAATCAAAGGTGCCACGTTTGCCTTGGTGTTGAGGTCACCGGCATGTATTCTAGCCGAGAGTAGCTCCATGCAGAAGGAAAGGGTAAGACACTTGTAGGTGACAAGTTGTTTGGTGACATTGGGAGAAGTGGAGGGTAAGCATGTTCCGCATGTGTTGTGTGGTGGAATGGGTGCCTCTACTGGGTGTGTGATGGTGGGAGAAGTGGAGGGGATCTTGTTGGCTATCAGAGCTTAATTGACGGGAGTTATGGAGAATGTGAGAGGTCTAATTATTAAAGTGGATAAGGGGTTGAACCTGGTTGTTGGTTTGGGTGGCGGGCTGAAAACAGACAAGAAAAAAAGAGGGGGGGGGGGGGGGGGGGGGTTTCAATCCTACAGGTTTGAAGGCCATAACACTGTCATAGATAAGGTCATCAAACACCAGCATCTCTGCTCACACCGATGTCACTCAGTTCATTGGCAGGTTGTCATATGACTGCCCCCAGTCACCAGTTGCAAATGGGGTTGGTACTTTTTTCCAAGGTTCACTTTCAGTTGAAGATGGGGGTCCTTCCAGAGTTTTGGGTAATTTGGAAGCAGACAAGTCTCTTTCAGAATATAAAAATGTTGTAACATCACTTGTTTCGAGAGTCAGGGATGAGCCTAGCCTATCTTTTCTATGCCTCTTGAGGGAGAAGTTGGGTCTAATGAAGTGGCACAAAAAGGGTTGATGGTGGGTGGCACACCTACAAGCAATGTTCTCATTGATGGAACGACAACACTTACGCCGAAGGTGAAGGAACCTTCAATGGTTACAGCAACAACATGCAACAACAATATAGTTATTGAGGATATTTGGGATTTGAATGCAAAAGATGGTGGAGAGGAAATTATGGGTTTGTCATTGGTGCCTTGTGAGGAGGAATGTTTTGGGTCGGGAGTGCAGTTGGGAGTTGTCTGGGGCAAATGTTGTTCCCCTAGTATCTCTTCCTCCGATAAAAAATATAGTGGGTTTATCATTAGTTGTGGGGATTTCATAAGGTTAACAAGATTCAGCAATATGTGGGGATTTCGAGGGATGTGCTGACCAATTTGCGGCACTATTCACTACGCTTGAAACCAAATCAAGATTTAAGAAAAGCAAGGAGTTAAAGTGTCTTTTTTGGGCAATCAACTACGACACTAAGGAAGAAATTTCAAGTCGAGAGAAGACTAAAGGGAGGGCATTCTAAAACCATCCTCATAGAGGGAGTTTCGAGTGGAGTATTAGCCTACGTTTGGAACATGGAAGCAGCTGAGCTCATCTAAGTTGAATTCAAATTTAAGCCTAGCCTAACATCCAAACACACAATTCTCAGATCACTAAATATCACTCAACTCAAGACTTCTTTATACGTGGGACCTACAACCTTTTTCAACTCAACACCTCTTTACATACTGGACCCACAATCTTTTTCACTTTCTCATAAATATATTTAAACTCATCTTAATATCCAAACACATCTTAGGTGGGCCCCACAAAACTTACTTCACCATCCCAACTCACTACTATTTATAAAGAACTCAATTAATCTCAGATCAACTCAACATCCAAATGCAACCTTAGGGCAAGTTTGGGGCCTCATATGAGATACAAAATTCTCATGTAATCTCATTTCATCTCATCCCATCTTATTCTCAAACATAATTTAAATATAAAATTTTCAAATTAATCATTACATAATTTTCAAACTGATCATTACAATTTTTCCAAACTTTCAAATAAAAAAATAAAAAACAATTTCAACTTTTTCAAATATCCTAACAAAAATAATATTATAAAACTATATTATAACAATATTTTAACTTTATAATATTTTTTATTTTAACATTTTTCCTCTCCTTTCCCAAAATCCAAAAACTACTCAACTCAAACTATCTCACTACTATTCACAAACTATCTTACTACTATTCACAAAATTCTCTTCTCATCTCACTCCCTAAACCTGCCCCTGGTCTCACGGGAAACAAGGGTTTGGGGTTTGGGAGGTGTATTCTATTCCCATTTGGGCTTGGTGTATTTTGGATAGATTTCTAATTTTCACATGCTTATTGGTTATTAGGAGCTCTCTAGGATGCGCTAGGTGTTTCTTGTATACGCCAGTGTATTTGTTTACTCCTATTGATATTAATATATATAATACTTTTACTTATCAAAAAAAATTTATAAGATTTCTTGTAAAATTGAATAATTATGTTAATTATAAGAAAGTAAACCTATTTTAAGAATTGAGGTTTTTACAACTTATTTTAACAAAATTGAATATAGCCCAAGTATTCTACTAAATTATAATTTGAAAGTGAATAATATGTTATTAGTGTTTAAATAATTTAAGATATAAGCATTCATTGATTTTATTTTCGTATTAAACAGAATATTTCCTTGATTATTTTCTACAGTATGAATTTAATTAAGTGAGATATTAGGACACATTTCCTAAACAAATTTAGTGACGTTTAATATTTCATATAGGTGACAAGCAAGGAAGTGAGATTCAAGAAGTAGTGTAGCAAGGTAAATACTTGATCAAAAATTAGGATTAGCACATGTTAGTTAGTTTAGATAGATTATTATTAAAGACAATTCTTTGATAGACACTTTTTATGTGCCATGCATGTCACAATTTATGCATGTCATTAATCATAACACAAGATCATGTTAATTTTCCACATCATGTTCAAATTCAGCATTTTAAAGTTATTTATATTAGTATGTATGTCATACATCTCATGTCACAAAAGATACGTAAGCTTTCTTAAGTTCGAATGCAAGATAAGATCAGATCAGTTTAATCAAATGGTCATTCAGATGTACGGTACCAATGCAAATTCAGGGTGGATGTGTAAGCCACAGACTCAAGCATGGTCCACTGTAGTATGCCAAAATACTACTTAGTGGCTCACCTTGCGGCCGTGGGGCCGGTGCACAACCTTACACACAGAATTAAGTGTGTTTTTCAGTCAGATCAGTTATATAAATCAAATTAGTCAGTTAATTCAAAAAATTCAAAACAAGTCATGCATAGCATGAACACCAGTATGAAATGTTATGAATTTTAGTTCTTAGCATGAAAAATTTTATGAAAATCCTTAAGGTTATTATGTTTACATTGTGATGGGTTTCTTATTGAGTTTCAATTCATTTTAGTTTTACTTCATGTTTTCAACCACTTAGGTGAGGATGATGATGAGTATGAGCAAGCGGGTCAGGCTTAGATGGAGTAGTCGATTTAGTTTTAGGCTTTATTTATTTATTTAGTTAGTTTGATTTATAAATTATGAAATCTCTTGCCTGGCTTTATTTGCTTAAGAACATAACATTCCTAGCCCTAGGGAAGGGGGGATTACACGCAGCTTCTTGAAACTTGACTAATTTAAAGACGAATCTACAACTGACTCTTTAATAGTGCTATAAACAGCTGGATACTTGTATACTTTGAACTCATTGACTTTCATCGTTATCATTATTCAGAAATATTTAGGCATATTAGTGCCTTAATTCCACTTTTATGAAAGTCCTATGTCAAAAGGCTTTAAGAACACATATTTCCAAAACTTATCACATAAAAAATAGGCATATAGAAATGCTACTACAAAAAATCAAGAAAGAAATTTTTTTTTATAAGTAAAAAAATTCAGTAAGAAAATAAATACAAAAACTTCAGGATATCAAATAAGGATATGTTTTTGCTTAAATGAACTTCTTTATACTCAACATAACATATAGACTTCTGCAAGTGTAAAAGGTTCCCATTCCACATGCTAGACCTCAGTATACTGTTGGGCTTTAGATGATTGCTTTAATAGAAAGTTAGGTTTCCAAGTATAAGAAATCAAGACGTAGATGTGATGTTGTGGACTCCCTTTAGAAAAGGGAAATTTTCCGTTGGCTCCTTCTATAGAGTGATCATCGATCTGGAAGACAACTCTTTCCTTGGAAGAGCACTTGGGGGAGTAAGGCTCCAAGGCCACATTCTTTGTTTGGAAAGCCTCATTGGGGGAAGACCATGACCATGGACAACCAAAGGAAATGGCAGATTATTGTAATCAATTGGTGTTGTATGTGCACAAAAAGTGGCAAAACGGTGGATCACTTGCTTCCTCATTGTGAGGTTGCTAGGACCTTGTGGGATGATTTCTTCAATAGAGTAGGGCTAGCATAGGTTATGCCTGGCAGGGTGGTTGATATTCTCGCCAACTGGAGAAGTCTTAATGGTGTTCTTCAAATTGCAACAATTTAAAGATGGTTCTCACATGCCTTTGATGGTGCGTTTGGAGGGAAAGAAACAACTGGAGTTTCAAAGATAAGGAACGTTCGTTTGAGAAGCTTAGAAGTTTCTTTTCAACACATTATTTCAATTAACACCCATATTTGCCATTGCCACATACTTATGAAACCAGTCAATGTCAGAATCTTTCTAACAAATTCTATTAAAAATTAATATGTAGATGTAATATCCTAAAAGCTTCATTTTTTTAGGATATTAAAAAAAAAAAAGAAGCTTTTAGGATATCCTAAAAGCTTCTATAAAAGCTTCTTTCTTTGTATGGACAGCTTCATTAGAGAAGATCCTCATCTTAGATAATCTAAGGAAATGCCGAATCATTCTGTTGGGTTGGTGCTACACATGCAAGAAAAGTGGGGAGTCTGTGGACCACTTATTATTGCATTGTGATGTAGCCATGAGCTTATGGAATGATATCTTTGCTTGTTTGGGGCTACACTGGGTGATGCCACGAAGGGCGGTTGATTTGCTAGCAATTTGGAGAGGCATCCAAGGTAACTCTCAATACTAGCTATGAAGAAGATGGTTCTGATCTGTTTATGATGGTGCATATGGATGGAGAGGAATGGATGGAGTTTTGAGGATCGTGAATGGACAATGGGCAAGTTTAGAACGATTTTTTATTAATACCTTATTCCATTGATCAATTGTAATAGATTTTAAAGGCATGAATATGCATGATTTCCTTGTATCTGTAGACAATCATGCATAGGTGTTGCTATTGTATATCTTCTGTGTACTTGGCTATGCCCACTTTTCTTATTAATAAAGTTCTTACTGATTAAGAAAAAGGCAGCAGGGTGCTCAATCAACAGTATCTTTTGGAGAATAATAAGCCACACATAAATTTAATGCCCATTGCTTTGCAAAATAAGAATATAGAAGCTGAAATACTTAATCACTTACTGGGATCAACTAGAGTCTGAGAACCCTTGGTGCTGGTTGTAGATGATGGGTTTGATGTATTGGGTGTACTGGAGCTGTATGTGTTTTCAGTTGAAATGTCATCAAGACCAATCTCCTGTTCAAGTGTGCTCTTGAGTTCCTTTTAAACTTCCTACATACAAATAAATAGGCACTGCTACTAAAACTAGAGCTTCACGTGAGTAGCATACACACAACAAATTCAACCTAAAGTTTTATGGTCCAACCTGAAGTTCTCTAATGGTGGGTTGAAATGCACGCAACATCTTCCCCAAGTTCTGAGCAACCTGCATTTAGCCAGCTTAATCAAAATACCAAATAGATCACCACACATACTGACACACACAAAAAGAAGATAAGGAAAAGAAAGCCTTTAATACTGAAGCAGCCAGTATCCCCTATAATTGGGCAGATCCATTGCACTCTCATATTTCCACACAGTCAGCCTAATCCTTTGAGAAGATAGGGGAAAAAAGGCCTAATAGTACTGAAATAATCAGTATCCCCCTCTAATTTGGCAGATCCAATGCACTCTCATATTTCCACACAGTCATTCTAATCCTTTTAGAAGTACAATGTTATCAATTAGTGTTGTCAAGAGTTAATCTTTAAGTCATAATTATGCAAGACAGACTTCGTTACCACTCACACACTCAAACGTGACATAAACAAAGTTGTGACTACGTTACACCCTAGAAACACATTATTGGCGTAATCCCAAATACTGGGGGAAAGTAAGACATAACCATCTAAGTCGTCCCTATAGATCTATTTTTCCAGAGAACCAGTATGGAATTGATTCAAAGTAAGACCACCTAAATATACATAGACTATTAATAGTTTTGTATTTCCAAATATTTAACAAACTAAAAAGTAAAATAAGGTCTGAGGTTTTAAGTTTATACACACAACTCACCTCGGCAAGACCTTTGGGACCCAAAAACCAACAACGCCACCACCCCAATGACCAGAGCCTCGGGAGCTCCAACACCAAAAAGAGGTGCATAAATCACCATACCTTTACACCTCCGCTTCCTCTCTACACGAACATCATTTCGAGAAAAAAATGAAAAAAAAAAAAAACGAAAGAAAGATAACAAGGAACCACATACTTATATATAAAAAAAAAAATACAAGGAATCAGATTCCAACTAGATTCAACAGACTAAAAAGAAAATGAATAATGAACGTCCAAAAGATAAAATACCCACGAACCGAGATGAGAAGAAGAACCTGAATTGAGAGACTTTGGCGTGAGTGAGAGTATACCCAGATGCTTCAAACCACTCCATGGAGAGAAAAGACTGGGGCCCAGTGGGGGAACCGCTTTGCGGAGATGAAGTTTTGGGGTTTTAGAGTGTGACGCTAGAGAAGAAGATGTGGTGTACATAGCTGATTTTGTAGAAGAGACGGGTGATGATAAAAACGTGGGAGCGCAGATTGCCGAGGCTATGACCATGCGTGTGGTCGTTTGCAGGTCAGTCTGCTTAATTTGAAGTCTGGTTTTTCAGTATAATAATGTAATAGAACATGTTATCATCTCATTTATATCATATAAATATATCACATTAAGAATAATATATCACATTAAGAATGATACGGCGTATTTATTATTATTTAATAATAAAAAATATATAATAAATAATTATTTAATAATAATAAATATATTATATTTTATTTAATATAATATAAATAAGATGAGAATATGATATATAGAATAATTTTAAAAAACGTGAACTTGAAAGCATCGGGGGTCCAAAAATATTATCCGGCAAGTTAAAATGGACCTTGAGCAGAATTTGGACTTTGCAGATAAAGGTTTTAACCCACTCAACCAAACTGTGAGTGCTAAAGACTGAAAGACAGAAAAGAAAGGATTGGGTTTTGGACTCATTTTTTTGGACCCAAACCGTTGCCAGAGTCCAATGCCCACCATTTATCCCTGCAATGCTAAAAGCACCGGCTTCGGCTTTCTGGAAATTTTCATTGTGTTTATGGAACCAAGCTGCTTTTTTCTAGTTTTAGGAAAAGCTTTAAAATATTTTTACTTATTTTTTTCAGTATCATTTAAATATTATTTCTCTACAATATCTTTTGACGATCATCTTTTCAAACCATAAAACATATGATGGCTGTTAAGGAAAAAACAAAAAAAAAAACAAAAATAAACCCAAGGCTACGACACATGACAAGTTGAAACCCATCATGAAACGAGAGAAGGGAGACAAAGAGGGCTTGTCAATTAGAATACACGACATAAAGTAATAAAGTGACTTCAAACTAAAAAGTAAGGTTGTGCAAATCCTCCATCAGCTCTGACTCCGGCCAACGCCCACTCTGCCTCCCACTTTGACAGAGTCGGAGTAGTCCAAATTCAGATTCAGAGTAGATCAAACTCGGAGTCGGAGTAACTTCAAAATTTAATGTCAAATTCGAAGTTGGAGTTGAAGTTCAAAGTCAAAAATCAAATGAAAAATGGCGTTGTTTTACATCTGATAGTTTGAAACTAAGTCAACTAAACAAAGTAGTTTTATTCCAAGTGGAACAATGTCGTTTTGTGCACATCGGGGTTCCAAAACGTAGGACCCCCTTCTCTCCATCACTCTTTCATGAAGCTTCTCTCTCCTCTCTATTTCTATCTACTCGTCAGCTGTGTCACGCCTTCCTGGTGTTGTCGTGATGTCGATGTAAGCCTAATAGACTACTTCCTATTAGCCACCGCGACATCGTAAGTATATTTTGGCTTTAAATTTCATTTATTTTTGTTGTTTGATTTATGAATTTTTCAATTTAGGGTTCCAAAATCGAATTTGATTGATTGTGAATTTTGTTACATTTGTTATTTGATATGTTGTTTGAATTTGATATTTCAATTTTCAACCTTTGAATTAGGGGATTTTGTTGTTGAAAAATTGAAAACGCCATTCCATAGTTTGTGACACGACCTTGACTCGACCCTAGCACGAGCAAATTTCAGATACATTGTTCACTCGATGCTCGCTCGACATTCCACTCGAGTGAACTGCTTAACTAAATAATGGGTTAATTTAATTAAACAAGTTTTGTCTTTCCACAACAAATATGCAAGACCAGTTTTTGTTTTTGTTTTTTTTTTTTTTTTTTTTAAATCTGTGTGAGTTTTAGTATTTTCTTTTTTAAAAACCACACACATGGTTTAAAACACATATTTAAAAAAAAAATCCATAAATTTTTTCTTTTCAAAATAATTTGTCTGTTAACAAAAGAAGAATCCCAATAGGTTGTTTTGAAAGAGTGATCTTGCTAGATTCTGTAAAATGATCTTAATGTGTTTCCAATGTCTAGATTATTTTCGTAAAATGTCTTTATTTTCTTAATTGTTTCAACGCAATTTATATGGATATGGATGCTACATCTACTTAGGATGATCGTCCACATGGGGATGTCATAGTTCCTTCATTGAGAGGTACTTCCACTCCTAGACCCACATTTGGAGCAACTACTTCCTATGCAAGTAGTCAAGTACCTATAGATATAAAAAGATGAGAGTATTCTTAATGAGAGTAAGGATTGGGATATTGATGTTGATCGACCACCACGACCTAGTAAAAAAAGGTCGTGGGCATGAGAACGTTTCACCAAAATCCTCAGTGATCGTAAAAACCTGCAAGCAAGATGTCACCATTGTGGGCAAGTTTATGTCTGTCATTTGAAGAAGCAATGCATTTTTGTATTAATAACTTACAGGTTGCTAGTGATATATGATACATAAAGGGTTGGTGGCCAATGATCAGATGAAACTAAGTTACAAAACTTCTATAACCACTGGTGGTATGCAGAGTAAGAAATTGTCAATCCCATAATATAGTGAGAAGATGTTGAGGGATTTGCTTACAGAAATGATCATTATAGATAAGATGCCTTTTCGCGTTGATAAGGGAAAATAATTCCATAGATTTGTATAATGTCCTAAACCCCAATTTCTCATGCCTTCACGGTATATGGTAATACGAAATTGTTTGAAGAGTCATGCTAAGGAGAAGGTTAAGCTGAATGAAATGTTTATTACCACTAGCTAGAAAGTGTCATTTATGACTGATACATGGCTGTCCATACAGAATTTGAGCTATATATGTATCACATCTCACTTCATCAAAATTGAGTGGACATTGCATAAACGAATTGGTTTCAAACAAATTAAAGATCATAAGGATTCATACATTGGAAAGGACATGGATGAATGTATAAAGAATGAAGGGATTAACAAAGTATTTTGTATCACAATTGACAATGCTAGTGCCAATGACACTACAATTGATTGGTTCAAGCAGAATACGACAGTAAAAGATGATACAATTCATGAAAACAAGTTTATTCATGTTCGATGTTGCACTTATATCATCAACCTCATAGTTGCTGAGGGGTTGAAGGAGGTTGATAGTTCAATTACCAAAGTCCGCAACCTTGTGAGGTATGTGAAGGCATACCCCCAAAGGTTTGGCAAGTTTAAGACTATAGCCAAATAACTTAAGATCCCTTCTTCTAGTATATGGAGTTTGGAAGTTCCTACTCGATAGAACTTAACATATAGCATGTTGGATGTAGTGCAAAAGTACCAAAAAGCATTTGAGCAGATGGAGGTTGAGGATAGGGACCTAACATATGCATTGCTAGAGTTTATAGGGGGAAAAGGGGGCTCGATGTGCTGTACACTATTGATTGGGAAAATGTGATGTACTTTGTTCAAATTTTGAAGTTATTTTATGACAAAACTGTGCGCATATCTAGTTTCAAATATTGTACAGTGAAATGTACTCCAAGGAGCTCTCGGGGCTTTATGACTACATGCAATAGAGTTGTGATAACACTATCGAGTTGTTGAATAATATGGCCATGAGGATAAAATCCAAATATAATAAATATTAGGGGAATGATGAGAAGATAAACAAAAGTGTTGCCACCCATGCAATTACCATGGTAGGCAAAGTGCTTGCAGATCGGGCGAGCACCATGGAAAGCAAAAGTGCAACCCCCATGCAAGCACGATGGAGAAAAAATGTATTTGCACCCCAAGTAAGTACCATAGGAGCAAAAGCACTTATCCCAGATGAGCAACATGGAGAGAGAAAGTGCTTGCCATCCAACTGAGCTCCAATGAGAGTAAAAGTGCCCCCACCCTTGGTGAGCACCATGAGAGGCAAAGTGCATGTACCCCTGGTGAGCACCCTAGATGACAAAGGTTCTTGGTGCCCAGACAAGTACCATGGAAAGCAAAATTGCTCACCACTAAGGCAAGCACCTTGGGAGCAAAAGTGCTCTTCATCTCAACAAGCACCCGAGATGAAGCACAATGTTCCTTACATCAACAAGCACTGTGAAGGAACATAAACCTTGCCACCTTGGCTCGTGGTGGAGATGGAATGTACTTGCCCTCAGGGTGAGCACCATGGAGAGCAAAACTACTTACCACCCCGGCAATTGCCACGAGAGGCAAAGTGCTCGCACACCTGGTAAGCACCATAGAGAGCAAAAGTGCTCGCTCCTATGCGAGCACCATAGAGACCAAAAGTGTTTGCATTCCAAGCGAGCACCCTAAAGTGAAAAAGTGCTCGTCATCTTAGCAAGCATCCTGGATGAAGCACAATGCACCACACCTTGACTAGCACCTTGAATGAGCATAAACCTCGCCACCTCAGCTTGTGGAAAGGGAAAGTGCTCGATCTCAAGGGAAGCATCTTGCCAGCAAAATGCTCACCCCCAGGGGAGCATTGTCGAGAGTAGAACCAAGCAAGCACCATTAGAGTAAAAGTACTCAGTCACATATGTGTACTGTGGAAACCAAAAGAGCTCACACCCCACGCAAGCACATCGGAAGCAAAAGTGATATCCTTCATATGAGCACCATGGAGAGCAATAGCGCTCACACCCGAGGTGAGCACTACATGATGCAAAGTACTCACACCCTAGGCGAGCATCCTATGAAGAAAAACTACTCGCCCCTGGGAGAGCACCATGGAGAGCAAAAATTCTCCCTTGGCATGCTCCATGGGAGCAAAAGTGCTCACCACCTAGGTGAGCACCCTTGATGAAGCATAATGCTCCTCACCTCGATGAGCATTGTGAAGAAGCATAAACCTCGCCACCTTGACTCAGGAAGACCAAAAGTTCTCACTCTTAATGCGAGCATCATGGAGAGGAAAAGTGCTTACCACCCAAGCGAATACCATGAGAGAGCATGAATCTTGACATTTTAGTTCATGGAGGGGGAAAATACTTCTCTCCAAAGTAAGCACCACTGGAGGCAACATGCTTGTCACCGCTTGCGGGCAATGAAAGAGCATGAAGCTCACCACCTTAACAAGCATAACTGAAACAAGAATGCTCACGACCTTGGTGAACACCGTGGGAGGCAAAATGCTCCTTACCCAGCAAAATGGTCCATCCTTGGGTCGATCTAAATGCACAGTGGAGACATAGTGGATTTCGACCCACGACGGTGTCGTTAGTCTATCTGTGAGTTGATATCAACGTACGATTTTGTGGTTGTTGTGTGAACATCATTCTTCGGTACTTGTAGCTAGACTCATAAAAAAGTGTCAAATTATTGAGCCGTGCTTCAAAGGATCCTATCACTAAACACTAGATAGTGGAAATCTTGTACCAGTTTTATATTTGTGTGTGTGTGGTTGGATGCATCTATGCGTTACTAATATCTTGATTTTTGTATGTAATATTATATGTCAGTTCATATATGGATTGCTTTGAAAGTGACACTCATACCAATTTAAGAGATAATGAGACGGCTACTCTCTTTGGATAACCGATCACAAAAGACATCAAATATTAACTTGTCTAGTGATACAAGTCTCCCTCCTCATAAAATGAGGGCAAATAAGGACCCCTCAGTAGTGTGGGACCATTTCACTAAAATAGATGGATGCCCTTTAAATAACCCAAAAGCGGAGTGTAATTATTGTCACAAGATTTACTCTTGTCATCCCAAAAGATATGGTACATCAAGTATGCTGCAGCATCTTGGTACTTGTAAGCAACATCCTCATAGAATCAGACTTACAGATCAACAGAATATGAGTCATGATGGGCCTCTTGAGGGAATTGGAGATAGTGATGTTAGCAACTTGGCAAATGCACATAAGTTTGATTCGGAAACTGTACGAATGGCAATTGCTGAAATGATCATTTGTGATGAGCTTCCATTTAGGATAGTAGAAGCCTAGGGATTTA
The DNA here is from genome assembly GCF_018687715.1 of Carya illinoinensis. Taxonomy (NCBI): domain Eukaryota; kingdom Viridiplantae; phylum Streptophyta; class Magnoliopsida; order Fagales; family Juglandaceae; genus Carya; species Carya illinoinensis. The sequence continues at coordinate 353,684 of NC_056757.1, forward strand.
AGAATGTATGTAGATCTCTTGAACCAAGGTTTCAAGTGCCATCTCAAACCACTATAGTGAGAGACTATATTAAACTGTTTAAAATGGAGAAGGAGAAGTTAAGGGAAATTTTTAAACTATATGTGTCTTACTGCACACTTTATCGACTCTAATTGGAAACTACACAAAAGAATTCTAAACTTTTGTATGATGCCTAATCACAAAGGAGAAACTATTGGAAAGTGTGTAGATTCATGTCTACAAGATTTGGGCATTGACAAAATCCTTACTGTTACAGCTGATAATGCTTCCTCAAATGATGTTGCCATTAAGTATTTGAGAAAGTTTGTAGGAGGTCATTTGTTTGAAGGGAAGTATATTCATATAAGGTGTTGTGCCCATATAATGAACCTCATTGCGAATGATAGGCTAAGAGGTTGTGATGATTCAATCACAAGGGTGCGCAATGCAACTAGGTATGTTAGATCATCTCCCGCAAGAATGGAGAAATTCAAAAAGTGCATAGAGAAGGAGAAAATTGATTGTACAAAATTGGTATGTCTTGATGTTTCCACGAGATGGAATTCGACTTATCAATTGCTGGAAGTTGCAAAAACATATAAAAAACCTTTTTTGCGATTGGAGAAGGATGATGGTTCTTTTGTTCGTTATTGTCATAGTGTGAACTTGGGCCCCCCTAACTCTAATGATTGGGAGAGAGTTAGAGTATTGATAAAGTTTTTGAAGATTTTTTATGATGCTGCTGTGAGACTTTCTGGCTCTTTGTATGTCACATCTAATGCATATTTCCAGGAGATTTGTGGTATACAATCACATTTGTCAAAAATGAGTCAAAGTAATGATGCAGCGTTGAAATGTATGGCGGAAAATATGAAGATTAAGTATGACAAATATTGGGGATCAATTGAAATGTATGGCGGAAAATATGAAGATTAAGTATGACAAATATTGGGGATCAATTGAAAAGACTAACTTGATGATATTTATTGCTGTTGTTCTTGATCCAGGATGCAAATTTAGTCTTTTGCATTTTTGGTTCAAAAAGATATATGGTGGTAATTTAGTTGAAGAAATGATTGCAATAGTGAAACACTTGATGATGGACATTTATTGGGAGTATAGTATTGTGTATGGGAGTTCAAGTGGAGTTTCCTATTCGGAGCCTCATTCCTCAGTTGATCTTACTATGATTGATTCTGATTCTCAACAGAGTTTTTGGATTGAGTATGAGCAAGAAATTATTGAGTCTAATTTGATGAACAAATCAGAGATCGATTAGTACTTAGAACATGGTTGTGAGGCACGAGTTCCAAATTTTGATATTTTGGATTGGTGGAAGATCAATGAAGTAAAATATCCTATTTTAGCAAAAGTTGCACAGGATGTAATGACCATTCTCGTTTCTACAGTTTCTTTTGAGTATGCCTTCAATCCAGGGGGTCGTGTGCTTGACCCATTTCATAGTTCACTATCTCCAAGAATAGTTGAGGCACTTGTTTGTACACAAAATTGGTTGAAGGATCTAATACCCATTGATCTTCGTGCCTCCTTGGATAGTATTGAAAGCTTTGAGGCGGAATTGGGTAATGAATTTATTTCTTATTTACATATTTATTAAACTTTTTCATAATGTTTATTTTTATATCATTTTAATAATCATCATGTGTTTTTTTAGAGTTTGGTCCAAAATCAAGCTTTGTTTATGATGATGAGATTGAGGAGTAACTCAAGGCTTATGGTCTGCATGAATGATATGATTTTCATTTTCACTCATTTGTATATGATTTGCATGAATTAAAAATTCTGATTCGATTTTCCCTAATGTTAGTTTCTAAACCTTTGATATTGGATTTGTAGATTCACTTGCAAAATGGTGGATTAAAATGGAATGTAGGTAGTAGCTTTGGAAACCCAAGGATGAGTGAAGGTTTTCGAATTATAAGGGATGCAAGGGAATTTTGTTGCTGCCTTCTCAACAAATTATGAAATTGATTTTAATAGTTTGGTAGAGATTTTAATGGTTTTAACAGCAATTGTATAGAAAAATATGTTTATTTTGCAGTTTTTCTCTTGATAGCTTTGTACTAGTGTTTTGCTCACTCCTTAGTAATGAAATGATATTAATTTGTATGGAAAAGAAACCAAACAGATAGGGTGGGTGCAGAATTTTATCAAAACAGAAATGAACTCAACTGGAAAAAGAAAGAAAGAAAGAAAGAAAGAAAACATCTATCCGTCCATACAGACCTGCATGTACGGACGGGTCGAGTCGGCACGTTTTACCAACCAGGTTGGGTCAGACCTGACTTGTCTTCATCGGGTTGCAGGCCTAATTACAACTACTGCTAATGGAAAATTTAACATGGTGCATACTGATATAGAGAACACTTTTTTTTTAGAGGGGGGGGGGGATTTTGCGAGGGGGGTTTATGTGATGAAATACACACCTCCTACATCACCAATTTAATATAACAAATGTAATAGAAGTACCATTCTAAAAATATCCAATATCATTCCGTTGTGGTTAAGGAGAATGCATAAGAGGGACATTGTTTTGCAAACTCCCACTGTGGATATGGATGATAGCCCATGGGTAAAGTAACACAAAAAGGAATCACCATAAAAACATATTTTCAGTAATTTTACCTTTGCTTTTTGGATGGGTCTCCTCCTTGAGTCATCCTTAATATTAACAGTTGAGGTCATGATCTTTGCAGAAAGTGAATTTCATTTCCTATGAGAATCAAAGTGACCTTAAATCGGGATAAAGAAGAAATCTGGAGAGAGAGAGAGAGAGAGAGAGAGAGAGAGAGAGAGAGAGAGAGAGAGAGAGAGAGAGAGAGAGAGAGAGAGAGAGAGAGAGCTTTGGAGGGTTTTCGAAGGGAAGGGGGAGGGGCTAGGGGAATTTGGTAGAGAAATTTGGGGATAAAACGATTTGTTTCATCTAAATGAAACAAATCATTTCATCTTCATGTATGAGCAGTCCCGAATAAGGACTGCACCCATAATTTCTCTTATACTCATCTGGGTTTTGTAGTTCTTTTAGTGTAAGCAAGATCACCTGAAGTGGATGCATTGAGAGGAAGTATTGGCTTGTCAAAAATCTCATGTAAAGTGGCTCAAGGAGGGGGATTCTAACACTATTTTTTTCCATGCAACTATGAGAATCAAGAAAAAATAAATAAAAGAAGAGAGATGATGGTGATCGATGATAGGAGAGTGCTGGGGTCTCGAGACGAGATTCATAAGGAAGCTATGTAGTTTTTCTCCCAGCTTTTATCGGGGTCAAATGTGGAGATCAATGATCTGGCTCTTGAACTATTGTTGCCATAGGTTTCAATGTAAGAAAATGAGATTCTATGTGCAATTCCATCCTTAGAAGAGGTTAAAGTAGCTCTTTGGTCTATCCCTTTGAACAGTAGTTTTGGTTCGGATGGATTTTCTGCCAATTTTTTCATTTTGGCATGGGATATTGTTAAAGAGGATCTCTTAGAAATGGCCAAAGAATTCTTTGAGGGGCAACCTGTGACGCCCTCAGATTCCGTTTGGGATCGGACAGACATCCGAAGCATCGGGACATGCAACACAAGGTTACTTGCCCCTATTCATGACATATAAGATACAATATTCCTAACATGCATCTAGCATTATATAATATTCGCAGCGGATAATTATTTTTTTCCTAAGCAATACTATGCACCAAACTTATAATATTCTAAATAGTTAAATCGTAATCCAAGCGTACTTAACAAAAATAAACATCCATGATTTTAGTATGAGTCTCAAAAGACTGTAATCTCAAAAACTTGGGAGGCCAAACTCCATATTTTCATTATCAAAATACACTGTTGAGGAAGTTCATCGAGTAACTTTTATAACTCGACTAACTAGGCTATAATTCTGTCCAAAAACTAACTATGGAAGCTCTAAGCTCTGTGTCGTGTCTGCGGCATCTAGTCAACCTCCTTCAGTCTACCAATGTCTGCTCCTTACTCTGATCCTGACACATTGCCTACCATTCTGGGGGAATGGTAGTTTGGACTACCACAATGAGATTCGATTACAAATCTCAGTAAGTGAACAGGAAACTCCCACACAGGTTAATGATGTATGCATAAATGATGCATGCATAGTAGCAAAAGCATGAATGCATAATTAAAGTCGTAAGTAAGCATAGCATAACTTGACATATAGCATGGCATAACTGACATAACCTGAACTGAAACATGAACTAAACTTGACTTGACATGACATGAACTTGAACTTATAATATAACAAAGGCTAGCAACATAACGTGAACGTGAACTTAAAACACAACATGGACTTGAATCATGGCATGAACGTGAACATTGTTGAACCCAAGGTTTCAAGCTTAGTGTAATTATATATCTACACATGGATTTTGATGATAACAAATGAATTCAAAGAATAAATGAGTCTCAAGTTCAAGTTGTCTACATAATGGAGTCAAGCACATCAAGGAAACAAGCATGAGAAAGAAGGGAACAAGTTCACACTAAAGTCATAGAGTAATGTTCTAAATATCTTAAAAATTTGAAATTAGGATTAATGCTCAAAATTAATATTTTATCATAAAGCATTAAAATACATTTTCCATATGTGCATGAATATTTTAAAAATTAAATTTAAAAATTTTGAAAGATGATTGATTGTCATCTTTCACATGTGCATATTTTATTTGAATATTTTCAAAAGTGATTGATGCTTTTTTTGACTTATGCAAAAGGTAGATGTTTTTGTTTGAAAATTTTGAAAAGTAAAGTGTGCTCCTTTTGTCATATGCCAAAAGTAAAAAAATTAGATTTGAATTTTTTGAAAAGTAAAGTGTGCTCCTTTTGTCATATGCCGAAAGTAAAAGATTAGGTTTGAAGTTTTTGCAAAATGAATGATGTTATCTTTGACAATTGAAAAGGAATAACATTTTATTTGAATTTTTTGAAAAAGTGAATGATGTTGTCTTTGACATGTGAATCTTTTTAAATTTGAATATGAAGTCTCATATGCCTATAAATAGATCATTTGAGAGCTTCACATTAACAACATCAAGAGCATACAACATTCATTCAAAGCTTTCATTCTTTCTTCTCTAAGCATTGAGCCTTAATCCTTGTTTATTTTGAGAGAAATATAGTTTGCGTTGTATTGTTCTTATTTCACTAATTGAGGAGTATTTTTTTAATAACTTACCCACTATTAGCTCTTGTATCAGTAAAAGGGTGTGTATAACTCTTGTGTGTGTAGAAAGTGTTCTACACATGGAATGGTTGAATCACCTCGTGTAAGGTGATTGCAAGTGTAGAGGGAGTTCTACACAGATCTTTTGTAGCGATGTTATTCAAAGGTGTAATAGGTTTCTATCTCTACCTGAAGGAGATTGAATAATGAATTTGGGGATCCTCAAGGGGTAGCTTGAGGCGATGACGTAGGCAGTGGGGTCGAACCTCGTTAACATACTGAGTTTGATTCTCTTTTACCCTTACTCTTTATATTTATTGTTGTTTCGTATTTTGTTTATATTTTATATTTGATTTATAATTGTTATTTTTTTTAAATATAACTCAATTCACCCCCCTCTTGTGTTAGTCATCTGGGTAACAATTAGTATCAAAGCTAAGAGCTCTGTTATAAGATTAACTATTTTTTGAGTTAAGATCTTATGGCTAACATTGCAGCTTCATTTGGTGAAAGTCAATCTAGCAGTCGGTCTCCACTCTTTTGTGGAGACAATTACTCATTCTGGAAAGTTAGAATGAGAATATTCATTCAGCCTCAAGTCGAGAAATCTGGAGATGCATTGTAAATGGATCTTATATTCCAACAAAAGTGGTTGATGGAGTAAAGGTAAAAAGGAAGAAGAATAGTTTGATCGTGAAGATAATAGACTTTATACTTTGAATTTAACTACTATGAATTTATTATTTAATGCTCTCAATGGAAATGAGTTTAATAGAATAATGACTTGTGCTACGGCAAAAGAAATTTGGGATAACTTGGAAGTTACTTATGAAGGAACTTCGCAAGTCAAGGAATCAAAAATTTATATTCTTACTCATGAGTATGAAATGTTTAATATGAATGATGATGAATATATTTCTAGTATGCACACTCATTTTACTAACATCATAAACAGCTTGACAGCTCTTGGTAAAGTTTATTCTAAGGTAGAGATAGTAAGAAAAATTCTCAACTCTCTACCAAAACGCTGGGAATCAAAAGTGACAGCTATTCTTGAAGCTAGAGACATCAAAAAGCTCGAAGTGAATGAACTCATCGGGTCACTTATCACCCATGAGTACACATTGAAAAGAGGAGAAGAAAAAAGAAAGCCAAAGAAGAGCTTGGCACTTAAAGCCGTTCCTCATGAAAGTAAAAGTGATGAAGATGAGGAAAATAACGACAAAGACGAAGAAGTTTCGATGATAACAAGAAGAATTTAGAGGTTCTTAAAGAAAAATAAAACTCCTCCAAGGAAATCATTCAAAAAGTTTTTCAAGAAAGATTCGGGTAAAAATGATACTTTAATTTGTTATAAATGCAATAAGCCTGGTCATATCAAGTCAGATTATCCTCTGCTAAAGAAAGATCGAAACAAGGGCAAGAAAGTAATGAAAGCTACATGGGATGATGATTCAAGTAGCTCAGACAGTGAAGCAAGCAATAGAGAATCAGCAAATCTTTGTCTTATGGCTAAAGATGACATTGAGGTAACAAATCTTGATAATATTGAAGATCCTTCATATGAAGAATTGCAAAATAGTTTAGAAGAGATATATGAGGAACTTGAAAAATTGGGTATCAAGTATACTTCTTTGAAAAAGAAAAATTCTTCTTTAACAAACGAAATTGATATTTTAAGAAAAGAAAGCATCATTTTGAAAGATGAAAATCTTGAGTTGAAGAAGAAGAAAACTGATTTAGAAAATATTATTGAAAACTTTACGAATGGAAAAAGAAATTTTGAAAAACTTCTTGGTAGTCAAAGATGTGTTTTTGACAAGGCATGCTTGGGATATATGCCAAAACAAAAATACAAACCTTATAAAAACTTCTTTGATAATCCTTCTATATCAAAGTCCAATATTCAAAATTTTTTTCATAAAAATAATTTTGTCAAAAAAAGATACTATTATAATTACTCAAGTTCTTCATATATGCTACATGCTATTTTCAATTTTTGTAATAGAAATGGTCATAATTATCATGCTTGTCCTATTAGAAGAAAGCATACAATGACTATTAGGGCCATATGGGTACCTAAAAATCTTGTTTCTTCTAATACTAATATATAAAGGACCCAAAGAACTTGTGTACCAAGAAAAATCATTTTAATTATTTTTATAGGTATGCATAAAGTCCTCCACAAACAAAAACAAGATCATTTTTAGATAGTGGATGTTCAAGACACATGATAGGAGATAAGACTAAGTTCTTTGATATTAGATCTAAAGAAGAAGAACACGTGACATTTGGAGACAACTCGAAAGGGAAGATCGTGGAAATAGGTAAAATTGGTAGTGAATCTTCTCTCATAATTGAAGATGTTCTACTTGTTGAAGATCTAAAACATAATCTTTTGAGTACAAGTCAATTATGTGATAAAATATTTACAGTTACTTTCAAAATGGATAAGTGCATTATTTTAAATGATCATGATTGTAATATTTGTTTTATTGCTTTTAGAAACAATAATGTTTATACAATCGATTTTGAAGAAATTACCTTACAAGATGCTATTTGTTTTTCAACTCAAAATGAAATTAGTTGGTTATGGCATAGAAGATTAGGTCATGCTAACATGGAACTTATTTCCAAACTTCCAAAAAATAATCTTGTGAGAGGTTTACCAAAAATAAATTTTCTTAAAGACAAAATTTGTGATGCATGCCAATTTGGTAAACAAACAAAAACTTCTTTTAAAATCAAGAAACATATTTCCACTACTAGACCATTGCAACTAATACACATGGATCTTTTTTGATCAAATAGAGTTGCAAGTCTAGGAGGAAAATATTATGCATTTGTTATTGTTGATGATTTCTCTAGATATACTTGGGTCATTTTCCTTGCTCATAAAGATGAGGCACATAATGCATTTACCAAGTTATGCAATAGAATTCAAAATGAAAAGGGCTATACTATTTCAAGTATCCGAAGTGATAGGGGAAAAGAGTTTGTTAATAAAAATATTGAAACATTTTGTGATGAAAATGGTTTTGTGCATAATTTTTCTGCTCCTCGAATTCCTCAACAAAATGGGGTAGTAGAGAGGAAAAATAGATCTCTTCAAGAGATGGCAAGAACAATTCTCAATGAGAACAACTTGCCTAGTTACTTTTGGGCCAAAGCGGTAAGTACTGCATGTTATGTTATAAATAGAGTTATGCTAAGGTTTAAGTTAGATAAAACTCCCTATGAGCTTTGGAATGAGAAAAAGCCCAACATTGGTTATTTTCATGTATTTGGATGCAAATATTTGATTTTGAATGACAGGGATAATTTAGGCAAATTTGATGCAAAATCTTATGAAGGTATCTTTCTCGGGTATTCTACTAATAGTAAAGCTTATAGAGCATTCAATAAAAAGACTTTGACTGTACAAAAATCTATGCATGTAGTATTTGATGAATCCAATTCTCTACTCTTTAAGAAATCTATTGATGAAGAAATAGAAGGTATAAATAACACGGAAAGTCTCAATCTCAACAAAGAGAACATAATAGAGGAAGTTCAACATAGAAATATCAGGAAAGATCATCAAAATTTAATACAAGATGCAACCAAACAGTGAAAATTTGTGAAAGATCATTCAGTGGAACAAATTTTGGGATAACCTTCACGAGGTGTAAGTACTCGATCATCTCTTAGAAATATTTGTAATCATACTGCTTTTCTATCTCAGATTGAACCCAAAAATATTGATGAAGCACTTCTTGATGAATCTTGAATTCTAGCTATGCAAGAAGAGTTGAATCAATTTGAAAGAAATGATGTTTAGACACTTGTTCCTAGACCCAAAAATCATACTATTATTGGAACAAAATGGGTTTTTAGAAACAAGAAAGATGAGTCCGGAGTCATTACTAGAAATAAGGCTCGACTTGTAGCCCAAGGTTTCAATCAAGAAGAAGGAATCGATTATGATGAGACATATGCACCCGTCGCAAGATTAGAAGCTATCCGAATACTATTTGCATATGCTTGTTATAAAGATTTCAAACTTTTTCAAATGGATGTTAAAAGTGCTTTCTTAAATGCTTTTATAAATGAAGAGGTATATGTTGAGCAACCTCTAGGTTTTGAAAATCATATTTCCTCAAATCATGTTTCAAACTCACAAAAGCACTATATGGACTCAAATAAGCTCATAGAGCTTGGTACGAGAGACTCAGTGGTTTCTTGATTGAAAAAGGTTTTTCAAGAGGAAAAATTGACACAACACACAACTCTTTTCATTAAATATGAAAATGATGATATTCTTTTGATTCAGATTTATGTTGATGATATAATATTCGGTGCTACTAATGAAAATATGTGCTAAGTTTTTGCTAAGACTATGCAGGAAGAAATTCAAATGAGCATGATGAGAGAACTTACATTCTTTCTCGGATTACAAATTAAGCAAGCAAAAAGTGGGACATTCATCAATCAAAATATATTAAGGAATTACTGAAGAAGTTTGGGATGGAAGGTGCTAAGGAAATTGGAACACCAATGAGCTCATCAACTAAACTTGATAAAGATGAAACCGGTAAGTCAGTTGACTCGAGGGTATATCGATGTATGATTGGTAGCTTATTATATTTGACAGCTAGTAGACCAGATATTAAGTTTAGTGTGTGCTTGTGTGCACGCTTTCAATCATCTCCAAAAGAATCACATTTAATTGCAGTTACGCGCATTCTTAGATATCTTAGTGGTACAATTTAAAAATTAAATTTAAAAATTTTGAAAGATGATTGATTGTCATCTTTCACATGTGCATATTTTATTTGAATATTTTCAAAAGTGATTGATGCTTTTTTTGACTTGTGCAAAAGGTAGATGGTTTTGTTTGAAAAATTTGAAAAGTAAAGTGTGCTTCTTTTGTTATATGCAAAAAGTAAAAAGATTAGATTTGAATTTTTTGAAAAGTAAAGTGTGCTCCTTTTGTCATATGCCAAAGTAAAAGATTAGGTTTGAAGTTTTTAAAAAATAAATGTTGCAATTGGAAAGGAAGAACATTTTATTTGAATTTTTTGAAAAAGTGAATGATGTTGTCTTTGACATGTGAATCTTTTTAAATTTGAATATGAAGTCTCATATGCCTATAAATAGATCATTTGAGAGCTTCACATTAACAACATCAAGAGCATACAACATTCATTCAAACCTTTCATTCTCTCTTCTCTAAGCATTGAGCCTTAATCCTTGTTCATTTTGAGAGAAATATAGTTTGCGCTGTATTGTTCTTATTTCACTCATTGATGAGTGTTTTCTGATAACTATCAGCTCTTGTATCAGTAAAAGAGTGTGTATAACTCTTGTGTGTGTAGAAAGTGTTCTACACAGGGAATAGTTGAATCACCACGTGTAAGGTGATTGCAAGTGTAGATGGTGTTCTACATGGATCATTTGTAGTGGTGTTGTTCAAAGGTGTAATAGGTTTCTATCTCCACCTGAAGGAGATTGAATAATGAATTTGGGGATCCTCAAGGGGTAACTTGAGGCGAGGACGTAGGCAGTGGGGCCGAACCTCATTAACATACTGAGTTTGCTTCTCTTTTACCCTTACTCTTTATATTTATTGTTGTTTTGTATTTTTTTTTTATATTTTATATTGTATATTTGATTTATAATTGTTATTTTTTTTTAAAACAACTCAATTCACTCCCTTCTTGTGTTAGTCATCTGGGCAACAAACATACATAACATAAACATGAGCTTGAATTTAACATAAACCTGAGCATAACATGACATAAATGTAAACTTGAGACATAATGTAAATATGAACATAACATAACATGAACGTGAACTTGAAGATAAGATATATGTGAATATAACATGACATGAACATGAATTTAAACATAACATAAATATGAACATAACATGATATAAACATGAACTTAAAACTTAACGTGAACATGAACATAACATAACATGAACTTGATCTGAAACTTATTCTTATCTCGTGAGGTCACCATGATTGCTTATTCTTATCTCATTGACATGAACTTGGAATCTTGTTCAATAGACTTAATTAATAACGTGACCATATGGGTGCTAAACGGGTCCCCTTGAGTCTTGTGTCCCTGCCGATTATCGCATCACAACACAGGTATCTACACCAGCTGTGAGTGCATTAATACATACTCCACAGTTGTTGTAGCCCCACGTATTCTACCTGTCACAATTGTTGTGTCTCACGTAGTGTATGCTCCACAATTGTTGTGGCTTCATGAATTGTTTGTGCCACACTTGCTATGAACAGACGTAAAATAAAATAAGGCTCCATTGGCGTTAGTGCCCGGCGCTCTCCAGTGACTAGCTAGTTAGGCCTCATTCGCAACCTGTTGACTGTACTTCGTCAACCTAGGGAATTTCACACCTATTTAGACACTCCAGTGTGAACAAAGGAGTTCCATTAGAATATTACCCCATCCTAACACTTAGGGTCGTGATTGACATGATTAACTTAGCATGAATGTGATCTGAAACTTGACTTAACATAAACTTGATCTGACTTCTTTACTTAACATGGCATACTTGCAATGGTGAATATTTCATGATATGACATACATGTAACATGTGGCATACTTAACATGGCATATTTATAACATAGAGCAATACATGACAGAATAGATTGTGTAACAGATAAATATTCATGACATAATAAATCATGCATAACATATAAACATGTAATGACGTGGCATGGCATGAAATATATGATAACATACATACATAAATTGTAATTCCCTTACCCATCATACATACATAGTAAACTGATAGTAAGTTAGAAGCTAACTTACCTCGTTTGTTGCATTCTATTAAAATAAAGCGCGAAACACGATGAACTGTAAAAAGATATTCTACAAGTTAGATCCCCACCACAGGCTAATATTACTTACATGCCAAGCATGTCTTGCAAGCTTGTGTGCTGCTTCATTACACGACCTCATAGTATACCTAACTTCACACATATGGAAGAGACTCATAAGCTCTTTAGTGTCCTTGACCACGTTCCCAACCATGGCCATTGAGGGTTCTGGGTTCTGCAGCTCCTGAACTAGGGTCAGTGCATCGCTTTCTATGATGAGGTGTTGAATTCCCAGGTAGCAGTCAACTGTAGTTCCCTAAAAATTGCAAGCATCTCAATACTTGTTGCATCCCTGACTTCATGTTCCTTCTTACTTGCTGCTATTAACACTTCTCCTTTACTGTCTCTCAAGATGGCCCCAATGCAGGCACTGTGTTGGTTCAGGAGGGTGGCCCCATCCACATTCAACTTGAAGACTCATGGTGGGGGGAATTCCCAACGGCAGTGGTGTCTCACAGCCTTCAAAGGTTGGCCACGGGTTGCTTTATAAACATGCTGGACAGCCAGGGCATGAGCTATGGCCTGCTCAATACGAATGAATTTGTCTTCAAAAGTTGAAACATTTCGTCTATACTAGTAGCTCCAAGAGACTAGGAAGAATAACTCTAACTGATCTTTCCGTTGTAGACCACTGATGAACCCAGCTATATCCCCATACATCTTTGGTAGGTTAGAGTTGAAGATAACAAGTAACTGTTTTTCCCAAGCCTCTCTTACTGAAGGGTAGAAGCACAGAGCATGAGCTACATCCTCAGTTTCTGTGTTGCACATCTTACACATGTCTTCACTTAGAACCTTTCTTAGCATCAGGTTATGCTTTGTTGGCAGGCTTTCTTTACAGGCCTTCCATGCAAAAATCTTGATTTTGGTTGGGATCTTCAGGCTCCATAGATCTTTCCACAGCTTTTGCCTCCCCATGCTTCTTGAACCCTCACTGGCCATCTTGTTCTGTGTTGCCTCTTTGAAGACCCGATATGCACTCTTTACTGTAAACTTACCATGAGATTCAGGGTCCCAGATTATCTTGTCTTCTGGTGTGCTGCTGCTTAGCACTATTTTAATAACTTCATCTGTTGCTCGTGTAGGTAGTAAGGTCCTGATCTTTTCCACATCCCACCACTTAGTTTGAGGGTCCATTAGGCTATCGATTGTTGCATTGTGGTCATAGGCTGTTGTAGTTACTTCATTTCTGCCCAGAGGGGGGGTGCCCAGGTATCCAATTGTCTTCCCATACTTTAATTGTCTGTCTTGATCCCACTCTTCACTTACTGCCTAGAGTCAATAATTTTTTTGCTTCCCAAATCCCCTTCCATGCAAAGCTAGGATTGAATCCTAGTTTGGCCTTAAGAAAGTCCTCATTTGGGAAATACCTTGCTTTGAAGACTTTATGGATCAAGGTAGTTGGTTCTTGCATGGTTCTCCACCCTTGCTTGGCAAGAAGGGCATCATGAAAGGTCCTCAAGTCTTTGAAACCTAGTCCTCCAACCTACTTATGATCACACATCTTGGTCCAGCTTACCCAATGGATTTTGTGTTCTTCCTATTTCTGTCCCCACCAAAAACGTGCCATCATTTGTTCCAACTCATGACATAGGCTTCCTGGTAGTTTAAAGCAGCTCATAGTGTAGGTTGGGATGGAGAGTGCCACTACCTTTATCAATATTTCCTTACCCCCCTAAGACAACAACTAGCTTAGTCCATACCTTGTACTTGATGTCTGAAAAGGCTCTTGTCTTTGATCTACCCACTAGGGGAGGTAGTCCCAGGTATTTATCGTATTGCTGAAAGTGTTGGACCCCCCACAAGTTCATTAAGTCCTGCTGTTGGTTAGAGTCTACATTCCTGCTGAAGATCATGGAAGTTTTGTCTTTGTTTACTTTTTGCCCTGAAGCCTCTTCATACTGCTCAAGTAGCTGCTGTATGTGGTTGTTCTCTGTCCTAGTGGCTTTGCAGAAAAGTACACTGTCATCTGCAAACAACAAATGCGAGATCCTTGGTACCCCTCTACATATTCTGACCCCAGCTATACTCCTGGATAGCTCTGCTTGTTTCAAGAGACTTATTAGGCCTTCAGTTCCTATAAGAAATAGGTAAGGAGACAGGGGTCTCCTTGCCTTATACCTCAAGTGGGATGGATAGGGCCCTTTGGTTCTCCATTTATTAAAACTGAGAAAGAAACTGTCTTGACACACATCATGACTAGTTGAGTCCACCTAGGGTGAAACCCTATTCTACTCATCACTACCTCCAACTACCCCCATTCAAGCCTATCATAGGTCTTGCTAATATCTAGTTTAATAGACATGTAGCCTTCCTTTCCTTGTCTTCTGTTTCTCAGAAAATAGATCACCTCATATGCCACCAGCACATTATCACTAATTAACCTTCCAGGGACAAAAGCACTTTGGGAGCTTGAAATAACTTGATTCAGGATTGGTTTGAGTCTATTAGCCAGGACCTTTGAAATCAGTTTGTATACCACATTACATAGGCTAATTGGCCTGAATTCAGTTATCTTTTCAGGCTTCTTCTTCTTTAGGATTAGAGTGATGAAAGTATGGTTGATGGTAGGTGGGAGGGTACCACTTTGTAAGGCCTGCATCACATCATCAGTCGTGGACTTCCCAACTAAATGCCAGTACTTCTGATAGAATATAGGAGAGAAGCCATCAGGTCCAGGTGCCTTAGTAGGGTGCATTTGGTCCAGAGCAGCCTTTACTTCTTTTCTCTTGAATTCTTTCAACAGGTCCTTATTCATCTCCTGCCCTCCATGCCAGCTAAGAATTCTAAGTTAGGACTCTGAGAAGTTACTGAAAATAGAATTTGAAAATAGTTCATGATCACTGCATCCCTCCCTTGTCCAGCTTGCCCTTCACCTGATTCATCCTTTAAACCCTTCATCCACTTTTTAGATCTTCTCAAGGAAGCCTTTTGGTGAAAGAACTTAGTATTCTGATCACCCCCTTGCAGCCATAGTGACTTAGCTCTCTGGTGCCATAAATCTCCTCCCTTTCCAACCAAATTTGCAGCTGGTTTCGTGCCTCTTGGTGCACTTCCACTTGGGTATGGTAGGGGTCTCTATCCTGCACCTGCTGTAAGTGGTCCCTGGCTTGTTCTATCTTCTTCTGCACATTTCCAAACTTGATCTTGTTCCAGCGTGTTAAGCTTTGAGAACAGGCCTCAACTTGTTGAAACTGTTCATGGGGTTATCACCTGTTTTGCCCTTCCATGAGTTAGCTACAACTCTCTCACAGTCCTCATCCTCAGCCCACATGGCCTCGAACCTAAACAGCTTGCCTCTTGTACTTATCTTTTCATTGCTTGAATATAAGATAATTGGGAGGTGGTCAAAGTAGGCTGCCATCCTATGCACAACTGTATAATTCTGGAAACAATCTAGCCACTTTTGATTTGCTAAATATCTATCAAGCCTTTCACTGACAGAGTGTTGGGCTTCACTTCCATTGAACCAAGTGAATGGATGTCCCTCATACCCCAAGTCAATTAAGTAGCAGTCATCTATAAGCTGTTTGAATGCTTTCATTTGTCGTTCAGGTCTACCTTTGCCACCCCTCTTCTCCTGCCAACATAGCACCTCATTAAAATCCCCACATACCAACCAAGGATCAGTTTTACTCCCCTCAAGGTTTTAATCATACTCCACATTTCCTGCCTCAGTTCAGTTTCTGGATGGCCATACACACTAGTAAAATGCCACTATCTATCAGCCTCTTCACTATAGATCCTAGCATCTATATGGTTCTTTGAGAAGCTTTGTATACTAAGTTTAGTTTCCTTTTGCCACAAAATTGCCAACCCCCCACTCCTCCCTTCACTACTTATTGCAAAACAACACTCATACCCCACCTTTCTTCTCACAGATTCCATTTTAGTAACATGTAGTTTTGTTTCTTGTAGAAACAAAACCATGGGAACTTCCTTCCTGACCAAGTCACGAAGTGCTCGAACTCCCCGTGGGTTCCCAAGCCCACGGCAGTTCCAACTGATGCACTTCATTTTATTGGGCAGAGCTGTTCTCCAGCCTCTGCCTCTTCACTCATGTTTTCATCTACCAACATCATGGTAGTTTTTAGTTTCTTCCTTGTCGACATGTTGTGCCCTCCAGGTCTTTTAGTAGTTTTAGTAGCTGTGTTAACCTGTCTATCAGAATCCTGCACTATCTCATCCAGGTTAGGGGGTTTGTAACATTCAATACAGGCCCTTCTTTTCCATGTTCTACCCCTCCTTTTTTCATTGGTACACATAGTGTTATTCATGTCACGTTCACTTAGGATACTAAAGTCCCTCTTGGTCATGCCTCGAGCCTTAGAGCTCTGTTGGGAAGGGGTGCCAAGTACTGTGATAGGTTCTTGATTTTCCTTTAGCCCCTTACTACATGTTGACTTTCTACTTAAGCTTTTTCCCCTACGATTGTCAGTAATACCTACCGTATGGTTTCTTGATCTAGCTGTCTCCCCTTCCTTGGAAAGTCCCTCAGGGCAAGGTGGTTTAGGCATACCTGGTAGTGGGCTAGTACAGTCTTGTCTTATTGTAGTTGGCAGACCCCCACGTGGGTAATCTTGGCTTCTGGGATTGAGCCTTGTGTCTTCAACCATGTCAAGACTGGTTGACATCTTCTCCTGTGGTAGAATTGACTGGGCCACGTCATCATCATCACCCTTATGCCCAGCGCTGCTTTCTGGTGTACCTCCCTCTCTGTCGAGTCCACCTTGCATATCTCTGGTGGAATTCTTCTGATAAGCAGCTCATAGCCATGCCCCATACTGGAGCTCTTCCTTCCCATGCATGGATCTCGTTTGTACCGTCTTCTCGCACCCTGTTGCTCCATGCTTGATGATGCCACAACTAAAACAGAAAGAGGGCAACCTTTCATATCGAAAAGGGATCCATACTCGGTTGCCATTGATTGAACTCACAACACCCCGCATCAGGGGTTTTGTGATATTAACGAAAATGTTAACACGCAAATAAGGCCCCCAGCCAACTCCTTCTTTATCAACATCAACTTCCAGCACTTCGCCTATAAGCTCCCCTATATTTCTCCCCACTTTCCTGGTCATTCCACCTAGGGGGATGTTATGCAGCTGCACCCACATAGGTTCTTTGTCAAAAACCATCTCCCCTGGTGCAACCAAGCCGTTATAGTCTTCAAGATAGAGTAAGTTACAATCAAACTGCCAGGGTCTTCCTAGCTTTACCTTAGCTATGTCACTTGCGCTTTAGAACTCGATCACGAACAGATTGGTGCCCACTCCTTTAAACTGAACTCCTCCTCGTAGCTTCCAAATCTGGATCATGGTTGCTTTGAAAGCTTCCTATTGACCACCTTATCTGCCACAATAAGTCCCAGCAGGCAGAGAGTGCCTTGTCTAAAGGCAATGCCATCAGTGGACAGGTCAAACTGAACCTCCACTTGTTCAGCGTCAGTTAGTTTGAGTTTGTCCCATTTTTCCAGAATGGAATCTGCCATTTCCTCTACCTTCTCGGTATCCTCTCCCTTGGATCTTTGTTTACTTCCAAGTCTTTCCACTAACTTCTTCCCTTGGGATTGCTCTGGAGTTGTATCTCCCTAGATAGCTGCAATGACCGTGTCTTAAAGGAAACAAATAACTGAACCAAACTAAAGCTCTTCAACCGAAGGATCAGGAGACTACCCTTGCCAAGAGCAAGAAGAAAACTTCACCTCTATCGCCTCATAGAGAGAGAGCAAGAGAGAGAAGACTCGCTTAGAGAGAGAGCAAGAGAGAGAAGACTCGCTTAGAAATTTAATTACTAACAATTAGAAATGTGTAAAAGAAACAACTTAGTGTAAAATTATCATTTTACCCCTAACTTAAGCATTTCACATCCTAGTTCCAAAAATTTTCAAAATTTACATTCCTTATGTAAATTTTGTCCTAAACTCAAATACCAACTCAAAAAAATTTAAAACAAATCACAACTATGGAAAACAAACTATGGCCGAAACATCCATAGACCATTTCTCTTGATTTTTGTTGTAATTCCTTCCAATTTCAAAACTCATGCTTAAGCCAAAATTTTGCAGCAAGGATCTTCCTATCCTAAGTTTAAAACCATACTTAAAATATCCATTTAGAAAAAGCCAATAATCAACACCAAACGGTTTTGAAAAAAGATCCAAACACTTGAATCACAAGCTTTGACTCTAAATCAAAACATCTCCAAGGATTCCAAAAATCAAATCTTACTTCTAACATATTCATAACATCATCCTAAGATCAAACATGCTTTAAATCAATAAACTAAAGTCACCAAAATCACAAAATAACACTTGGAGTTTTTTGTTTTATACTTAATCCAAAAACATAAACTTTTTCCTCAACTAGTTTTGATAAATCTCTTGATCAATGGCTTAAGATGTGAGATCTTTGAAATAAAGCATCACATGGTTTAAAAATGTGTCCTAAAGAATATCCAACCATCAAACTTAAAGTCACATGGCTAAAAATCAATAAAACATGGATCTAATCCAAAAACATCAAATCTTAGGCCTAACCGAAATCCTCTTGCATAGAAAAATCTTATCTTTGAAAATAATGCTAAATATCTTCAAAATAACATCCTAAAATGAAAATAAGAGACTTAGGATCATCATATAAAAATATCAAAACCTTTAGAGTAAGATCAAACCACGAAATATTCAAATTTTCTCCAAATAAAAATGGTTTTTCCACTTCCAGTTTTCAAGTTTCTAGATCTGAGATAATCTATCATCAAAATCTTAGTCACGCAACAAAACTTCAATGAAAACTCTTAAACACATGCTAAAAAGACTCTATAAAATTTTTAGACCAAGATATGCCAATTAGCTTAGTCAAAAATTCCAAAACATAGCATACTCTCCAATTTCAAGCCTAGAATGACCTTTTCGTGGTTAAAAATAATTTTGACCAACCCAATGACCATGGAATGATACAAATAATGTATATAGGAAAACTATACTCAAAGAGAAACAACTTTTATGAAGGAGTCATTGTGTGAAAATACTTACAAAGGGTCGAAAATCTCCACGCTAAAAGATCTAGAAATCTGTCCGAGAGATCTCTTTTGGGTTTCTCTCTAAGAACGGGGTGAAGAAGTGATGAAAGGGAAGGAAGTGTATCTTGCACAACCCAAGACTTCTGGAGGGGGAAGACATGGACTTGAATGACCCTTGATTGGAGGTGGCTATGTGACATAAAGTGGAGAATAGTGAGGGGCAAAGGACTGCCTGCAGAAGCTGTGAGGTATGGAGGTTGATGAGGTGGATTCTCCTTCACATCAAGGCACTATTGGGTTCAGCCAAGGACAGTGGATGGTCCGCCATGTGGGGGAGAAAACTTCTTCAAGAATCTTTTCCAAGGTGGCCAAATTCGTGGGTCTTTGTGGGCCTCAACCAAGTGGACTTCAATTTGGGGTTTAAAGGGGGTTTGGTTAGGTTTTGAGATGCTATCAAGTCCAAATTCATTTTTTCTTGGCCCAATCAAATTTTCAAAATTTAAAAGGTTGGATAATGAGGTCATAACAAGAATTAGAGAAATTAATGACTAATGCAAGTGATTTAATCAAGTGATTAAACACAATGTTAGAAAGTGGATCAAAAAGGGTTTGAAGGCCAACTTTAGGGTTTGGGGAAACCGTTTAGGGTTTCAGTTTCAACCAAGTTTTTGGGATTTTCAATTGGATTCCAACCATTTAGGGTTTCATTAGGGTTGAAATGCTTTTTGATCTGGCTCAATTTGGTTGATCAGATGAAAAAAAAGTTTTGCTTACTTGGCATGATCTTACACCTTGATTTCCTTCACAAATCCTTCTAATAGTTCCTCTTTGTGCCAAGTGTTTAAAACTATTTACTATGTGTAGCTAAGATCTTACCAAGTGTCCCAATAAAAGTTCTCTAACCTAATTTGGACATTCCACACTGTGATTTTAAAAACATTGCACTTAGTACACTTATCGAGGTTACTATTTACTCCATAAAAGTGCATAATAAACTTAGTATTGAAAAATCCTAAATATTCATATTAACCTACATTGAAAATCATTTACCAAAACTCAACTCGAAGTGCCCCTAAAATTAATGTGATGACCCGTTTTTACGTGTATTTTCACTGAAGGGTTGTTTTTAATTTAATTAATATATTGGTTTATTTATTTTAAATTAATGTATTTTAAATTGGTTTTAATTTATTTGATGTGTTTAATTTATTTTAGTCGTTTTACGGTTTTAATATCGTTTTCGGTGGATCGGTTTTTGGTCTCCGGAGTGAGGATTGGACCTCATTTCTTTTCTTTCCTCTTTTTATTTTTTCCTTTTTCCTTTTCTTTTTCCTTCTTTTTCTTTCTTTTTCTTTCTTTTCTTCTTCTTTCTTCTCCTTTCTCTCCCACGTACGCATAGCTGCCCCTTTTTCTCATTCCCTTCGCCACCACTTTGACCGGCCATTTCTCCGCCGTCCGGCCACCGTTTGGTGCACCGTCACCACCATTCTCTTCCCCTTCCACCAGAGATCATCCCCACCAATTTTCAGAGCCATCGGACCAGCCGTTAGCTTTCGAGAGCCGCCGGAAGTCTCTGCACCTGCTCTATTTTTGCCCCTGTCGCCGGTTGCTTTCGCAGCCTAGAACCGCCGCTCGCCGGCGGCGTGGCCTACACCACCCACCCAGTTTTCTTCCCCTCTCACCGGTGAACATCCCCACCAAGTTTCACCTCCATCCGAGCCACCGTTAGCCACCACGAGCTCCTCCAAGCCATACGGTTTTTCACCAATTTCGGCGCCGTCGCACCACCTCCGGCCACCATCTTTTCACAGCTTCTTCCCCTACCTCTTGCTGACCTAAACCACTCATTTCCGGCCTCGATCTGTTGCCGGAGTAGCTCCCACGAGCTCAACTCCGTTCAGCCCCTTTTTGGCCTTCGACCGCCATTTCCACCACCACCCACGACCAAAACTCATTTCCTTTAGCTTCATAAATATCTCAAGACCATTCCCTATCAATTTCGTGTCTTGGTTTGTCCCCGTTCGAAAATGGGTAATTTATTACCCACGGCAACAATGTAAATTACACTGTTACGTTGCTTTTCTTCTGCCGTTTGCAACGCCGCAAGCTTTCTAAAAATACCATATAGCGCTGTAAGTATTTTTCAAACCCTATTTTCAGATTTAAATATATATTGCTCATTCAATTATTTTATCTGCTGGTTGGTTGATTCCGGACTGAGTCCGAGGAGTTCGGGGGTCGGATGGATGGAGGACGGAGTTGCCTGTTTATTTGATTTATGTTGTTGGATTATTTTATTATGCATTGTTATGGCATTGCATGGTGCATGCACGTGTGTTTTTGTTTAAGTGTGAAAAGCCTGTGTATTGGCGTGAGTGGTCTTACGGGTGCGTGTGTATCACGACCCCAAGCCGGGATGGGGTATTATCCCGGTGGAGCTCCTCTGGTCACTCGGGAGCGGAATAAACTGGGTGATGTCCCCTGAGTTGTCGCTAGACGACGGGAGCGGGGGCTAGGGGTTGCCTGGCGCGGAACCGGGCATCGCTCTACGCACCGACTCCGTGGTCCTTCGCTGGTGAGGGCTAGAGGATGCTTGGCTACGAACGTGCGGGGCACGGAACTAGGCATCGCTCGTTAGGTGTCACATGCGTGGTGGTACTCTGGGGTGTGGCACTGGAGCCAGGGTGTGCGGATGACCCCTAAGGGAGGTCATGGTGCATACGGTTAATATGGATAATGGTTTGAGTCGGATAAAGGCCAAATGTAACTTTTGGCGTGTTTTTCGGAAAGGATGTGTTTTTTGGGCCAAATGTAACTTTTGGCGTATTTTTCGGAAAGGATGTGTTTTTTGGGCCAAATGGGTTTTTGGCGTGTGTGGAAAATTATGTTTTATGGGCTTTGTGCATTGGGCATGTTTCATGCATATTGTTTGAGTTCTATATGTGTTTTTATCTGGTAGTGTTTGGGTTTTACTTACCTGCGGTACCATTTTTGGTTCCGTAGCTTTTGGTGCAGAGTTGGAGGACGAAGAGGAGGAGGCTGAGCCCGAGGATGCGGCTCCGCCGGGTTGCTGATGCTATGATTTATATTTGGTTTAAAACTGTATTTGTGTTTTTGTAATATTTTATTTATGTATGTTTTAAACAGCTTGTATTACGTTAAGAAAAATTCTGGTACTTAGTTATGACTTTCGTTATCTGCTGCGTGTTTCTTTGTGCACATTTGTTGCTTTTGCACACACTTGGCACCCGTCGATGGGATGGTGACCCGGGTTGTCACCATCCGGACGTCTCGATTTCCCCGTGTTCGGGCGTGGGGATTTGGGGGCGTCACAATTAATTTCACAGTTTTGAATATGCGTTTCGTCCTAAATTATGAAAATAAGTTATTGCGTCATAAAATCCAAAATAATCAACTGAGTCTATTGGCATAGACCAGAATGTATTCTGACACTTTCAACTACCTCAAACAATTAAAATCGCATTTCTGGCACCATAGTGAGTGATAACACTAACTATGTTGACAGACTAAAACCTTTGTGATTAGTAGATTCATGAAAACTTACGGAGTTTGCACAAAGTTCCTAAACTCTATAGAAATTCCACCATTGAATTTCTAGTAGGCTGTTACACGACCTGTATCAACATTTTTTTGGTGCTACTAATTTGGTATTGATTATGAAGGTGGATGAGTCTTTGGGATTTGGACAATTTCGGCTGATTAGCCTATGTTTGGTTGTGTATAAAATTATGGCAAAAATTATTGTTTTTCGGTTGGCACCAATTCTTGATCGAATTGTTTCTCTAGAGCAGGTAACATTCATTCGGGGAAGGAGTGTCTTTGATAATATGTCATTGGCATAGGAAATGAGTCAGGGTATCAATCGGAAGGTAATGAGAGGTAATGTGATGTTAAAAATTGACATGGACAAGGTGTACAATCAAGTAAATTGGCATTTTCTTTTGGAGGTTTTACGTCGATTGGGATTCTCAGATAAATGGCAGAATCTTATTTTAAATGCTATGTCATCTCCTTATTACTTAGTGATGTTGAATGGTTGCACCAAGGGTTTCTTTAAGGCTTCTCATGGACTTTGACATGGTGATCATCTTTCACCTTATTTATTTTAGCAGAAGAGGTTCTCTCGCGAATGATTAATTAGGAATTTCAGTTGGGTCGAATAAAGCCTTTTAATTTGAGTGGTGGGACTTTGAGTAAATTTGTTGTATGTGGATGATTTTTTGATTTTTGCTAATTTGGTCTTCTATGTGAAAGCTTATGGAGGTGTTACGAATATATGAGGTAATGTCTAGTCAGATGATCAGTCCTAACAAATCATCATCATTTTTTTCCTCATCTGTTTCAATTGACAGGAAAAATGCATTGAAGGGAATTTCTGGGTTTGAGGAAGGAATATAGCCATGTATTTATTTGGGGTGCCTTTGTATGTAGGGAGAATGAAAATTTGGATGTTTGATCCTTTATTGGCAAAAGTTTTAAAAAAATTGGCAGGGTGGAAAAGTAAGCTTCTTTCATTTGGAGGTAAGATTATTCTCCTTAAGCATGTTTTGAATAGTATCCTAATTTATATGCTTTCAGTATTGAATTTGCCTAAGGGAATATTTTGGCACTTAAAAGGATGTTCTCTAATTTTTTATGGGGTTCTACTATAGAAATTAAAAAGAGGAAGTGGATTTCATGGCAGAAAATATGTTTACAGGTGGATGAGGGTGGACTTGGTATTCGGGATCTCAATTAGGTCCAAAACTCTTTACTTATGAAGTTTTCATGGAAATTAATTAAAGGTGGTACGATGTGGTCTAATTTTTTTACCACTAAGTATTCGGTGATGTCTTCGGGGAAGGGATCTTTGTTTTGGAAGGGTGTCATGCACCTTATGCCGAGTGTTCTATGTAATTCGAAATGGCTCATCCACTGTGGATATTTAAGTTTTTGGAAGAATAACTGGTTGGGAAATGGTCCTTTGATAGAGCAAAATCCAGTGATAGGAAATGATGACTTGAAGGTGCATGAGGTCATGGATGGAACAAGTCTGAATCTTGAATTCATTCGTGAACTTGTTCCTAAAGCAATGGTAGAAAAAAATTAAAAAGTATGGTTCTCGGCTTCATCAAGGTCTGGATGTTTGTGTATGGAAGCACTTGGTTGATTGTGAGTTTACTACAAAATCAGCTTGGTAGATATCTCGACATCACGTTCAAATTTGTAAATGGAAGAAATGGCTATGGCAAGATTTTGTCCCGAAAAAAATGTCAATTTTTTTTTTTTTGTTGGAGTGCAAGAAGGAAAGCTATATCAGTTGATGATATTATTTAACATCTTGGCATACCACAAGTTTCAAAATGCAGTTGTTGTGCACAATCTCAAGTTGAGACCTTGCATCGTATTTTATATGAGGGAGATGGAGCTAAAAAGTATGGAATTTTGTTTGCAGATGCATGTCACATTAGGCTCTCTCCAATTCATAGTTGGGAAGGTATGATGAATTTCTGGTGGCAACGCACAGTGAGTACTTACCAAGTGGGCTGGATTCGTGCTGTCTTGTGAATTCTTATTTCTTGGACATTATGGAGGGCAAGATGCGTTGTAAGAATGAAAGGTATTGAATTTGATTCAGATGCGATTATCCAGATTGTTAAGGTCTCTCTTAGAGACATATCTAATAATTTGTGATAGTTCAATAAAAGGGGTGTTCATGATTGGCTATTATTGCAAGACTTAGCTTGTCTGAGCCTTCCAATTGCTAACAAAAGGCCCAAATTAATTGCTTGGCAGTCGCCGCAGGTAAGAAGTTTTAAAATTAATGTGGATGGGGGTTCTTGTGGTAATCCGGGAGTGTCGGGTGCGGGAGGTATATTAGTATAAATATAATACTATTAGTCTATTAGTATATAGTATTAGTTATTAACTTATTTACTATAGCAAATAAAACACTATTACACTAGTACTAATACTATACTATATTAACTAATAACTAGTAGTATTACTAAAATACTATATGTTAGTGATAAATTGATAATATTATATTAAATAATAGTAATAATTTTATTACTAATAATCTATGTAGTTATAGTGATTTAATACTAACACATTAAATTAACTATACTAATACTATTATAAATTTATACATATATTATAATTTATACTATAACTCTTATAATATGTTAATATATTAATATATACTAGTACTATATATTATAGTTATACATTAAAGAATATACTAATACATTGATACTAAATATATATAATTATAATCTTATAGTGATTTAGTTATTATGATTAGCATAACTATATAATAGTATTAGTATTAGACTATTAATATAGCCATATATTAGTTATGGTGAATCAGTGATTTACTATAACTATATTCTATATTATTATATTAGAGACTAAAGCATTAGTATTAATATAAATATTAGTATTAGTTATAGCTATATAGCTTATATTAGAATTTAGACTATATAATAGACTAATAGTATTAGTACACTGTATAAGTATATTGTATAGCTATATATTAGTATTAATTATAGCAATTAATATAATTATATAATATTATTAATAGTAGACTATTAGTATTAGAATAAGTATAAATGTTAGTATTAGTATATAATTATAAATATTAGCATTAGTTAATAATTATATAAAAACTATATGATTAATTTATACAATTATTTATATAAATAAGATATATAAATTATATATATATTTTTTATCATTCGGTCTGGTCCGGGATGAAAAACCCCTAGACTGGGACTAGACCAAATGAATTAGGTCCTCTCAAAATTGAATTAGACCAATTCGGTCCAGTCCCATCTCGTCCAAAAATGGACGGCCCGGTCAGTTTTCCGGTCCAGACCGGTCGAAGCTCACCCCTAAATAGATTGAATCCCGAAAGAGGCAGGAGCGAATAGAAGTTTCAACTTTTAAACGCAGATGGCACTTGCCTAATTTTAAAAGTAGATTATTCCAATTCCCCTTTGTTCAGTTCAGAGGTTGAATGTTACATCTTAGTTCCTCAATCTCAGGTTAGAAATTGTCTCTTGGGATTTAGCTTAGAGATCCACCAAAACGGCAATCGAAATCACACTTCACTACCTATAGATTTTCACTTGTGCGAGTCATACAATCTCAAATCTCTTGTAAAATTAAAGAGCAGCTTAATAATTATTGCATTCCCTTGCATTTCTTTAATGTATGTAGAAAACTTCTGATACTAGATATTCTGGTTTTCTGAGACTCAGTTCGAAATCTCACCGAGATTTTCTGAGAATAGCTGAATAATACGTTCTATTGACGAACTAAGTCTTGTCGGTCAGTTCATTTGGGAATACATATATTTTTAGTCATCTTTATTACTATTCATAAATTATTTATTATTATATTATTATTCACAGACTATTTCCTTACCATTAATAAATACACATATCAAACAGAGTACATTTGACGTGCCTTGGAAACAAAAAAATTCAAGCAATTCATTTTGGCTGGATTTTGCTTCCAATATGAATCCTGGGTTCTTCTCTTAAGCAGTTTGAGATAAAAAGAACAAGAAACGGGAAAAATCTAGATTGTTAGTGCTAGTGAACTTGTCAATCTCTATTTTTAATGACTATTTCCCTACTATTAATAGATAATATATATACATACCAAAACGGAATGCATTTGACGTGCCTTTGAAACAGAAAAATTCAAACAATTCATTTCAGCTGGATTTTGCTTTCAATATGAATCCTGGGTTCTTCTCTTAAGCAGTTTTAGATAAAAGAACAAGAAATGGGAAAAATCTAGATTGTTAGTGCTAGTGAACATGTCGATTTCTATTTCTCGTGACTATTTATTTTTTATTTTTTGAGGAAAACATCAATACTATATTGATACCAGAGAACAAAGGAGGAAAACATATTACAAAACTGGGCTGGCGCCCAATTCAACCACATCCCCAGCCAACTCAAGGGATTCCTTGGCTAGACAGTAAGGAACATAGTTGCCACTTCTTCTTATAAAACTCACCATACACTTATTAAAATTAGACAACAAAACTCTAATGTCATGTAAGACCAAACCCACGCTATCCCATCGATCAGTATGCTTTTGAAGGCTTTGAACTACAATCTGAGAGTCACCTTCCATGATAATAGATTTCCATCCCATTTCCTTTGCCATTTCACCTGCATGAAGGCCAGCGAGAGCATCAACTAACTGGGGATTCAAGACACCAACTGTAGACAGCTTCTTAGTTGCCAATATAGAGCCCTCATGATTCCAAGCCACCAAGCCAAACCCAGTTTTGTTGTTAGCAACACTCAAAGCTACATCCCAATTTATTTTGATAGTGTCCACAGGAGGAGGAACCCATACTGACAGTTGGTCTTGAACCTGCTGGGTCCTATTCTTTGAGCCAAGTTGTGCAGCCTTAAATTTTTCCAAGGAGGTGATTGCCTGCCTTGCAAATTGGGTGGGATGTATAAAGGAATTCTCAAAGAGTAGATTGTTCCTTCTCTGCCATATGCCTTTGGCTGTCATAGAGAATACAGCTAACAAGTTCTGGCTAGAACTAGCATTAAACTGTTCCACCAAGTCTTTAAAGCCGCCTGCACTATTAGAACTTTTTTGAAAAACTTTAGGACCTTGGCTCCACACATCCATAGCTGATGGACAACTCCATAAGGCATGGGTGGTTGTCTCTTCCTCCCTACCACATCTAGGACACAGAGGGGAAGCCACAATTTTCTTCTTATACAGATTCAACCTGGTAGGGAGTGACTCAAGGCAAGCTCTCCACATGAAAACTTTAGTGGCATTTGGAATCTGAAGTTTCCAATAGCAGGTCCATTTCTTAGGCCATAGTGCTTGATGAGAGGACTGACCCTTATGCGAATCCACTAGCTCCTTCTGTTTATGACAAGCACTTCTCACTGCAAAACTGGCCATCCTTTGTATTTAACCATATCAGTTTGTCTCTGGCTCCAGTAACACTTATAGGAATTTTAAAGATAGTTTCAGCTACCTTAGCACCAAGGACAGATAATACCAAATCTCGATTCCATTGTTTAGTCTCCACATTAATCAGTTTAGCAACTCGAGCTTTTGCATTCAAAACCTAGACAAGAGTTTGGACCATAAAGTTTGAGGGTTGAGGCAACCACCTGCAATTCCATATTTCTGTATCCTGACCATTAGCTATCCTCCATATTGAACCTTTTTCTAGAAGGCCCCTTGTAGCACAAAGGCTCCTCCAAATAAAAGAAGGTCTAGCTCCCACTTTGGCCTAAAAGAAGTCAGACTTAGGAAAATACTTCATTTTAAGGACCTTGGATGCCAGAGAATTAGGGAATTGGATGAGTGTCCACCCTTGCTTTGCTAACAGTGCCCTGTTGAAACTTTCAAAATCTCTAAATCCCAAACCTCCTGCCCCTTTTGCTTTTCCCATTTGTTTCCAAGAGACCCAATGCACTTTCTTTTCTTGGTTCATATGGCCCCACCAGAATTGATGCATTACTTGGTTAAATTCATTAAGCAAAGACTTGGGTAATCTGAAAACTCCCATACAGTAGGTTGGTAAGGCTTGGATGACACCTTTCAAGAAAATTTCCTTCCCTGCTTGTGATAAGAATTTAGTTTTCCAGTTGCTGATCCTACATCTCATCCTGCCCAAGATACCCTTAAATGCAGCATGTCTTGTTCTTCCTATGAGAGCAGGAAGACCAAGATATTTATCATAGCAGGAAGTGGATCGAGTGCCAGCCAAGCTGAGGATATAATCTTTAGTAGCTTTCTTAGTATTGGCACTAAAGAAGATGGAAGTCTTGGCTTTGTTGAGTTGCTGCCCTGATGCGTTTTCATAGATGCCAAGAATCCTATTAAGAGTAGCCCACTCCATTGCATTAGCCCTACAAAAGAGCAAACTATCATTTGCAAAAAAGAGATGGTTAATGCTTAGTTTGCCTCGAGAGATAAGGAAGTCATGAATATCCTTGACATCTTCAGCATGAAACAGTAAGCTACTTAGCAAACATAGTACATTTGACGTGCCTTTGAAATAGAAAAATTCAAACAATTCATTTCGGCTCGATTTTGCTTTCAATATGAATCCTGGGTTCTTTTCTTAAGAAATTCTAGATAAAAGAACAAGAAACGGGAAAAATCTAGATTGTTGGTGCTAGTTGAACTTGTTGATCTCTGTTTTTACTTGACCATAGGCTTATGTTCTGTTAGTTTATTAACTATAGAGTATTCGAAGCTACAATATCTCTGCATTCGTATCTTCCTAGAATTTTTTGAGCTTAGTCTTTACTTTCCAGCTGTTTGGTTACAGATCTTCAATGAATTTTGCTATCATGTTAGTGCGCTTCATGTATTATGGTGTCGGAAGATATATTCTCCACAGAAATTTAATTTTTAGTTGTTTTATGGTAAGATGCAGTTAGCGGTGGAATTTCATTAAATTAATATATCGAGCCCTTGGAGCTGCCGAGTTTTTTGGGACGACTGCAGGGTCCCTCCTGGGAGCCATGCTGATGGTTATATTCCGAATCATAACTCCAAATCAAGCATATGTTGCAATTGATCTCCCAATACTTAGTCTCCTCTTTGGAACCATGCTTGTCGGTGTCTATCTCGAAAGTGCTGATATGTTCAAGTACTTGGGAAAGATGCTCTCATGGAAGAGTAAATTTGCTCTCATGGAAGACTTAATTTTCCGAATCTGCCTTATTTCTGCCATTTCAAGTGTGCTTTTCACTAATCATACCTTTTGCATAGTTTTGACCAAGTTTGTTTTGAAAATTGAGAGGCAACATAATCTCCCAACGCATCCTTTCCTTCTTGCTTTGGCATCTAGTGCTAATATTGGGTCTTCAGTAACTCCAATTGGCAACCCCTAAAACTTGGTTATAGCAATTCAAAGTAGGATATCTTTCAGGAATTTTCTAGTCGGCATTCTCCCTGCGACGCTCTTGGGAGTTGTTGCCAACGGTGTAATTCTTATATGCTTGTATTGGAGGTTGCTTTCTATTCCAAAAGATGAAGAAGATGCAGCTATAGAAGTTGTTGTAGAGGATGACCTGAATTCTCATTGCCTTTCACCAGCCACGATGTCACGTTTTACATCCTTGAGTTCTCAAGAATGGAAGTATAGAATGGAAGCTATAAATGTTCAAATCCCTCCCAACATAAATGGGAACATGGGCCACGTTGAGACCATTAGAAACCGATTAACTTTCAGTGAGAATGATATCCACAGTGTCCATAATGATATGTTGGAGTCTACAAGAAATTCTAATGCATCGAAAGAAGTGGCAAATGATGCATCTTCTCAGAAAGGGAAGAAACCACTACTTCACACAATACTGCATCAGTGGAGAAATAAGTGACGCACTTTCTATACAGTCTTCAGAAGGAAAGGAAGATTTGACCTTGAGATGGAAAAGGAAGTTGTGGAAGTCATGTGTTTACCTTGTCACGATGGGGATGTTGATTGCTTTCAATATGGGTCTAAATATGTCATGGACTGCAATTACTACTGCACTTGCTCTCATGGTTCTTGATTTCAGGGATGCTAGGTCATGCCTTGAAAAGGTATAATATGTTAACATAGTGCTCTTTCTTCTTATTATTTTTCCCTTCAAGCATTGGTGGAACCTCAAAATATTAGGCATACCTTGTAGTAGATAAGGAACGCGTATTGCTTTAGGGTTGTGCAAAATTCTGGATACTCCAATTCCGGCCAACCTTCGCCTTCAATGGAGTCGGAGTTTTCAATGTTCTGAGCAGAGTTTGGAGGTGCTTTGAGAAAATTGTCAAAACCGGAGTCGGAGGTCAGAGCCCCTAGCAGCTTCGAACTCTGACTATTTTTAAAAAAATAACTAAACGACGTCGTTCCATTATAAGTGGAACATCGTCGTTTTGATCCCCCTTCGATATTTTCCTCCCTCCCTCTTCTCTCCCCCTCCTATTCCGTGACTGCCCCTTTGCCTTTGGCCCTTTCTTTCTTCCAGTTCCAGAGGCTTTTCCCTGAGACTTGTGTCCCTCGTCGCCATGTCGTCATCCAAAGCCCAGACCACCGTTGACAACATCCCTTCGTCAGTTCATCCTATCGTCTTCAGCTTCAATTGGTAAAGGTAAGTCCAATTTGGTATCCCCTTCTCTCCCCCTTCATATTTAGTTTTGTAAGATTTGTACCCATTAAATTGTGATTTTTCTTCTGTGTTGTTGGTCTGTTGGTGTCTGTTTGGACTCTGTTTGTTGGTGTCTATTGTTGGTTGTAAAGGGCATGAGTCGTGATGTTGCTGTTCTGTTTTGGTTGTGCTACACATCCTGCCTACCAACTATTTGTCTAATTGTGGAACTTAGCAATCTTTCAGGCAATATTGGAATCTTAGTTTCTTGTTCCTTTAAATATTTTTGCCGTCCCTATGCAGTGAGAAGTTGTTATTTTTTTTAACCTTTTATAGATGATAAAGAGGCAAATAATTGTTGTGCTACACATCCTGCCTACCAAGTGTTTGTCTAATTGTGGAACTTAGTAATCTTTCAGGCAATATTGGAATCTTAGCTTCTTGTTCCTTTAAATATTTTTGCTGTCCCTATGCAGTGAGAAGTTGTTATTTTTTTTAACCTTTTATAGATGATAAAGAGGCAAATAATTTAACAACCCCTAACTTTTCAGTCATGTACTAACTAATCCTAGCATCACTGGTTGAAATGTGGTGTCTCTCAATCCTTTGTTTGTTGATAGAGATTGCATCTCAATGAGTGAGTAAAAACAACAGGGACTCGGAAGCTTTGCCTTTCAATATGATTATATATTATATATATATTTGAACCCAATAAATCATGGTTGCTTGGGTATTTTATTATTTTTTGTGACATCATTATTATTAACATAAGATTGATCCCTTTTGGTTTATCTATATAGTCATGAAAAATTAATTAAAGAAAGACTAATCTTTGCTATTATTTTATTCCTATTTTCCCCTCAATTTTCTGCTGTATCAGAATCTGAAAACCTTTTTTTATTGGATGAACATTATATCTAGTTCATCAATCCTCAAAAGAAGTTAATGTTATGGTAGAATTCATGAAATGAAGATCAAAATAAAATTAGTAGAAGAAGGAAGTACAATTTATTAAAAAAGAAAAGAAAAAGATTGGAAAGTCATAGAAAAGAGATGAGGCCAATTGAATATGGAAGAAAACCCACTTGGTGTTTGATCTCCTTATCCAACAGGTGGGAGAAGATAGAGCCAGTGAAGTAGATTTTCTATGGACAACTTGGCAGCAAGTGATTGCCAAGGCTAAGGACATCTTGTAGTGTTTCAACTTTTTTTCTTATTTTTAATTTTCATAGTCAATTAGGTGAGATTTTTTTCTAACAAACAGAGTCTAGTGGTGAATACTGAAAAAAAAAAAAAAGAAGAGAAAAACATGCAGTCCCTACCATTGCTTGC
Organism: Carya illinoinensis; assembly: GCF_018687715.1. Taxonomy (NCBI): domain Eukaryota; kingdom Viridiplantae; phylum Streptophyta; class Magnoliopsida; order Fagales; family Juglandaceae; genus Carya; species Carya illinoinensis. Next base: position 386,267 of record NC_056757.1, read on the forward strand.
AAATGCCATGAATATGTTCGTTATACGTTGCATGCCAAACAAATTATCATGATTTTAAGCTTTTCCACCCTTGTTCTCAACAAACATGCAATGGTAAAATAAAAATAAAAGAAAAATACACCAATCACATTTGGTTGTCTACCTTGAATAATGTCTTAAGTGGGGGTAATCAATGTCACTTGCTTTGCAATGTTATATGTTTTTTTTGTTTTGTTTTTGTTTTTGTTTTTGTTTTTGTTTTTTTGTTTTGTTTTGTTTTTTTGTTTTTCTCCAATAGCTAAGAAGGCGCCACTCTTCATAAATCATGGTTTCCCCCCTCGTTTTCTGGCTCCATTCATCAAACATGCCTACAAAAATGGTGTACCATAGCCTAAAATATGTGCAACCTGCAAACATATAGCTGATAACTAACTTGCCCATTAAGCTTTGGTTGACTTCTGAGAATTATTTATGGTTTATAGACTCAACCATTGGGAGTTGAGATGTAGTTGATGGATCATGGAGTATGGATAAGTTGATAACCCCCTTTAAATTTTATTGGTGAGAAATGAGAATTAAATTCTACTTTTAGCGTATACAATTTTCTGAATCAATTTTTTTTTTCTTTATTGATTGTGACTTTTTATCTTAATTTCAGGTATCACCAATGACAAAGCATGGTGCTGCAGATGGGGTCAGAGCAAAATTTTGCCTCCAACTCCCGTCGAAGGAGAGCGAAGTCAGAAAGCTCTCCTTCGACTAGATTGCTTGTTCAAGAGTTATATCTAAAGTCTATTTTTGTTCATTGCCAGGTCTCCTATTTGCTTTTAATTTTCTTTTGTGGAATGTTTATCATAGTTGATGGCTTCAACAAAACTAGCATCCCAAGTAATCTATGGGACTTAATGGAGCCCTATGCACAAATTGATCAAGTTTGTGGGATAGTAGGCCTAGACATTATCATACTTATCTTGTCAAATTTGGCTTCAATCATACCAATTGGTATGCTGTTGGATTTCTTCCATGTATTTTGTGTTATCCATTTCATCAGTGAACCCTAGAAACCACTTGAAATTAAACTAAACCTCATGGATCAATACAAGAATTTACCCTTTTCTTTACATGCTTAGTGTTTTCGATTGTTCCCATGCTCCCTTTTAAATACTTGAGATTTTCACATGCATGTTCAAATCTCACTCAAGTTGAGAGTGTACCATCATTCTTCTAAGCTGACCTTTCTATCTAAAAATGTTTGTTAACTTCCACTGTTACACAATCTGGCACCTTCTTAATTATTTCTGAAGACCTTCTTAATTATTTCTGAAGACTTGAATAATCTATTTAATTATATAAAAGCGAAGTTAAAAACTTGCTTACTTGGCATTTGTACTGTATAAATCAGCATAAAGCCGTTTATTTGCACTTAGAGATAAGCATTCCAACAAGGGGAGAGATTCGGCCGGTCCGGACCAGCCATTTTTGGACAAAACCCGACTTGACCGAATTGATCTGGTCCGGTCCGGTCCAAATTATATAGAACCGAATTCATTTGGTCCTGTCCATGGTCCAAGGGATTTTCACCCCAGATTGAAGGTAAATTAAAATATATATATTTTATTACTTATATAAATAATTGTATATAAATAATTATTAATATATCACAATATTACATAAGTATTATATTCTTTAATGTATAATTATAATATATAGTACTACTATATATTAATATATTAACATATTATAAGAGTTATAGAATAAATTATAGTATATGTATAAATTTGTAGCATAATTAACTTAATATGTTAGTATTAAATCATTATAACTACATAGAATAGTATTTAATATAGTATTACCAATTTATTACTAACATATAGTATATTAGTAATACTATTGGTATAGTTATTAGTACTAAGTCTATAACTATATATATTTAGATCAATGTATTATTATATTCTTTAATGTATAACTATAATATATAATACTAATATATATTAATAATTGTACAATTTATTATCAAATTTTCATTTAATCAGTCGCTTAATTTTAATTTAGTATTTTAAATAAATTTTTTTTATCAATCGATTAAAAAAAAATAAAAAGAAGGTTGGACCGAACGGACCTACTAAACCGGACGATCCCAAATGGGACCGGACTAGTCCAGTCCTTAGTTTGTTCGATCTGGTCCAAGGTCGGAAAACCCTAGACCGAGTTGGTTCGGTCCGGTCCACAAAACCTTCTGGGATTGGAAAATGGGACAAGATCGACAGAATAGTTGTTTATTTTCATCCATGTTTCAATAGTATATTGTTCCCGTGAAAAATTGTATTTACTTCCTTACAACATTTTGGCCAAAAGTTGAAGCATCACAACGACATTTCAACCAAAACTCAAAGCATCGCAATGTTTTCTTCCTTGCAATGTTTCATGCTTCAGTGATATAAAATGGACCTGAGATATAAAATGGTCCCGATTTTTGGATTTTCAAACAACCCATGGTAAAACTATCCGGAAGCCATGTTGACGAAATTCTCTTGATCATCATTTCTTTCTTGCCGTTGAAACAGGCCGCAAGAACTTGTGTTCTATCCAAGTGTTAGCATCATATATGGCATGAAACAAAGAACATAGGCTTTGATGAGAAGTTCTTTATTGGAGTTGGTGAATCTTATGAAAGTCAACAAAAACTCAAGCAAATTTTCATAGATTTTGCAAGACTATGGATGGAGAACTATATTAAAAAAACTAATGTAGATAAGTTTTAGCTCTCATATTGAGTCTTCATCAGTGATGGATTTCGAATTTCAAATGTCGAAATAGTTCCTCCTATCTATATATCTTCCCTTTTGCCAACTTCTCAAAATACAGTCCATCTTTCCAAAAATCAAATAGAGAACTCGACAGAGCCTTACACAGAAAAATGGAGAAATCCAGCAAGGCCGCCTTAGCTATCTTTCTTCAAATTGAAACACTTACCTCGCCACCATTGGAAGTCACCCAAAAGGTGCTGAAGGCGAGTTTTCAAAAGGAGAGTCAGAAGATCATTTGAGCAACCCAAAAAGCTCCAGCCCAGTCACCACCATTGCACTATGATATTTTCTCAATAAAATCACATCGAATCCTCTTTCTTTTCTCCATTGTTCTTTAGCCTAACAAAGCCTAAATTTATTTTTTGCTGCATAGAAGCCTTTGTCGTGGTAGCCTCACTTCTTAGTCCAACCACCAATTTCGTCACAATCTCTCCTTCCTCTTGGTTTGTAAGTGCATATCTATTTTTTCCCTCTCGGCACCGAACCCCTTTTACTTGAAAATTGTTTTCTTCTCTAATGTGAGATATGTAGCTGTAATTGTTAAGTCAAATCATGTTATTTTCCCTATAGCCTCCCTCTATAATGCATAAACGAAGTCAGATTTGCTTTTGTCAATTTCGTAGTTTCCCTCTGTAAATCATAATAGTTTAGATTTGCTTCTTAATGGCTAAATTACGTTCCAAATCTTTTTGTTTTTTCAGAAGTGAATACTTTATTCTTTTAAGATTGATTTGCCTTACTTTTATGTGAGACACATATAAAGTTAAAATTATTAGATAAAAAACCATCTAACCTTTCCAGTAAAACAAAACCCACGTACCAATTTAAAGACCCTTATTATATTATTTCTCTTGAGTTATAAATCATGACAAAAGTGATTGCTTTTTAAGATTTGGTCTTGATTTGAATTTGTTTTAACTTGGATTATGTTTTATGAGAATGGCACTTATATTCTATGGTAGTTAAAATATATTACTAAGTATTGATTTATAATTATACTATAGTAATAAATTACAAAGTATTTGATTTAAGCATGATTAATTCTATTTATGAACTGGCATTCTGCTACTATTTACTAAAGAATATTTAAATAATAATATTATTAGTTTTATATAAAAGGCTTAAAATTTTTTAAATTATTTTCTATAATATGTATTTACTTGAATAAAATATTATGCCATGTTTTTCTAAAAATTTAATGAAGTTTGATACTCAGTTAGTGACACGTATGTCTAAAAACTTTAGTGACAAAGAGATCGTGTTTAAACATATTAATTGTTTAGTGACGTTTGACCAATTGTTATTAATTATTAATTTTAAATAGTTTTAATCGTGATTATGTATAGTGCATATTTAAACATAGATCTAGAAAAATCCACATCTATAACTATCTACGTATTGCGCGGGATACATGCTCGTTGCAATAATGGTTGGATCCCTCACGGAGGTTTGTCTCTCAATCATAGCACAGGGTGTTCGAGACAAAGTGCCAACAAATCTCGGGGATGCATAGAGTCTCAAGATATAATTTCTCATCTGTTACCTTGTCAGAGATTTTGAGGTTGTTGATGCATTGACCACAATCCATGAATTCCTCTAAGTCAAAGACACGCTTGAAACTCCAGAATTTCTCTTGCAATGTGTGATTTACTCCTTTTTGTTGCCACTCGTAAGCTCCTCTGTGCATTTGATGGTGACGTAAGTTGCATCACAAATCCAAAACCCACAGGCACGTAATATCAAAAATAAATAATCACAAAAGAAGCAAGGGTTATTTTTACCACATTGATTGTTAGGATATTTTTCATAAATAATTTGGTCTTGATTGTATACGTTTTTCGTGGTTTAAACTTCATCTCTAGTGGGAACTTGCTTAGAGCTCTTTCACATAAAAGTATCTAAGTTGCTTTTAAAATGTATTAAGGGATTTTAAGTCTGGAAGATTGCTGCTGTATATTGCTTGATTTGAATTTTAACAAAACACGATTCATTTGAGCTCTTAAGTATTTTACTCCTACAAAAACATGGCCTTTTGAATGCACATAGCAACTTATACTCAATTATTTCAAAACCACATTAATAAAACTTAAAAACTCATCCAAGAATTTTTGTAAGAAAATAAATTTTACTTGTTGTACTTTTTGAAGTCACTTTGGAATACAAACAAAATTGAAATAATTCTTTAAAAAACTTTGTATCCAACTGAATTGACTGATGAGTTGGGTGATACGTTTTAAACATGGTACTGTATGTTATTTGTTTTGCGTGTTCTAAAGATTCATAGTAATGATGAGTTCCTTCCGTTTGGGGAAAAATCTCTATACCATTGATTTATGATTACATGGCTTTATTTTATTTTATTTTTTGAAAGAAGAGGATGGTATTCCAAGTTTATTGAATGCCCTCACTTGGGGCAGAGGAAAACCATAGTTACAAACCAGACATTTGGAGTTTACAAATAATTCAATAAGATCCAAAAACAGGCATCAAAATCATAAAACCATAAAACCTCAGTACAAACTAGACAAGAATAACCAAGAGAAAAAATCTACAATGAAAGCATAAGAGACACAAAGAACCTGCAAAACAAAGTTAGCCCATGCAAGAAATAAAACAATATAAAACCCAACTACAAAATCCAAAAGCAATAAAAACATCAAATAAAAAATTAGCTACATTAGCAGCAACGTAAAGATGGAAGACCTAGCTTATCCAAGCAGATTAAACCTCTCAGTAGCCTCGGCACTTCCCCCCAATCACTTGCCACTCCAAACGATGACCCTTCGCACCATACTTTACTAGCCAATCTATAGCTTTGTTCCCCTCTCTGAAGACATGATGCACAGAACAAACTAGTGAATCCATGAGACCAATAATCTCCTCCCCAAAATCTTCCAGATACCAAACCCCACATCTCAGTTGCTTTGACCACGACACCACTACTTAAGAGTCAAGTTCAATTTCCACAAAACCAATCCTCTGAGTTTTACAAGCTTTAAGAACATATAGAAGAGCTAATAACTCTGCATGATTATTTGAACCAACTCCTAGAGGAGAAGCAAAAGCATGAACTAAATTACCTTGAGCATCTATGATAATACCAATCTCCCCAAACTACCCAGGATTCCCAAAACTACTACCATTTGTATTTAACTTAAACCATCCTTGAGAAGGTTTTTGCCAAGCCACCAATTTAGGATAGAATTCCTGAGAACAAAATTGTGAGAAAAGTCCTTAGATCTCTTCCTGAGAGATTTTGTCCCAAAGTCATTGCAATAGAAGAAAGCAAAGATTTGGTCAACATGAGGATTGAAGAGTTGGTGGGTTCCTTGCAAACCTAAGAACATACTCTTCCTGTGGATAAGAAAAACAAGTCCATAGCCCTCAATACTATTAAAGAGTAGTCTGATGAATCTTCTGATGAACTTGCAATGAGTGACAAGGAGATAACTTTTTATGCTAAAAAATTCAGGAAGATGTTTGCTAAGAAAAACCCGGGACATGAGAAGAGAAGGTTCAAAGGTTTCAATGGGGGTTAAATTTTAGAAAACTGAGAAATGAGCTATAAGCGATACACCAGAGCTGTCAAAGACAATATTTAGTGCCATGAATGTCATGGTTTTGGTCACATTCGATTTGAGTGTGCAAATTACAAAAAAGCCAAAGAGAAGGCTAATGCTACTTCCTTGACTGATAGTGAGTTTGAGTCAAGTGACTCACAAGAGAATTCTTCCATGAAGAAAAATCTCAACTACATGGCATTCACTTCCTCTGTTGGAGGCAAAAGTCATAATAGTGAATCAATGTTTGAAATTGAGAGTGTTTATGAAAATGAATCTGGGGATGAAGATGAGTTGTAGGAAATCTATGAGAAGTTGTATAAGAAATATGTTGTGACGCCCCCAAATCCCCACGCCCAAACACGGGGAAATTGAGACGTCCAGATGGTGACAACCCGGGTCACCATCCCCTCGACGGGTGCCGGGTGTGTGCAGGGCAACAGATGTGTACAGATAAACACGCAGCGGATAAAGAAGGTCATAACTAAGTACCAGAATTTCTTAACGTAATACAAGCTGTTTAAAACATACATAGATAAATATTACAAAACACGAATACAATTTTAAACAAATATAAAAGATAGCATCAGCAACCCGGCGGAGCCGCATCCTCGGGCTCAGCCTCCTCCTCTTCGTCCTCCAACTCTGCACCAAAAGCTACGGAACCACGAATGGTACCGCAGGTAAGTAAACCCAAACACTACCAGATAAAAACACATATAACTCAAACAAGATGCATGAAACATGCCCAATGCACAAAGCCCAAAAACACCAGTTTTCCACACACGCCAAAAACCCATTTGGCCCAAAAACATATCCTTTCCGAAAAACACGCCAAAAGCCACATTTGGCCCAATATCTCGCCGGAAGTCCATCCGGCCCAATATCTCGCCAGAAGTCCATCTGGCCCACGCCAAAAGTCCCATTTGGCCTCATAAACCATTATCCAATTTTAACCGTATACGCCATGACCTCCCCTAGGGGTCATCCGCACACCCTGGCTCCAGTGTCACACCGCAGAGTACCACCACGCATGTGACACCTAACGAGCGATGCCCAGTTCCGCGCCTCCCGCGCGTGCGTAGCCAAGCATCCTCTAGCCCTCGCTAGCGAAGGGCCACGGAGTCGGTGAGTAGGGCGATGCCCGGTTCCATGCCCGGCACGTTCGTAGCCAAGCATCCCCTAGCCCCGCTCCCGTCATCTCTCTCGACGACTCAGGGGACATCACTCAGTTTATTCCGCTCCCGAGTGACCAGAGGAGCTCCACCGAGATAATAACCCATCCCGGCTTGGGCTCGTGATACACACGCACCCGTAAAACCACTCACGCCAATACACAGGCTTTTCACACAAAACCCACAAACACACGTGCATGCACCATGTAATGCCATAACAATGCATATTAAAATAATCCAATAATATAAAACAAATAAACAGGCAACTCCGTCCTCCATCCATCCGACCCCCGAAACTCCTCGGACTCAGTCCGGAATCAACAACCAACAACAGTAAATAATTGAATGAGCAATATATATTAAAATCTGAAAATAGGGTTTGGAAAAAATACTTACAGCGCTATATGGCAATTTTAGAAAACAAGCGGCGTTGCAAACGGCGGAAAAACAGCAACGTCACAGTGAAAATTCACTGTGGCCGTGGGTCTGAAAAACCCACTTTTGAACGGGGACAAACTAGGACACGGGATTGATAGGGAATGGTCTAGAGGTGGTTGTGAAGCTATTGGAAGTGACGGACGGCCGTGGGTGGCGGCGGAATGGCCGGAAATGGCCGAAAATGGCAAATCGGAAAACAAGCTCGTGGGAGCTGCTCCGGTGGTCGTTGGAGGCCGGAAATGGGTGGGTTAGGACGGCAAGGGACCGGTGATGAAGTGGTGAAGAAATGGTGGCCGGAGGTGGAGCGACGGCGGCGGATCGGAGTGAAATCCGTGCGCCCTTTGGAAGCTTTTTCCGGCCAAATGGCCGGCCGGTTGGGGGTGGGTTTTGGAGGGGTGGTGCACCGGAGGGAGAGGAAGAGAATGGGACCGGTGGGGGTCCGGTTGGTGGCCGGACGGCGGCGGTAGGGTAGAGAGAAGGTGGCGCCGGCGTGAGGGAGAGGGAGGAGAGAGAGAGAGCTCGGGGGGGTCCGAATCGGGGAGAGAGGAGAGAGAAAAAGAAAAAGAAGAAAAAGAAAAGAAGGAAAAAGGAAAAAGAAGGGAAAAGAAAAAAGGAAAAAGAGAAAAAAGGAAAAAGATGTGAAAAGAGATGAGGTCCAATCCTCACTCCGGGAAAACGAAACAAACCGCCAAAAAGATTAAAACCACTAAACAGCTTAAAGAAATAAAACACAACCTCAAACAAATTAAATTAAATTAAAACCCAATTTTAAAAACGCAAATACATTAAAATAAAATAACTAGTATATTAATTAAATAAAAACAAATACTTCAGCGAAAATACACTTAAAAGCGGGTCATCACATATGTGAAATTGAGAAAACTCAATAAAGCATATATTGAGGAAATAAATTTATGCAAAAGAGAAAATGAAGGGCTCCAAGGCAAACTAAGTGAAGCCATTGGTCTAACAGATGAGTTACAAAAGAGGAATGTGACTTTGGAAGATAAAGTGACAACTCATGAAAGTGAGCTGACTTTGTTAAACACTAAGTTGCAGAAATTCTCCATTGGGACAAAACAGCTTGACAAACTCCTAAGTTTAGGAAAGTCCTCTAGTGATAAGAGTGGTTTAGGCTACTTTGAAGAGAATCCTGATGCTCCTTCAACCTCAAAAGCCTCCTATAAAAATGTGAGAAAAATAGTGTTTATTCCTACAATGACTAATAATAGGAAGGTTCATCCATCTGAAAAGGGTAAGAAGCCTTTACAAGTGCAAAATTCTGTTCTTCCTCCCAAAAGACAAGGAGCTTGCAATATGAGCCCTATATGTCATCACTGTGGAAAGATTGGTCATATTAGACCAGACTGTTTTAAATTAAGAAGTCACTCTTTGCATGCTCCTACATTCGTTAAAAGTAGAACTGCTTATTCTTCTAGAAGGGGTAAAAATTTCATGAATGGCCCTAAGAATGTCTTAACCTTCTTGAGACAAAGAGTTCACAAAGCAAACCCCGTGTGTCATCATTGTGGTAAGATTGGTCACATCCGACCAAACTATTTTGAGCTTAGGTGGCACCCCAAGAGAATTGAAAAGCTCTGCGCAAGAAAATGGGTACCAAGGTGGATCATCCAAAAAGGGAAGATGCAAGCCACATATGGTTTTTGTGTTGTAGACTGAAACACACATTACATGCATCACAGACTTTACATGCATTTTTTTTGTTTGTTTTATGGTTCTTGTTTACTCATTTTCTTGTTTCATCTTTTTCTAGTTATTATTGCCCTTACATGCACTTCATGATCATGTTATATGATGGTGGGGCTCTTAATTCTAAAATGTAGGTGCATGTATCTTTTGAGATTTGTATTATATACCTATGGCTTACAAAGGTTTGGAGCATGAGTATCTTTTGTAATCTGAGACTGGCATCACACAATTCACTCCCAGCTCGGTCAATTAACATTTCGCTACTTGTAAGTTTATTGGGGAGGCAATCAAAGGTGGTAGGAAGCTCTACTTGCACACAAAATTGACCACGGGCTAGACGATCTCATCATGGTTCTCTTGTGCAAAAATCTGGTATATCAAAAGGAAAAAAAAAAAGTGATGATGTTATAAATAAAAAAAGGGGTGAAAAACAGAATAAGTTTTCTGTTTCTTGATTATGCTGAAACAAGTATTAATACAGAAGGATTTAGGTCCTAGCAGCATTGTGTTTGACTTTCTGTGTCTTGGAAGAGCTTCGCAAGCATTTATGGTTTCCTGTTCAGCCCAACCCCGCTCACAATTTACGGTTGAAATTTCTTGATTGAGTTAGGACCGTTATAAACACGCATGTCTATATTAATTGTGATACTTTGTTTTTATTACCTGCGTGTTTTGTGAGAACATGATGCTCTTCTACATTTGATATGTATTTTTGGTTTAAAAATTGACTTCCTCAGTGTTTTTCAAAGCCATGTGAGTGTTGTGTGTTTCAAAACTAGGCAAAAATGCAAGTCTAGAGTGTTCACTCGACACTCCACTCGACGTCGCTCAATCAACAACTGCTCAGCAGGTCGCTAAAGGGTTTTATTTCGCTCGAGCAAAGGCTGGTTATAAAAACCCCCCAGCGCCGCTCAAGCTCTTTTTGAATGGTTTCTCCCCATTTTTTCCCCTTTGCTAGTTTGGATCTTCTCCTTTGCCCTTGGTGTGATTTCTTTTGCTCTTCTTCACGTGTTGCCCAGATGACTAACACAAGAGGGGCGGTGAATTGAGTTGTATTTAAAAATTAACAATTATAAATCAAATACACAATATAAAATATAAACAAAATATGAAGCAGCAATAATAATAAAGAGTAAGGGTAAGAGAGAAGTAAACTCAGTATGTTAACGAGGTTCGGCACCACTGCCTACGTCCTCGCCTCAAGCTACCCCTTGAGGATCCCCAAATTCATTATTCAACCTTCTTCAGGTGGAGATAGAAACCTATTACACCTTTGAACAACTCTACAAAGGATCCGTGTTGAACATCCTCTACACTTGCAATCACCTTACACGTGGTGATTCAACTCTTCCCTGTGTAGAACACTTTCTACACGCACAAGGGTTATACACACCCTTTTACGGATACAAGAGCTGATAGTGGGTAGGTTATTAGAGAACACTCATCAATGACTGAAATAAGAACAATATAGCGCAAACTATATCTCTCTCAAAATGAAAAATGGTTAAGGCTCAATGCTTAGAGAAGAGAGAATGAAAGCTTTGAATGAATGTTGTATGCTCTTGGTGTTGTGAATTTGAAGCTCTCAAATGATCTATTTATAGGCATATGAGACTTCATATTCAAATTTAAAAAGATTCACATGTCAAAGACAACATCATTCACTTTTTCAAAAAATTTAAATAAAAGTTTCTTCTTTTTCAATTGTCAAAAACAACATCATTTACTTTTCAAAAAATTCAAATAAAAATTTCTTCTTTTTCATTTGTCAAAGACAACATCATTTACGTTTCAAAAATTTTAAACCTAATCTTTTTACTTTTCATATATGACAAAAAGAGTACTATTTACTTTTCAAAATTTTCGAAAAAAAAATTATTTACATTTTGCATAAGTCAAAAAGAGTATCAATCACTTTTGAAAATATTCAAATAAAGCATGCGCATGTGAAAGATGACAATCAATCATCTTTCAAAATTTTCAAATTTAATTTTCAAAATATTCATGCACATGTGGAAAATGAATTTTAATGCTTTATGATAAAATATTAATTTTGAGTCTTAATCCTAATTTAAAATTTTTAAGAGATTTACAACATTACTCTATGAGTTTTAATGTGAACTTATTCCCTTCTTGTTCATGCTTGGTTCCTTGATGTGCTTGACTCTATTGTGCAGACAACTTGAGCTTGAGACTTCTTTATTCTTTGCATTCATTTGTTATCATCATAATCTATGTGTAGATATATAATTACACGAAACTTGAAATATTGGGTTCAACAATCTCTCCCTTTTTGATGATGACAAATACTTGATAGAACTTGAAGCTTGTATTAATACTTAGGGAGGTTTGGGGGTAGAGATGAGAATTTTGAATTTGAGATGAGAGTTTAAAATATTATTTTTAGTATTATTATTGTTTTGAGATTTGAAAAAGTTGTATTGGGATTTGAAAAAGTTGAATTGTTTATTATATTTTGTGTAGGAATTTAGGAAAGTTGTAATGGTGAGATGAGAATTTTGAGTTTGAGAAGAGATTTCTTTGCCCCCAAACCTGCCCAGCTCCCCCTGAGAATGTGCGTTAGTTTTTCAAGTAAAAGTATAAATATAATTCCAAGCATATATAACAAGTTTAGCAATTCAAATAATGTTAATGTTCTAGTCTAAAACTTTTCTCCCTTTCGGCATCATTAAAAAGGATCCACAGCAAGTAAATGGACTGAAAAAAATGGTGTGTTAGTAGAAACTATAGATAGTTGAAAAATTGGAGCCGTCGGTGACCCAACAAGTATGGTTGGAGATTTGAACAATCGCTTGATATTGTTGACAAACAAGATTGAGGGTTCTGAGTTTCTATAAAAAAATGATCATTTTCACCCATCCGATACCATATAAAATCAGTCTTAAAAGTTCATCCAATTCGCATCAAATCTTATTCTCATCTCTATAACTCATCTGCATTCTTTAAACATTCTCACTTTAAGCTTTCAATTCTTTTCTCAATAGCTCATTCTTCTAACATTTCTCTAGATCCGTCAATGAGGTATTCTACATCTCAACCTCCTATCATTTCTGCAGTTACCATTGGTGCCATGTTGCAGCAAGAAAATAATAATTTGGCTAATAAGTCAGACTCCGATGCTATTTATGACTTGGTGAGTCTTGGGACTCACTACTCATCCTCTATTGTTGCTTTTTCCCAGTGGCTACAAGTCAGAAACCATGAGGTTGAAAAGTTTAAAGAACAAATTTTTGTACTTCAGTGAATTGTTCAAGAGTCTAACATAAGGGAAGAAATCATTCGGCAGAAGAATAAAAAGTTGAAATCTCTATTAGATTCTTCATTCTGCTTGCCAATTCCATGGATAGGGATGACATGATATTATATGAAGAGAATGAGCGTCTCAAACATGAGGCTAAGAACCTCAAATTTATGTAAAAGTATTTATAAAAATTTTCTCTCTATTTTTATTAACTCTGGTCTATCTTTTAAGAGACATTCATAGCATGCATCATACATATTTCTCTTATAATCATACATAATCTATCTTCTGGTAAAGGTTTTGTGAAAATATTTGCTAACTAATCGTGTGTGTCTGTGAACTCTAGTACTATATCGCATTTATGCACATGATCTCGAAGAAAATGATATCTTATTTCAATATGCTTAGTTCTAGAATGTTGTATTGGGTTCTTTGAAAGATTGATAGCACTTGTATTATCACATTTGATTGGAATATGATTATACATGAGTTTAAAATCTTCAAGTTGTTGCTTCATGTAAAGAACTTGAGTACAACAACTACCTGCAGCAACATATTCTACCTAAGCAGTAGATAATACAACAAAATTTTACTTTTTACTAAACCAGGAAACTAGTGCATGACCTAAGAAATGACATGCTCCACTAATGTTTTTTCAATCAATTTTGCAACCAGCATAATCTGCATATGTGTAGCTGATTAGATCGAAAGATGTGTGCTTAGGGTATCATAACCCTAGGTCAATTGTACCACTAAGATATCTAAGAATGCACTTAACTGCAATCAAATGAGATTCTTTTGGAGATGATTGAACGCGCGCACATAACCACACACTGAACATAATATCTGGTCTACTGGCTGTCAAATATAATAAGCTACCAATCATACCTCGATATACCTTCGAGTCAACTAGCTTACCGATTTCATTTTTATCACGTTTAGTGGATGGGCTCATTGGTGTTCCAATTTTCTTAGAACCTTCCATCCCAAACTTCTTGAATAATTCCTTAATATATTTTGACTGATTAATGAATGTTCCACTTTTTCCTTGCTTTATTTACAATCCTAGAAAGAATGTAAGTTCTCCATCATGCTCATTTCAAATTCTTTCTGCATAATCTTAGCAAATACTTGGCACATATTTTCATTAGTAGCACCAAATATTATATCATCAACATAATGCACGGGCACAAGATTTGTATACTTAGAACTTCTCTCATCGTACTCCTATAGTTGAGCATGACGTCTCTCTAGGTGAGTTTACTAAGACCATCATTCCTTGCATTTTTTAGTCTCGCCAGTGGCAGGCCTTGACCACTGGTCATCCCACTCCTTCTGTGGAGTTGGTTTGGGAGTTTTACTCCAACATTCATGCCATCTCTGATGATGGCTCTTTTGAGGTGTGTCCTACCCAGTGTATCCCTATACACAGACATCTCCTCCCAGTCTGCAAGTCATTGCTGGATGTCTCTGTGGTCAGTCTCATAATTGGGATGGGAAGTCACCTCTTTTGACTGTACGTTTTACACCTAACTATCTCATTCTCAGTAGGATTGTTCTTACTAATCTATATCCTATTGGTCATCAGAGTGATGTAGGTCTTGACCGCGCCACCCTTCTATATGCTTTGATCAATGATGTCTCCATTGATCTAGGGAGTCTTCTTTGCCGGGTCATTCTTGAGGCTTTTCAGTCCCCCAAACATGGACTAGTTTGTCGTTTGCTTGTTTAATCACCCGATTAGCCCTCTCCCAGTCAGTTGCTTTTCTTCCCCAGGAGCCTATAATTGCACTAAAGGCTCCTATTGGTTGTAGGACTATATAGTTTAGTCGTGCTCACATCACCCTGCACCCTCTCCTAATCATTTGCTTTTTCTTCCCCAGGAGCCTATAATTGCACTAAAGGCTCCTATCGTTCGTAGGACTATATAGCTTAGTCATGCTCACATCACCCTGCACCCTCTCCTTGTTGAGCATCCTCCCGCTCCCTCCTTTCAGCATTCGAGTTCTCGGCTATCCATTTCTCAGCCGTCTAGCTTGGCACCATCCACTTCGGCACCAGGTTTGACCGAGCCCAGCCTTCAGCAGGTTCTTGAGTACCTAGCCTGCCTTGATGCCCGGTTCGATACCCTAAATGCTAAAGTTGATAACCTGCAGCAGTTTGTGACCCAATGCTTCAACTACATTGAAGAGCAACTTAATGATGATGATGATGATGGTGGCAGTCCTGTAGATGGTGATGATTGAGACCCTTTGCCTGTTGTGACAAAAAGGGAGAGTAGTACAGTACAAATTCAGGGTGAGTGTTAGTTGTTAGTAACACATTGTTTCTTGGGAGCAGCAGCTTTTGGTTTTAGTATCTCATGTTAGCTGCTGTTGTTTGACTAATTGTTCTTGAACTCAATTTTTGATTAATTGCTTAATGAAACATTTCTCTTCTAAAACCTATGCTTGTCATGTCTATTTAGGAATTCTGGTTTGTGATTTGCAAACAATATTTTGTGCATATTTGTATGGGTACATTTAACCGTTTGCTAAGTGTGTGCAGAAATATTTCAACGTGTTCAAGAATATGAATCTAGTGATGTGTGTGCTAAAATTAGGTCATATGTATAGGTTAAAGGTTTTGTCACAAAAATGCCAAAGGGGGGGATTGTTGAAGGAAAAATGAGTTGATTGGCATATTCTTGTGAAACCCTATGTAAAATAGTGTTGTAACAAGTGTTGAAGAGATATACCTTGAAAAGGATTGAAGTGTGTTCATCATTGGTCAAGCAGAACTCAAATAGATTGGGTGGCTCGACCCTCGCTCAACATGGCACTCGAGCAAAGTCAGACAGATTGGGTCGCTCGACCATCGCTCAACATGGCGCTCAAGCGAACTCAAATAGAGTGGTATGCTCGACCCTCGCTCAACATGGAGCTCGAGCGAACTCAGACAGATTTGGTCGCTTGACTCTCGCTCGACACTTCGCTCTATCCAATATTCCAGATCACTTAAAATTCAGGGTTTTGAGCGCCTCTTTTACTTGGGATATAAATAGAACAACTTCTCTTCTGTTTGAGGGTGGAGAATTAGAGCAAAATCCCTAAGGGCTTCCAAGAACTTTTTAGAGCAACCTCTCCCCTATTTGGTTGATTCTCTCTTGGATAAACACATCTCCACCACACCACACTCAAGATCAAACTTTATATGAGTCCATTGAAGTGGATATGTTTATTGGCCAGAAGAGTCCAGAGCTGTTGTTGATGCAGAGATCGAGAGGTTCTAGTGGGAAGCTATAGAAAGGTCGGAGTTCCGACACTACATGCGTGTAGAGATCGAGTGGGTCACTCATGGTGTTGCAAGCCAAGTTTTGCTACTACAAAGGTCTTGTGAGTGTCTCTAAATTGGTTGTAATGAACTAAAGTTTCTATAGTGGATTTGAGGTGGTGTCTTACAGCTGGAGTGATTTTAGATTTTGAAAATGTTCTTCAAATGAGTTTCCACTTCTGATCAAAATCATGTGGTGATTATTTGTGTTATTTGATTCATTTATTAACTATTCGTTTGACTGATTTTCAAAAGACCATAAAAATTAGATTACACCTATTCACTCCCCCTCTAGGTGTAGTTATTGGTAGAACCACTGCTTTTTCACCAAATATTCAACTACTAACTACACACATATGATATATGTAGTTGTCATCCAAACATTCTTGTCCACCTAAGTTCCTTATGATCGAAGACAAAAAGAGTCATTCACGTATTCATTATAATCTCATTCTTTGGTCAAGGTTTTCTCAAGTGGAGGAGAATTTTCATTGGCGTGGGAATGATAACAGGGTGTACTTTGTGAGAAAGGAAGAAGAATATGCAAAACGTGATGCTTAGTGTATTAGTTAAACAAAATGTTTCATTATATTTGTTAAATGGCACATTTTGGATGTTTAGGAAATATCACAATACCGTGCATTCTAGGTGTTTACGAAGTATTACAATACGGGGGATTTATACTAATCTAGGTTTCGTAGTTCTTTTAGTATTAAAGGGGCTGGAGAAGATGACAATGGATCATCTGAAAATTGTAAGATGCTTGGGTAGTAAACAGTCAAATTTCCTTGATTAATTATGATTCTTTCTTCAATAAAGATTTCCAAGATTCTTTCTTTTTCATTCTTTGTTCTGCTACAATCTTTTTCACTCACTAATACTTAATAGAGGGGGTGACAAAGTTATGAACAACAAAGAGGTGTGGGGAGTAGCCGCTAGGGTTAGAGGAGAACGGTGGGTCGTCAGCTTTGCCAACCTCTTTGTCAAGTTGATTATGTTCCACCTGACTTCGTTCAAGTGAGAACGATTGGGCTTCACGGGCTAGTAGGGCCCATTTTATTTTTGCACAGTCCTTCCAGTCGAACTTTAAAATTCTAGTACTTCACAACAGCGACACAAACATGTGTTTTGATTTTGGGGTGGATTTGTGACACACAGGTTCTTCATTGTTGGCAACACATGGCTAAAACATAACTAATCTCTCTGTGACCTTTTTTATGCAAGTAGACCAACTTTATTCTTTGGGTCAATCAATTCCAACTTTGATTATTTAAGGTTGTGGGTTAATCACAACGCTTCAAATTTGAAGGCCAAATCAAACCTGCCTCAGTTATCATAGGGAAAGTAACAAGATGGCTCCAAGAGTTGAATATAAACAACACGTTATTACTTTGAACTTGCTCAAGGTGCCTATACTTGAGGTGAAAGCTAAAAAGGCATTTTCAGTCTCTTGGATGCCTCCTATGAGAGTTAGATTGAAACTCAATTTGAATTGAGCCTTTAAAGGGTTGGAATCCTAGACTAGCTGTATGTGGTGGTGTGATTCGAGATTCTCAAGATCTTTTTTATGTGGTTGTCCAGCAAGCTTGGGCATTGGCAGTAACACCTATGCTGATATTTCAACTTTAAAGCTTGGACTTCTTATCTCCTACAAGTTGAGCATCAATTATCAGCTTACCATCCCACTTCCATTTTAAAATTGAACACATTTTTAGATAAGGAAATTTCCTTACGGATGGTCTTGCAAATATGAAGGCAGCAGTCATTATGCCTTTTTCTTTTCTATAGTCATGCTTCCAAAACTATTGGTAGATGTTTTTACACTTGATAAATGTGGTTTGCCTTCTTTAGGTGTAGATAGTTTTCTTTGTTTCTACATACCTTGTAAAAAGACGCCTAGATTAGTCCTATTAGCATACATCAAAATGTATTATAGATAGATTGATAGTTTTATTTTCAAACCATAGTTTTATGATTTTGTGACTTCAAAGGTTTCTTTTTACACATGTATTCATCTATAGAAAATGAGATTTATTAACAAAACTTGAGGTACCATCTGCCTGCTTTAAAAAAAAAAAAAATCACTTTTATTAATGTTATTGAAGTGATAGTCACCCAAAATGTGCCATATGCCAAGTATAATTGGGGACTTATTTCTGTTTTGACAAAGAAGCTAAATAGAAAAAGAGAGAAAAAAAGTAGTATCTTGAGAAAAATATTGTTTCTTTTTAACCATGACACTGAGCTTTAAATTTATTTGTCCTTAATTTAGAATAAAAACATTTAAAAACAGAATAAAAAAGCTTATTAAAAACGGTAATTACATTCTAAAATGCCCAGGAAGAAAAAAGACAAAAAAGAAGAAGAAGAGGAACATCAGCACAATAGCACTTACCACTACAAAAAAAAAAAAAAAGGCACTACAGTAACGAGGTTGATGACGCAAAAATAAATTGCCAGTCATCTGTGAATGCTTCTAAGAAAGGAATCCTCTTGGGCACTTCGCATGGGAAAGCCAGGGATTAATTAACAAAGAGATAACATACAACCCAACTGAACACCAGCCCACTTTAAAAGGGAACAAAATAAAGACTAGGGCCAACGGTTGCTGCCATGAAAAGTTTTTAAACTTTTCTTCTTTCATTTCCATAGAAGTTGTGACTCATGGGTTAATTAGACGATTCCATTAAAACTACTTTCTTTCTTTTAACTCTGACCTAAAAGTTTCACTAGAATCTAATACATCCAATCCCAAAGTAGGAGGTAGGAGCTGAATACAAGTTTTAGCTTTTACACGCATATGACACTTGTCAAATTTTAAAAGTTGCAAATTATTTCAACTCCCTCTGTGTTCAGTTCAGAGGTTGAATGTAGGCATGTGCATAAAAGGCCTTAGGTCCATCCATCCACAAGATCTGATATCGCCCACTCGACAAAAGTTGAGTTCATCGGATCAAGTTGAATAACGGGTTGGCTACACCTAATATTGGTTGAAACGTATCACCGAGTAATATGTTTTGAATTGCGTTCTTCTCATCAAACCCTAGCCAACTCTCAGTTCATCATCTCCATTCTTCGTCTGTTATACGCTGGTAAGGGATGAAGGAAGAGGTACATTGGCGGCGACATGAAGGGAAACCTAGGGATCTAACTAGGAACAGAACCGAAGTGAAGAGGCGATCTAGAAGCTAACTACAAGAGGGCTTATACTCCAAGTGGGCTTGGGCCATTTGAAGGGCTTATGCCATTTTATCATTTATCTTTCATAGTGTTTTACTTGCTTTGTATTAAAGGCTCACGAGCCCAGTTGTAAGAAACTCTAATCTAGCTAAATACACAAGGGGAAACAGGAAGAGGCATCTAGAGCATTTTCTGAATTTTTTCTAAATCCTATGGAGGAGAGCTCCCCTCAAAGAGAGCATTTATCATTACTATTCAATATATTTTCCATTTCAATCAATTTCCTATTCATTACATCTGTTCATCACCATTTCTTATACAAGAGTATTACAAGTGGTATCCAGAGCTTAAGATCCTCCCTCATTACCCATGGCCGAAGGTACACATCCAACTCAATTGTAGGAAGGTTTTCATGCCCTCAAGAAGAACACCGAATCACATATGAAAAATTCTAAAGCTCAGTTCAAAGTTCTTAAAGTGGAGATGCTAACTATATAGCATTAGATGGAGGCTATGATACAACAATTTTTGGCCCTAGCAACAGATTTGAAAACACAACATAATCAACAATCAGGTGGCCAAACAGAAGATGGTAATTCCAGCATAAATGCTGTGATGATTCCTTACATTGGTGAGATTCACCCCAAGGCAATCCTTTTACATGGAGAGCAAGACCCTAGTCTGGTTTCCAGATATGTATGAGTCAGGATCCTTGACAAGTTCGGAGGAATTTGTGAAGGTTTTGTTAATTTGTTTTGGACCTAGCTGTTACAATGATCTGATCGAATAGTTGACGTGTTTGTGACAACTTGGTATAGTGGAAGAATACAAAGCGGATTTTGAGGCCCTGTCCAATAGACTATGAGGCCTATCTAAGTAGTACAAGTTAAGCTACTTTTTAAGTAGCTTAATAGATGAGATATGAATCACTGTTAGGATGTTTAATCAAAGAACCCCCATTATTGCATATAGCCTTACAAAAGTTTAGGAGGAAAATGTCTCCCTCAATTCCTCGGCCACAATATGCCAAACCACAATACTCTCGGCCAACTTCCATTAAAGCCAATACAACCCTATTCCCAACCCCATCCCTAAAAACCACAAAAACCAGAACCAAGCCATTGTTTCTAAGCAAAAAATATCCCAAACCAAAATGAAAGAAAGGAGACAATTGGGATTTTGTTATACTTGTGATGTAAAATGGAGTCTGGGTCATTGCGGCCAAAACCCAAAGCTGTATTTGATTAAGGAAATTGAGGGGAATATTGAGGAGATGGCTGTGAATTTAAGTGTATTCGAGACCAAGGAGGAAGGAACAAATATGGTTGTGACTGGCAACCAGCCAGAAATTTCTTTGCATGCACTTCTAGGGTCTAACAGCCTTAAGACATATGCATATCAAAGAGAGGTGTTAACGTCATGTTTGGTACGCCTTTGGGTCAGGCTCCTCAGGGGCTTGGGCATTTCTTGTTACCTGTACACGCAAATTCACTTTGAGGTCTAGTGGCCGGATGGCAGCTGGATAGAGCCTCCAATGTGCAAGTCAGTAGGAGAAAAAGAGGAGACTCTAAAGCCAGGTTGTATGTTTTTAGTTACCTGTGCTCGTCGTTCTGGGGGCAGCCTTTATACCTGCCTTTGTGGTCGAAGACCCATGCCCTGCCCCTTACTCCAAGGGTGTCTCTTGCCAAAACCTGTTTAATGTGGCATGGTCTCCAAGAGGGGGTGCCAGGTCATGGAGTCCTAACAATGTGGCGTGTTGCTCTTTCCATGATAAAGGGAGACTAGGTGCTCTCCCACCCAGCCAGTCGGCTTAACCTGCTTTCTCCTGAGGTTGGAAATCTCATAGATAAACTGTCTTGAGTCAAATGGGCCTGAGCCTAGCTTTGGGCCAGACGCCACATCCACTTGGGTTAGGCTAATACTTTTGGGAAAAAGCCCCCTAACAGGAGGATTGGGAATCATTGGGTGATTAGTTTAGTAGATTCAGGTAGTGCACACAACTTCCTTGACCCAGCAATATTAAATCGTGCCCTATTACCAGTAATTGAAGATGAGAAAGTAAGGGTAAAAATAGAAAATGGTGATCAAGTGGATAGTATGGGCAAAGTGTTGGGTGTGAATTTGAACATTCATGGGTGTAGTTTAGTGTGGAAATGTACGTATTAGTCTTGGCAGGGTGTGACATGGTTTTAGGGATACATTGGTTGCAAACGCTAGTATCTATACTATGGAACTTTACTGAACTTACAATTTAATTTACACACAATCATCATGCTATTAAGTTACAGGGCCTGAGTGGACATACCTAGATTGAAGAAGGCATGGTTCAAAAGCTCAACCAAATTGTGAATAAAAGAGTATTGTTGCAGCTGGTCGAAGCAACACCAAAAGAACCTGAAAATGATCACAAACAACCAATTCTTGAGCCATTTTAGCTTTTACTTAACCACCCTAACTTGCCTACCATCCACCCGTTTGCATGACCATGCCATTAACCTCCAACCAAAGACCCAACCTGTTTTTGCCTGACCTTACCGCTACTTATATTTTCAAAAAGATGAAATTAAAAATATCGTGGAGTTATTAGAATAAGGATAATTAGACCAAGCCAAAGTCCCTACTCATCCTTGGTGTTGCTAGTCCGTAAAGCTGACGGTACATGGAGACTATGTGTTGACTACCGAGCCCTTAGCAACATCACCATTAAGGGTAGGTTTCAGGATAGAGATGAGAATTTTGAGTTTGAGATGAGAGTTTAAAATATTATTTTTAGTAATATTATTGTTTTGAGATTTGAAAAAGTTGAATTATTTATTATATTTTGTATGGGAATTTAGAAAAGGTGTAATGATGAGATGAGAATTTTGAGTTTGAGATGAGAATTCTTTGGGCCCAAACCTGCCCTAAGGATAAATATCCTATCCCAGTTATGAAGGAGCTACTGGATGAGCTGCATAGGGCCCGGGTATTTACTAAACTTGACTTACAGTTGGGTTATCATCAAATTCGAGTTAAACCAGAGGACATCCACAAAACTACAATCAGAACATACAAGGGTCACTACAAGTTCTTGGTTATTCTTTTTGGCTTAACCAATGCGCCCTCCACATTTCAAAGTTTTATGAACCAGGTCCTTAAGTCTTTCCTTTTTAAGTTCATTCTGGTCTTTTTTTTTTTTTTTTTTTTCTAATGATATTCTCATTTAACGCATGGATGAAGCTACCCACCTAACTCACTTGAGGCTCACTCTTGAAAAGTTCAGGGAAAATCAACTTTTTGCAAAGTTTAGCAAATGTAGTTTCTTCTATGTAGAAATATCTTATTTGGGGCATCTCATTTCTGCCCATGGAGTAAAAGCAGATCCCGAGAAGGTACGGGCCATGATAGAATGGCCCACTCCTCACTCCCTTAAGTCCTCAAGAGGTTTTCTAGGCTTCACGGTTTATTATTGGAGATATATCAAGGGCTATGGGTCTATTGTGGCCAAGCTAAAGAATTTGTTGAGAAAAGATAATTTCAAATGGGATGTGGAGGCTTATTGGGCTTTAGACCAACTAAAAGCTAAGTTGACACAACCACTAGTTTTAGCTTTACATAACTTTCAATCTCCATTTATTGTTGAGTGTGACGCCTTTGATGAGGCCATGGGTGCAGTTTTGCTGCAAGGTGGAAGGCTGTTGGCATTTTATAGCCAAGCCTTGAAAGGGAAATTATTGCTACTGTCCACTTACAAAAAAGAACTCTTGGCACTTGTTTTGGCATTAAAAAAATGGCAGTCTTATTTACTAGGTCAGTCCTTTGTGGTGGATTTGGTGCATAGTAGCCCTATGGGAGAACATTTGGATTTTGATAAAACCGTGTACAAGCTAAAACATGACTTCTACTGGCCAGGTCCGAAAACTTATGTTGGAATTTTTTTAAAAGGTTGTGAAACATGTCAAACAGTGAAGGTTGACAACACACTCCCAAGTGGCTTACTGTAGCCCTTACCACCCCTTTATTACTCTATAGTGTATTTAAAACTTTTATAATGTATTTAATTATTAAGAAAAAATTTAAAAATAATACAACTTCACTATCAGTCACTTCCTTAACCTTTAAGTAAAAGAAAATAATAAAAAATACTAAAACAATAAAGAGACTAGTAAAGAGGTTGTAGGAAATAGTAAGCCTATCATTATCCTTCAAAAAATGTTCTAGATGCCTCTTCCCATTTCCTCTCTTGCGGATTTAGCTAGATTAGATTTTCTTACAACTGGGCTTGTGGGCCTTTAATACAAAGCAAGTAAAACACTATGAAAGATAAATAATAAAATGGCTTAAGCCCTTCAGAGGACCCAAGCCCACTAGAAGTAGAAGCCATCCTGCACTTAGCTTCCAGATCACCTCTTCACTTCAGTCTTGTTCCCAGTTATATCCCTAGGTTTTCTTTCATGCTGCCGCCCATGTTCCTCTTCCTTCATCCCTTACCAGCATATAAAAACTTCTTCCCCCATTAAAACACCTTGCTCACAAGGTGTGGGTAGTGTGAGCAAAGCTTCTTGTACGATTCCCACGAAGTGTCTTTGGCTTATTGTCCCTGCCATCACACCAAGATCTCAACCAAAGATTAGTTCTTGAACTTCCTTATACGACAGGAAAGCACTTCCTCTAGCTCAGGTTGTATGATCTCGTGGTTGGCCAAAGGGTGGACAATGGCTTTTGTGTTGCCATAGTTTCTTTTTTAGTTGCGAGATGTGGAAGACATCATGGATCTGTGCACCATCGAGCAACTTCACATGGTAAGCTACTCGCCCTATTTTTTGTACCACCTGGTATGGCCTATAGAACCGTGGGGAAAGTTTGTAACTTTCCTCTGGTGTAGTGATGATTGACAGTAAGGTTGTATTTTATGTCCACCCAATCACCCACCACGAATTTTTGCTCCTTTCGCTTCTAATTTGCATACTTGGCCATCCTTTCTTGAGCTTGTGTGATGTTCCATTTCAACAGGTGCCAAATTCGATTCCGGCAATCTATGGTAATTTCTACTTCATCTATCTTTGTAGTTCCCATTATATAGTTTGATAGACCTAGTGGTTTATAGCCATATAATGCTTCGAATGGTGTATTTTTAGTGGACCTATGTTGACTTGAGTTGTAACACCACTCAGTTAAGGCTAGCCAATGTGACCAGTCCTTAGGCCTATCCCCCACGTAGCTTCATAAATAATTTTGCACCCATTTATTGACTGCCTCTGTCTAACCATCCATTTGTAGGTGGTAGGCAAAGCTGAATGATAGTTGAACACCTTGCAAAGTAAACAACTCTATCCAAAATTTACAGGTACAAGTAGGGTCTTAGTCTGAAATGATTGAGATTGACATGTCGTGTAACTTGAACACATGTTTCAAGAATAAGTGAGCGTGGACCTTGGCTATGCAATAAGCACAAAGTGGGCAAATTTAGTTAGTCTGTCCACAATGACCCAAAGAGTATCAAATCCACTCGAGGGAGGCAAACCTCCACAAAGTCCGTGGTAATGTCAGCCCATGGTCTTGAAGGGATGGGTAAGGGCTGCAGCAAGCCACTTGGGAGTGTGCTGTCGACCTTCATTGTTTGACATGTTTCACAACCTGTTAAAAATTTCCAACATAAGTTTTCAAACCTGGCCAGTAGAAGTCATGTTTCAGCCTGTACACGGTTCTATCAAAATCCAAATGTCCTCCTATAGGACTACTATGCACCAAATCTAGCAGTTTATTGATGAAGGGTCTATTGGTGGGAATATAAACCCTACTCTTGTAAAACAAGATCCCATTCTTGACTGAGTAGGGAAGAGGAAGGTTCCCCTCGCTGTGTTGCTGCAAAAATTCCTTGGCCCTTGTATCCGAGTCATAAAGGGCTTTACTCTTCACCATCCAATTCTAACTTGGTAGTGAGATTAGAGCTAAGGCCATGGTAGGTTCCCTTTGTTGCCTTAATAAGGCATCTGTCACGATGTTCTCCTTGCCCTTTTTATATTACACTATGAAGTCATAGCCCAGGAGTTTGGCTATCCATTTCTACTACATGGTAGTGCCCACCCTTTGGTCAAGTAGGAACTTGAGGCTTTGGTGGTAAGTCTTCAACACAAAGGAATGGCCTAGTAAATAAGGCAGTCATATTTTTACTGTCGAAGCAAGTGCCAAGAGTTCTTTTTCATAAGTGGACAACAACAATGATTTCCTTTTCAAGGCTTGGCTGTAAAATGCCAACGGCCTTCCATCTTGTATCAAAATTGCACCCATGGCCTCATCAGAGGCATCACACTCAATAATAAATGGAGATTAAAAGTTAGGTAAAGCTAAAACTGGTGGCTGTGTCACCGCTACTTTTAGCTAGTCAAAAGCCCTTTGAGCCTCCACATCCCATTTGAAACTATCTTTTCTAAAAAAATTTGTTAGCTTGGCCACAATGGACCCATAGCCCTTGATAAATGACCGATAATAGCCTGTGACGCCTAGAAAACCTCTTAAGGACTTAAGGGAGTGAGGAGTGGGTCATTCTATCATGGCTCGTATCTTTTCGGGTTCTACTTTTACTCCATGGGCAGAAATGAGATGCCTTAAATAAAATATTTTTGCACAACAGAAACTACATTTGCTAAACTTAGAAAAAAGGTGATTTTCCCTCAACGTTTCAAAAGTGAGCCTCAAGTGAGTTAGGTGGGCAGCTTCATCCCTGCTATAAATGAGAATATCATAAAATAAACTAGAATGAACATACAAAGGAAAGACTTAAGGACCTTGGTCATAAGACTCTGAAATGTGAAGGGTGCATTGGTTAAGCCGAAAGGCATAACCAAGAACTCGTAGTGGTCCTCATGTGTTCTGAATGCAATCTTGTAGATGTGCTCTGGTTTAGCTCAAGTTTGATGATAACCCAACCGTAAGTCAAGTTTAGAAAATACCTGGGCTCCATGCAGCTCATCCAATAGCTCATTTAGAACTAGGATATGATATTTATCCTTAATGGTGATGCCGTTGAGGGCACGGTAGTGAACACATAGTCTCCATGTATTGTCAGCTTTATGGACTAGCAATATGGGGGATGAGTAGGGTCTTTGGCATGGTCTAATCACCCTTGATTCTAATACCTCCTTCATGATATTCTCAATTTCATCTTTTTGAAAATATGGGTAGCGGTAACGTCAGACAGAAACAAGTTGGGTATTTGGTTGGAGGTTAATGGCATGGTCATGTGAATGGGTGGGTGGTAGGCTATTTGGGGTGGCAAATACTTTTGTGTATTGGTTAAGTAAAAGCAGAAATGGCTCAGGAAGTGGTTGTTTGTGATCAGTTTTAGGTTCTTTTGGTGCGCAACCAGTTACAGCAATACTCATTTCTTCGCGAATTGGTTGAGCTTTTGAACAGTGACTTCTTCAATCAAGGTATGTCCACTCAGGCCCTCTAAATTAATAGCATGCTAATTATGTGTAAATTGCATTGTAGGTTCAGTAAAGATCCAAAGTATAGATCCTAACTTTTGCAACTAATGTATCCCTAAAATCATGTCACACCCCACCAAGACTAACATGTACATATCCGCATTGAACCCCTTGAATGTTTAAATTCACACCCAACACTTTGCCCATACTATCGACTTGATCACTATTTGAGGTTTTTACCATTACTTTCTCATCTTTAATTACTGGTAACGAATACTACTATGTCAATGAATTTGTGTGTACTACTTGAATCTGCTAAAATAATCACCCACTAGCTCCCAATCCTCCCTTTGATACGCATAGGGCTGTTAGACCTTAGAAGTGCATGAAAAGAAAATTTTGGCTGGTTGCCAGTCACGACCAGATTTGTCCCTTCCTCCGTAGTCTCCATTAGATTTAGATTCATAATCATCTCCTCAGTATTCCCCTCAATTTCCTAAATCAAATAGGGCTTTAGGTTTTGGCAGTGATGACACAGACTCCATTTTGCATCATAAGTATAACATAATCCCATCTGTCTCCTTCCTTTCATTTTGGCTTGGGATATTTTTTGGTCAGAAACAATGGCTTGGTTTTGTTTTTTGTGGTTTTTAGGGGTGCGATGGGGTTGGGAAGAGGGTTGGATTGGCTTTTATGGAAGCTGGCTAGGAGTATTGTGGTTTGGTGTATTGTGGCCGAGGGGGTGGTTTGTAATTGAGGGAGACATTTTCCTCCTAAATTTTTGTAAGGCTATATGTAGTAATGACTGTGCTTGGATTGAACATCCTAACAATGAATCGTATCTCATCTCTTAAGTGGCTTAAAAAGCAACTTAACTTGTACTACTCAGATAGGTCCCATAGTCTATTGGATAGGGCCTCAAAATCCACTTTATATTCTTCCACCACACCAAGTTGTTGCAAACACATCAACTGTTCCATTGGATCATCATAACAGCTAGGTCCAAAACGGATTAACAAAACCTTTACAAATTCCTCCCAACTAGTCAAGGCTCCTGACTCATCCATATCTTAAAACCAGACTAAGGCCTTGCCCTCCAAGTGGAATGAAATCAAACGCATAAGGCGTTGTGGGAGTGTTGCGAGGAAATTAAAGAACTGATTTCCTTTATAAAGCCAACCAAGAGAATCCTCGCCATGGAATGTAGGGAAGTCCAAACGAGTTGCCTTGGGGTGAATGTCACCAGTATGAGGAATCATCTGAGCATTTCTGCTTGAATTACAATCTTCTGTTTGGCGACCTAACTGTTGATTATGTTGTGTTTTCAGATCTGCTACTAGGACCGAAAATTGCTGCATCATAGCCTTCATCTAACGCTATATAGTCAACATCTCCTCTTCAACAACTTTGAATTGAGCTTCAGAATTTTTCATATGTGATTCAGTGGTTTTCTTGAAGGAATGAAAACCTTCCTGCAATTAAGTTAGACGTGTACATTTGGCCATGGTTAATAAGGGAGGATCTTGGGTTCTAGATACCACTTGTAATACTCTTGTATAAGAAATGGTGATGAACAGATGTAATGGAATATGAAATTGATTGAAATGGAAAATATATTGAATAGTAATGATAAATGCTCAGTTCAAAGTTGGAATTAATTGGCCCAAATAATGAAGTTGGTCTACTTGCATGAAAAATACCACCAAGAGGTTAGTTATTTTATTTAGCCATGTGTTGCTAGTAATGAAGAACCCGAGTGTCGCAAATCCTGCCCAAAATCAAAACACGTGTTTGTGTCGCTATTGTGAATTACTAGACTTTTATGGTTCGACTGGAACGCCTGTGTAGAAATAAAATAGGCCCTACCAGCCTGTGAGGCCCAATCCTGCTCGCCCAAATGAAGTCAGGTTGAATATAATCAACTTGATAAAATGTTTGGCAAAATGTACTGTCTAACTAATACAATGAAACATTTTGTTTAACTAATACACTAAGCATCACATTTTGCATATTCTTCTTCCTTTCTCACATATATAGTACTCCTTGCAATCCTTTCTACGCCCATGAATATTCTCCTCCACTTGATAAAGCCTTGACCACAAGAATGAGATAATAAATACATGAATATTCTTTTTGTCTTCAATCGGAAGGAACTTAGGTGGACAAGGATGTTTGGATGACAACTACATCCATACATATGTATGTAGTTAGTAGTTGAATATTTGGGATGGATAATTAAGAAGGAAGAGGAGAGGCCGGTAGATATATGGCTATTAGTTCAATTATTTAAAGGTGCTTTTATTTCGTCCTCTCAAGTCTATCCTTAACGATATTGTTAGTATATTTTATTTTTAATTTTTAATGCTAAAAAAATCATAAATACACTAATAATAATTTTTTAAAAAGATTTTTAATAAATTAAAATAAATTAGCAGTAATAAATACATAGAATTTTTCATCATTTAATCGTCCATGTTCTGGTAGTATTTAATAATTTTTCAGCTCTTTCAATTTTAGAAAATTAATAAAAATTTTATGAATGATGGTCCTAAAAATTCCACCACAATCGTTGTTTCCTTCACGATCACATCGGTGTCCAAAAGAACCGAGGATATGGACTTATGTAGAGCCTATGTTTTAACATGTTTAGAGTCAACGTCTATTTGATAGTTTGTTTTTCTTTTTTAATAAAGAAATAAATAAGGGCCAATGTCATGAATAATATAATGGTGATATCATGTTCGTGAAAATGCTTTTGGAAAGAGTGAATGCCAACACGATCCTACTGATTACATTACTAAAGGGATGGAGGAAGTTAAGTCCCCACATTAGCCTTGTGCAAATAAAACGTACCAACAACTCCATTTATTTTGTTTTGGGTTAGTGATCACCCATATCTAAGTGTAACAAAATAGAGACATACAATATAATGATGAGGACTACTACAAAGCTACTCTTAGCACTGGGGAAGATGGTGATACAACTTGTATTGTTTAGGAAAATATTATTAAAGGAGACCCAAAAAAAAATAAAAATGCTTTGAATAGCTCAAGTCTGAGACAATCTGCATTTATACTTTATTAACCACACAAAATATCCTAATTCTTGTGAGTATCAAAATCATCTTATGAGTGTCAAACCAATAGCGGTGACTATAAGAGTCGAGGGTACTCCAAATTTGAGATGGCTCCAAAAGGATAAATTGTACCCAAGGTGTGGAGCTTGGCTAGCCTGTTCACACACTATTATGTTGGCAGTTGATCCTAATAATGAGAGGTTCCCAGCTGTCGTGCTAACCCAAGCTAAAATAAGCCATGCCTTTTTCTCATTAGCTGCAGATGCTGTAACTTTTGCTCCAAGTAAGAGAACTATATGGTAGAAGTATGAGTTATAAGCAATCCCCATAAATAGTTTAAAATGGCCTTTATAATGCTAATCAATAATGGTTTAGATCAGGGATATATAGCCATGTAATCATAAATCAATGCTACAGAGATTTTTCCCTAAACGGAAGGAACTCATCATTAGTATGAATGTTTCAAACACGCACAACAAATAACATATAGTCTCAAGTTTAAAATGTATCACACAACTCGTCAGTCAATTCAGTTGGATCCAAATTTTTTTAAATAATTATTTCGATTTTGTAGGTATTCCATAGTGGCTTCAATAAAGTACGACAAGTAAAATTTATTTTCTTACAGAAATTTGTGGATGAATTTTTAAGTTTTATTAATATGTGGATTTGAAATGATCAAGTATAAGTTGATATGTGCATTCAAAAGACAATGTTTTTGTAGGAGTAAAATACGTGAGAGCTCAAATGAATAGTATTTTGTTAAAATTCAAATCAAGCAATATATAGCAATAATCTTTCAGACTTAAAATCCCTTGATACTTTTTAAAAGCAGCCTAGATACTTTTATGCGAAAGAGCTCTAAGAAAGTTTCCACTAGAGATGCAGTTTAAACCACGAAAAATGTAGACAATTAAGACCAAATTATTTATGAAAAATAACCTCACAATCAATGTGGTAAAAATAACCCTTACTTCTTTTGTGATTGTTTATTTTCGATATTATGTGCCTATGGGTTTTGGATATGTGATGCAATTTACATTACCAACAAATGCACGGAGGAGCTTACGTCTGGCAATGAGGGTTTTGAAAATGAGTAAATCACACATTGCAAGAGAAATTTCAGAGTTTCAAGCATGTCTTTGACTTGGAGAAATTCTAGGATTGTGGTCAATGCATTATCAACTTCAAAATCTCTAACAAGGAAACAAATATATAGATGCGTAGACTTCTAAATTTAATAGACTAATTGGTATCTCTATATTTTGATGGTAAGAGACAATAATTTCGATACACTGAATCTTTTGACCATGTTAGTGTGTCTGAAACATATCAGGGAGCCTTTCATTTGGAAAAAGGCCATGCTTAGGAGACAATGGGAAGTAATATGTGGGATACTAGTGGCACGAGTAATGCTAGTCCAACACTTATGGTCGTGGGCTACCATCCCTCATGCCAAATAGGAGGGTGAAAAACATACAACCCAATCAATCAGCACCTTACTCACAAACACGATATTAAGTACTGTAAATCAGATCATAGGGTGGCAAACTACACAAAGAGTGGGAAGTATGGAAGGGATTGTTTGTTGACGTCGATAGTCCTATTGATTAGGATTTGGGTGTTGTGGATTCTGAGCCTATTTATAACGATGGGTCTAAGGGTGACCTGAAGAGGAGTTGGTCAAAGGAGACAAAGGTCCTATGTTAATAGTTCCTATAACACCCTATATGCCTATTAATATAGAGGTTAATGATGGGTTGCACAACATGTTTCTTTCAGCCTAATTAGTGGCACTTTGTCCCGGACACCCTGTGTGGTGATTGAGAGACAAACCTCCATGAGAGATCTAATCATTACTTTAGAAATAATTAAGAAGCTGCTAGATTGTGTAACAGTGGAAGTTAAAAAACTTTTTTAGATTGAAAGCTCTGCTTAGAAGAATGATGGTACACTCACAACTTGAGTGAGATTTGAACATGCATGAGAAAATCTCAAGTATTTAAAAGGGAGTATGGGAACAATCGAAAACACAAAGCATGTAAAGGAATTGGTAAATTCTTGTATCAGTCCATGAGGTTTGGTTTAATTTCTAATGGTTTCTAGGGTTCGTTTATGAAGATTAACAATGATGAAATGAACAACACAAAAATACAAGGAAAAAATCCAATAGCATACCAGTTGGTACGTTTGAAGCCAAATTTGACAAGATGAGTATAATAATGGCCAGGACTGCTATCCCACTAACCCGATCGATTTGGGCATAGGGCTCCATTAATTCCCATAGAGTACCTGGGATGCCAGTTTTGTCGAAGCCATGAATTGTGATAAACATTCCGCAGAAGAAAATTAAAAGCAAATAGGAGACCTGGCAATGAACAGAAATAGACTTTAGATATAATTCTTGAACAAGCAATCCACATTCCATATCTACTACAAGGTATGCTCTAATATTTTCAAGTTCCACCGACAGTTGAAGGGAAAAGTAATTAGAAGAAAGAGCATCATGTTAACAGATTATACCTTTTCAAGGCATAACCTAGCATCCTTGAAATCAAGAACCACGAGAGCAAGTGCAGCAGTAATTGCAGTCCATAACATATTCAGACCCATAAGGAAAGCAATTAACATCCCTATTGTGACGAGGTAAACACATGACTTCCACAACATCCTTTTCGATCCCAAGGGCAAATCTTCATTTCCTTCTGAAGACTCTCCAGAAAATGCGTATGTTAGTCTCTCCTCTAATGCAGCATTGTGTGAAGTAGTGTCCATGTTCTCGTTTATGTTAGGAGGGCTTTGCTCATTTATAGCTTCCATTGTAGAATTACATTCCTGAGAACTTGAGGATGTACAACGTAACATAGTGGCTGGTGAAAAGGGATGAGAATTCAGGTCATCCTCTTTATGATGTTTTATAGCCGCATCCTCTTCATCTTTTGGAATAGATAGCAACCTCCAGTACATGCATATAAGAATTACACTGTTGGCAACAACTCCCAATAGCATTGCAGGGAGAATGCCCATTAGAAAATTCCTGAAAGATATCTTACTCTGAACAGCTATGACCAAGTTTTGGGGGTTGCCAATTGGAGTTGCTGAAGACCCAATATTCGCACTAGATGCCAGAGCAAGAAGGAAAGGATGAGGTGGGAGACTATGTTGCCTCGCAATTTTCAAAACAACCTCTATCAAAACTATGCAGGCGGTATCATTTGTGAAAAGCGCACTTGAAATGGCAGAAATCAGGCAGATTCGGAAAATTAAGTCCTTTGCTCCTTTACTCTTCCATGAGAGAAACTTTCCCAAGTACTTGAACATATCAGCCCTTTCGAGATAGACATTGACAAGCATTGTCCCAAAGAGGTGACCAAGTACTGAGAGATCAATTGCATTATATGCTTGATCTGGAGTTATGATTCGGAATATAACCATCAACATGGCCCCCAGGAGGGACCCTGCAATCCTCCCAATTGGTAGAAAAGGAACTGAGGGGAAAACTGCCAAAACCCAAAAGATTGCGAAAGCGAGGGAGCCTAGAACCACATTCATAGAAGTAGCCAAGGCCATTTTTTTGGCTTGGTAAGCCAAAAAACTCTACAGCTCCAAGGGCTCAATATGTTAATGAAATTCCACAGCTAATGGCACCTTACCATAAAACAACTAAAAATTAAATTTATGTGGAGAATACATCAAGCGCACTAACATGATAGAAAATTCATTGACAAGCTGCGATTAAAGAGCTGGATGGTAAAGACTAAGCTCAAAAAAATTCTAGGAAGATATGAATGCAAAGATGTTGCAGTTTCGATTACTCTATAGTTAATAAACTAACAAAGCATAAGCCCATGGTCAAGTAATACTAGAGATCGACAAGTTCAACTAGCACTAACAATCTAGATTTTTCCCGTTTCTTATTCTTTTATCTAGAACTGCTTAAGAGAAGAACCCAGGATTCATATTGAAAGCAAAATCTAGCCAAAATGAATTGTTTGAATTTTTCTGTTTCCAAGGCAGATCAAATATAGTATTGAAATAATTTATAAATTGTAATGAAATAATATTAAATAATTTATAAATATGAATAGTATTAAAATGGTTTATAAATAATAGTGAATAATTTATTAATAGTAATAAAGTTGACTAAAAATATCTGTATTTTCAAATAAAATAGTGTATAGATTCTTATTGTATGTAGCACTACTCATTCAAACAAGGCTCCTTGCTATTATTGCAGGTCATCTTCCAGCATACCCAAAAGATAAATCTCATTTCATTATACAGTTTAGATAAGATGAGATGAGATATTTTATTAAAAATTAAATAAATTATTATTATAATATAATTTTTTAATATTAGTTTTGTTTTGAGATTTGAAAAATTAAATTTTTTTATTATATTTTATATAAAAATTTGAAAATTTTATAATGATGAGATGAGATGAGATATTTTATTTTTATGTAATCAAATCAGCCCAAAATAGAGAGAGGGCATAGAGAGATCCACTAGAGATCGAAATCGGCTAGAGAGAGTAACCTGGGATGGATCGGAGTAGGAGAGAGTGGAATAGATGGAGAAGTACATGAAACTTTAAAGTGGGCAGATCTGGATCACTTGGAGAAGCAACAGAAAGGATGAACCGTGACCACAAACGTTGAAGACCCACAACGACCACGAACTGTGACGACGAATGGCAACGATGTAATACTCTTATATAAGAAATGGTGATGAACAGATGTAATGGAACAGGAACCATAAAATGAAAAATATATTGGATGGTAACCGTAAATGCTCCAAGGGAGCTCTCCTCCACCGAAACAATTCAAAAAAAGACAATGATGTGATGGGAAATGTTTAGGTCACCGCTGGTGGGGGCCACTACTTTTATTGTATACTTGTATACTTTTCAAATTTATTTTCTTTTGCAGACTACAATATTCAACTTGAGAGATACGAAATTTATTTATTAAATTAATATATTTTAATGGTCACAAATTTCGAACATAAACAAATTTTTAATTTTATTACATTGATATATTTTAATAAAAAATATTATCATCTTATAATATTATTATGGAAGATATTATAAAAAATTATATTTGAGTATAAGGTAATTTATAAATTACTAATATTATTAATAAATATATTTATAACTAAAAAAAATCATTAAAATACTATGTAATAATTGGTAGAACTCACATCTATTAACTGTCTAAAAAGTTAAAACTATCTCATCATCTTTGAATCTAAACGAAGTTAGATGTTTCACAATGATTTCACTAACGACTAAAGAGCTCAAAGTCAAAAAAGGCTGCCATTCCCATACGATATCCACAGGCTATGAAGCCCAATCCTGCTCGCCCAAATGAAGTCAGGTTGAACATAATCAACTTGATAAAACGTTCGGCAAAATATATCTTCTAACTAATTCAGTGAAAAATTTTGTTTAACTAATACAATAAGCGTCGCATTTTGCATGTTCTTCTTCCTTTCTCACATGGTACTCCTTGCTATCATTTCCACACCAATGAAAATTCTCCTCCACTTGATAAAGCCTGGACCACAAGAATGAGATAATGAATGCATGAATGATTCTTTTTGTCTTCAATCGGAAGGAACTTAGGTGGACAAGGATGTTTGGATGACAACTATACTACATACATACATACATACATACTTACATATATGTATGTATGTAGTAGTTGAATATTTGGGATGGATAATTAAGAAGGAAGAGGGGAGGCTAGGCTGGTAGATATATGGCTATTAGTTCAATTATTTAAAGGTGCTTTTATTCCGTCCTCTCAAGTCTATCCTTAACAACATTGTTAATATATTTCTTTTTTATTTTTTAATTTTAAAAAAATCATAAAGACACTAATAATAATTTTTTTTAATATTTTTAAAAAATTCAAATAAATTAGCAGTAATTTTGAATGAAATATTTGAAGGTCAACATAGCATTTTCATCATTTAATCTTCCATGTTCTGGTGGTATTTAATAATTTTTCAGTTCTTTCAACTTTAAAAAATTAATATAATTTTTTATAATATATTTCATAATAATATTATAAGATGATAATATTTTTATTAAAATATATTAATTTTAATAAAATTAAAAATTTATTTACGTTCAAAATTTGTGACGATTAAAATATATTAATTTAATAAATAAATTTAGTATCTTTGATTGAATATTGTAGTTTGCAAAAGAAAAAAATTTAAAAAGTATGAAACAATGGCAGCCTTTTTTTGACTTCTCTTTTGCGTCGGTGAAATCGTTATGAAACAACTCATCATTATCCTTTTTAATTATTTTTCGAATCCTGTGGAGGAGAGCTCCCGTGGAGCATTTATGGTTACTATTTAATATATTTTCCATTTCAAGGAAATTCCATTTGTTGACCACCATTTCTTACGCAAGAGTATTACATGGTCGCCGTTCGTCTTTACAATTTGTGGTCGTTGTGGGTCGTCACAGTTTGTGGTCGCAGTTTAACCCTGCTATTGTTTCTCCACAAGGTTCAAATATGCCCACTCTCAAGCCTCACGTACTTCTCCATCTGCCCCACTCTCACCTACTCCGATCTATCACAGGTTACTCTCTCTAGCCGATTTCGATCTCTGGTGGATTTCTCTATGCTCGCTCTCTGTTTTGTCTTTTGGATTTGCTGGAATATGACCTGCAATAATAGCATAGAGCCTCGTTTGAATGAGGGCTATAATTGCAGCACTTAATAAATCATGTTGTCCATAAAGCTGTGAATTATTACTTGCAACTCACCAGGAGATTAAAAGGTTAATTTTTAGAAGTTTTTCTTTTCAGCTTTTGTAAATGTATATATAAGAGTGATCCTTGTATCAATAAAAAACAGATCAATGAAATAAGATTTTCTCTGCATTGCTTGTTCATTTCGTTTTCCAATTTATGTTTTAACACATATCCTCGGTTCTTTTGGACACCGACTCCTGTGATTGTGGAGGAACCTTGATAAAATTCTTATTAATTTCTAAAATTGAAAGAGCTGAAAAATTATTAAATACCACTAGAACATGGACGATTAAATGATGAAAAATGCTATGTAGGCTCTCAAATATATCGTTCAAAATTACTGCTAATTTATTTGAATTTTTTTTAAAAGTTATTATTTGTGTATTTATGATTTTTTTAACATTAAAAAATAAAAATAAGATACACTAACAATATAGTTAAGGAAAGCCTTGAGAGGACGGAATAAAAGCACCTTTAAATAATTGAACCAATAGCCATATATCTGCCTGCCTCACATCTTCCTTCTTAATTATCCATCCCAAATATTCAACAACTAACTGCACACATATGTATGTATGTAGTTGTCATCCAAACACCCTTGTCCACCTAAGTTCCTTCCGATCGAAGACAAAAAGAGTCATTCACGGATCCATTATATCTCATTCTTGTGGTCAAGGTTTTCTCAATTGGAGAAGAATTTTCATTGGCGTGGGAATGATAGCAGGGTGTACTTTGTGAGAAAGGAAGAAGAATATGCAAAACGTGACCCTTAGTGTATTGGTTAAACAAAATGTTTCTTTCTATTTGTTAAACAGTGCATTTTGGATGTTTAGGAAGTATCACAATACCGTGCATTCTAGGTGTTTACAAAGTATTACAATATAGGTGATTTATACTAATCTAGGTTTTGTAGTTCTTTTAGTATTAAAGGGGCCGGAGAAGATGACAATGGATCATCTGAAAATTGTAAGATGCTTGTATAGTAAACAATCAAGTTTCCTCGATTAATTCTGATTCTTTCTTCAATAAAGATTTCCATGATTCTTTCTTTTTCATTCTTTGTTCTGCTACAATCTTTTTCACTCACTGATACTTAATAGAGGGGGTGACAAAGTTATGAACAACAAAGAGGTGTGGGGAGCTGCAACTAGGGTTAGAGGAGAACGTTGGGTCGTCAGCTTTGTCGAACGTTTTGTCAAGTTGATTATATTCCACCTGACTTCATTCGGGCCAGCACAGTTGGGCTTCACGGGCTAGTTGGGTCCATTTTATTTTTGCACAGTCCTTCCAGTCGAACTTTAAAATTCTAGTACTTCATAATAGCGACACAAACATGTGTTTTGATTTTGGGGTGGATTTACACACAGGTTCTTCATTGCTGGCAACACCTGGCTAAAAAGTAACTAACCTCTCGGTGACCTTTTTTATGCAAGTTGACCAACTTCATTCTTTAGGTCAATTAGTTCCAACTTTGATTATTTGAGAGTTGTGGCTTAATCACAATGCTGCAAATTTGAAGGCCAACTCAAACCTGCCTCAGTTATCATATGGAAAGTAACAAGATGGCTCCAAGAGTTGAATATAAACAACACGTTATTACTTTGAACTTGCTCAAGGTGCCTATACTTGAGGTGAAAGCTAAAAAGGCATTATTGGTTTCTTGGATGCCTCCTATGAGAGGTAGATTGAAACTCAATTTGGGTTGAGCCTCTAAAGGGTTGGAATCCTAGACTAGTTGTATGTGGTGGTATGATTCAAGATTCTCAAGATCTTTTTTATGTGGTTTTCCAGCAAGTTTGGGCATTGGCACTAACACCTATACTGATATTTCAACTTTATAGCTTGGACTTCTTATCTCCTGCAAGTTGAGCATCAATTATCACCTTACCATCCCACTTCCATTTTAAAATTGAACACATTTTTAGATAAGGAAATTTCCTTACAGATGGTCTTGCAAATATGAAGGCAGCAATCATAATGACTTTTTCTTTTCTATAGTCATGCTTCCAAAACTATCGATAGGTGTTTTTACACTTGATAAATGTGGTTTGCCTTCTTTAGGTGTAGATAGTTTTCTTTGTTTCTACATACCTTGTAAAAAGATGCCTAGATTAGTCCTATTAGCATACATCAAAGTAGGAGGTAGGAGATGAATACAAGATTAGTCCTATTAGGCGATTCCATTAAAAATGCTTTCTTTCTTTTAACTTTGGCCTAAAAGTTTCACTAGAATCTAATACATCCAATCCCAAAGTAGGAGGTAGGAGATGAATACAAGTTTTAACTTTTACACGCATATGACACTTGTCTAATTTTAAAAGTTGCAAATTATTTCAACTCCCTCTTTGTTCAGTTCAGAGGTTGAATGTAGGCATGTGCATAAAAGGCCTTATGTCAATCCATCCGCAAGATCCGATATCACCTACTTGAAAAAAGTCGAGTTCATCGGATCAAGTTGAATAACGGGTTGGCTACACCTAATATTGGTTGAAACCGATCACCGAGTAATATGTTTTGAATTGAGTTCTTCTTATCAAAACCTAGCCAACTCTCAGTTCATCATCTCCATTCTTCATCTATTATACGCTGGTAAGGGATGAAGGAAGAGGTAAATTGGCTGCAACATGAAGGGAAACCTTGGGATCTAACTAGGAATGTAACCGAAGTGAAGAGGCGATCTGGAAGCTAAGTGCAAGAGGGCTTATACTCCAAGTGGGCTTGGGCCCTTTGAAGGGCTTAGGCCATTTTATCATTTATCTTTCATATTGTTTTACTTGCTTTGTATTGAAGGCTCACGAGCCCAGTTGTAAGAAACTCTAATCTAGCTAAATACACAAGGGGGAAACAGGAAGAGGCATCTAGAGCATTTTCTAAATCCTGTGAAGGAGAGCTCCCCTCGAGGAGAGCATTTATCATTACTATTCAATATATTTTCCATTTTAATCAATTTCCTAGCCATTACATCTGTTCATCACCATTTCTTATACAAGAGTATTACAAGTGGTATCTAGAGCCCAAGATCCTCCCTCATTACCCATGGTCGAAGGTAAACGTCTAACTCAATTGTAGGAAGGTTTTCATGCCCTCAAGAAGACCACCGAATCGCATATGAAAATTTCTAAAGCTCAGTTCAAAGTTGTTGAAGTGGAGATGATGACTATGTAGCATTAGATGGAGGCTATGATACAGCAATTTTTGGCCCTAGCAA
The DNA here is from genome assembly GCF_018687715.1 of Carya illinoinensis. Lineage (NCBI taxonomy): Eukaryota > Viridiplantae > Streptophyta > Magnoliopsida > Fagales > Juglandaceae > Carya > Carya illinoinensis. The sequence continues at coordinate 426,155 of NC_056757.1, forward strand.
CAGATCTGAAAACACAACATAATCAATAGTCAGGAGTCCAAACAGAAGATGGTAATTCCAGCATAAATGCTATGATGATTCCTTACACTATTGAGATTCACCCCAAGGCAATCCCTTTGGACTTCCCTACATTCCAAGGTGAGGATCCTCTTGGTTGGCTTTATAAAGTAAATTGGTTCTTTAATTTCCATACAACACCCCCACAACACCATATGCATTTGATTTCATTCCACATGGAGGGCAAGACCCTAGTCTGGTTTCAAGATATGGATGAGTCAGGATCCTTGACAAGTTTGGAGGAATTTGTGAAGGTATTTGTTTTGGACCTAATTGTTACAATAATCTGATTGAATAGTTGACGCGTTTGTGACAACTTGGTACAGTGGATTTTCAGGCCCTGTCTAATAGACTATGGGGCCTATCCGAGCAGTACAAGTTACGCTACTTTTTAATTGGCTTAAGAGATGAGATTCGAATCACTGTTAGGATGTTTAATCCACGCACCCTCATTATTGCATATAGCCTTACAAAAGTTTAGGAGGAAAATGTCTCCCTCAATTCCTTGGCCACAATACTCCCAGCCAACTTCCATAAAAGCCAATACAACCCTCTTCCCAACCCCATCCCTAAAAACCAAAAAAACCAAAAAAACCAAAACCCAGCCATTGTTTCTGACCAAAAAATATCCCAAGACAAAATGAAAGAAAGGAGACAATTAGGATTTTGTTATAATTGTGACGAAAAATGGAGTCTGGGTCATTGCTGCCAAAACCCAAAGCTGTATTTGATTGAGGAAATTGAGGGGAATACTGAGGAGATGGCTATGAATTTAAGTGTATTGGAGACTAAGGAGGAAGGGACAAATATGGTCGTGACTGGCAACCAGCCAAAAATTTCTTTGCATGCACTTCTAGGGTCTAACAGCCTTAAGACCTGTGCATATCAAAGGGAGGTGTTAATGTCATGTTTGGTACGCCTTTGGGCGAGGCTCATCTGGGGCTCGGGGCCTTTCTTGTTACCTGCACATGCCATGTCGTGGATTCCTAACAAGGTGGCATGTTGCTTTTTTCATGGTAAATGGAGATTGGGTGCTCTCCTACCTGGCCAGTTGGCTTGACCCGCTTTCTCCCGAGGCTGGGAATCTCATAGATAAGCTGTCTTGAGTCAAATGGGCCTTAGCCTAGCCTTGGTCCAGACACCGCATCCACTTGGGTTAGGTTAATACTTTTGGGGAAAAAACCCCCCAACAGGAGGATTCGGAGTCATTGGGTGATTATTTCAGTAGATTCAGGGAGTACACACAACTTCCTTGACCCAGTAGTATTAAATCGTGCCCCATTACCAGTTATTGAAGATGAGAAAGTAAGGGTAAAAATAGCAAATGGTGATCAAGTGGATAGTATGGGCAAAGTGTTGGGTGTGAATTTGAACATTCAATGGGTGCAGTTTAGTGTGGATATGTACGTGTTACTCTTGGCGGGGCGTGACATGGTTTTAGTGATACATTGGTTGCAAATGCTAGGATCTATACTATGGAACTTTACTGAACTTAAATTTAATTTACACATAATCATCATGCTATTAAGTTACAAGGCCGGAGTGGACATACCTAGATTGAAGAAGGCATAGTTCAAAAGCTCAACCAAACCGTGAATAAAAGAGTATTGTTGCAGTTGGTTGAAGTGACTCACTCAAAAATGAGTAGCACAAAGGCTATCCCAAGTGCAGGAAGATGTCGTGTAATAATTAGGAATAAATTCCTAAATTGTTTCCTCATGGAAAGTTACTTAAAATCAAACTCATTTAAAATGGTGAAAATATTCACAAAGAGAAAAATAAAAATGATGGTATGTGCAATGGATGGAAGAGTGCAACAAGAATAGAAAAAGGGCACTAGTCATGGACTAGATTCATATTTTTAGATTTTTGAGTGTCGAAATGAAATGTAAAAGACTAACAAATTGAAATTATCAATCAAAGAGTCAACTAAACTGAACAATCTTAATTAATCTAAAAATTAAATAATGAAACTGAAATTATTTAAGTCCTATTTAAACTTTAATCAATCTAATATGCAATTGAACTAAGAAATTAATAAAACTAAGCTAAGATTAAACTAGATTTGAAAGTAATTGATAAAATACAAACTGAAAATTGGAAAGTCCCAAAACTAAGATTCAAGAATTCATCCTTCTATTCAAATCACAAATTCTCAAAATTAATCCATAACAATTGTAATCACTATTAAATGAAAGTTTAAAGAAGTGAGAAAAATAAATAACACGAAATAAGTAAATAGCAAATAAATTGCCCAAACTTCTAAGCCAAAAATCTCAAAATTATTCCATAAACTTTAAACTGAAGTTAAATAAAAATAGAGAATGAAAAGTCTGGACGAAAACTCTCCTTCACCATTCAGTTGAAATCCAAAGCATAAAAGAACCAACTTCTCACATATCACTCTTGAAAATTAATCTCCAAACCTTTTATGAAAACTCTAGAACAACTCTTTACCCCATGAAACTGACTAACACACTTGCAAGAAATTAAGGCAGTACACTTAATGAAAACTCTAGAACAACTCTTTACTCCATGAAATCGACTAACACACTTGTAAGAAATTAGGGCAGCACACTTAATTAAAAACTCTAGAACAACTCTTTACTCCATGAAACCGACTAACACACTTGAAAGAAATTAAGGCAACACACTTAATGAAAAACAAAATTCCCCTAGTCCCAATGTTTCCACCCCTTTAAATGCACCATCGCCTCATCACTTTAATCATGCCGACTTTCTCTTCCAGCCTTTCACACGTTTTTGCCAACTCATATGCATCAACTTCCTCTTCATTTAATAACCGGACCACTTTCCAGCCTTGCACACGTTTCAGCCAACTCCATGCATCAACTTCCTCTTCATTTAATAATCGGACCACTTTCCAGCCTTGCCCACGTGTTATGCAGCTCAAATGCATCAACTTCCTCTTCATTTAATAATTGGACCACTTTCCAGCCTTGCCCACGTGTTATGTAGCTCAAATGCACCATCTTTCCCTTCATTTCTTCCGTGGGATCCAGCTGTGGGGTTCACTTGGAATCAAAGTGAATGGAATTAAATTCATTGATGCAAGACCACTTGAAGTGAACATGTTGTGTTTTTGGAAAGAAATGTCAAGGTGAGTCACGGTGGGTGCTATTGCTTCTCAATGATTTCTCTTTTTTTTTTTTTTTCTTTCATCATGCACATCACAATCGGACCACTTTCCTCCAACCTCACCAAATGACTTGAGTAGTGCATGCCTTTTCCTCTTGTGAAGATGCAATTCTATTGTCCAAAAGATATAATACAATGGGTCCATATGTTTCCCACCATTTAATCTTTTGTCAATAGAAAATACTAATGTCCCCACATGTTGCTTCTTCTTGCCAAGATGCATAGCAGCTTTAATAGTCCATGTGAATGTGCTTTCCTCCCCACGTGTTGCTTATTTTGAAGTGGACCCTTGATATAACATGAAGAGCAAGGTATGGTGATGAATGTGCATGTCAAGAATTATTGCATAATTATGTCATAGTTGTAAAATTAAGCATAAACATGATATCAATGATTTAAAAATCACAACTCGTATTTATTCTTATTAACCATTTTTCCATCTAAAATCAATAATAATGTCACGAAGAATTTAAAATACATTGGTTTTAAATAGCTAAAATATGTAATATTTCAGCTCAATCATGAAGCAACACCAAAAGAACCTGAAACTGATCACAAACAACCAATTCTTGAGCCATTTCAGCTTTTACTTAACCAATACATAGAAATATTCACCACCTTAACTTGCCTACTGATGGCTTGCAAAATTTCATATTGCAGATTTTACAAGTTCGCTCGAGCGGAGGCTTTTGGCCGCTCGAGCGAATTCAGGCAGATTCAAACGCTCGACTGCCGCTCGACAGGGAGCTCGAGCGGGTTGCTGAAAAACGAAGATCGCTCGAGTAGAGACATTGGCCGCTCGAGCGAAATCAGGCAGAGTCGAACGCTCGATGTGCGCGCGATAGGACGCTAGAGTGAAATCAGGCAGAGTCGAACGCTCGACGCGCGCTCGACACCCCGCTCGAGCGAACATCGTATTTTGACAGATTTTAGGTTTTCCGCCGTGGGACCATATAAAAGCCATTTTTCACTCTAGAGCCGCGAGTTTTTGACTGGAGAACACTCTTTGGGAGAGAAAAACATAGCTAGAGGGATTCAAATCATTTGTTTTGGAGACGGAATTCCAATTTATTGCACGTACGTTGGATTCATACACGAGCACGGACGGGAGAAAGGCGTTGAATCGTTCCCTTGAGCTTTTGACGACCAGTTGAGGCTGCAAGGAGGATTTTTCAGTGTTTATTTTCTTCTTCCCATCTTCTCAGAACAATTATGGTGAATTCGTTTATGTTGAATTCCAATTCTAGCATGAGCTAAATTTTCTTCTTTCTAGGAAAACGATGTAACCTAATTCCGAACTATGCTTGTTTGTCCATGCTAATTTAATGCAATTCTCTCTTTGTTTATCTGATTTATTCTGAGTTTAATGCTTCTAATTAACTGGCCATTGATTAGATGATTATTAATCTTGTGATTTGCTATCGAAAGAGGGAATCATAGGGTAGATCTTGGATATTTCAGCATAGGTAAGTATAGAGATCGAAAGACTTGTATGAACCTGTGTAGTAATTAAATCATTGGTCTTATTGCGTTCTTAATTATTTAATTTGCATACTCTTGTGTGAATTGATAAACTAGAATCAATTCCAATTGACTATCGAAAGAGGCTTTTGGATGAATTAGAGATTTGCTAATAGACAAAAGAGGTTTAAGTTAAATTAGCTGGATGAGAAAAGCATAGTGAAGAATTATGGTGAAATCGATTTCCTAGAAGTTTTCTTCCCCTTTGAATTTGATCTTTGAAAGTCAGTTTTATTTTCTTTGCTTATTTCTCTTGAGTTGATCTAAGTTTATTTGCAACTACAAAAACCTTAGCGATTCTTCTAGATAAAATTGAGATTAGTATAATTTTGGTATTTGGCAAGAGTAAGGTACCAATCCCTGAGGACGATACTCTACTTATTACTTTACTATAAAACTACGATACTGGGCACTTGCAGTTTTGCACCGGTCAAGTTTTTGGCGCCGTTGCCGGGGATTGGTTTATTCTTATTCTTTTTGTCAATATCGATACAAAGTAATCTTGGTTTTAATTTAGAATTTTGTTTTAATTTGTTCTACAGGTGTGTTTTTGACGTTGGATGCGCCGTGCTAGATCTCGTGATATTATTCCTGTTGATCCGGAGATTGAAAGAACTCTTAGATCACTAAGAAGAAATAAGATACTAGCCATGGCTGAAGAAGATCGTGAGGTACTACCACGCACCTTGAAGGACTATGTACGGCCAGTTGTGAATGGAAATTACTCGAGCATAATGCGCCAGCCAATCAATGCCAACAACTTTGAGCTCAAACCAGCTTTGATTAGCATGGTGCAGCAGGCTCAATTCAGTGGATCACCACTTGATGATCCCAATATTCACTTGGCTATGTTCTTGGAGATTTGTGACACTGTGAAGATTAATGGTGTTACTGAAGACACCATTAGACTGAGATTGTTTCCCTTCTCTTTGAGGGACAAGGCTAGAGGTTGGCTACAATCTCTACAACCGGGAAGCATCGTTAGTTGGCAGGACATGGCTGAGAGGTTTCTTGCTAAATTCTTTCCTCCTGCCAAAACAGCCCAACTCAGGAGTGAGATTGGCCAATTCAAGCAAAATGATTTTGAGTCACTCTATGAAGCATGGGAAAGGTATAAGGACTTGATTCGACGTTGCCCACAACATGGATTGCCAGATTGGTTGCAAGTTCAGATGTTCTATAATGGGTTAAATGGGCAAACTCGAACTATAGTTGATGCTGCTTCTGGTGGAACTTTGATGTCGAAGACAGCTGAAGGTGCTACTGCACTTTTGGAGGAAATGGCCTCAAACAACTATCAATGGCCAACTGAGAGGACTTTGGCTAAGAAGGTAGCTGGAATTCATGAATTGGAGCCGATAGCAGCTCTTTCCGCTCAAGTAGCTACTCTATCTCATCAGATTTCAGCCTTGACAACTCAAAGGATACCACAAAGTACAGAATATGTTGCATCCACAAGCATGATAGTTCCAAGCAATGAGGCGAGTCAAGAGCAAGTTCAATATGTCAACAATCGGAACTACAACTATCGTGGTAATCCTTTGCCAAATTACTATCATCCAGGGCTTAGAAATCATGAGAATTTTTCATATGGAAATACGAAGAATGTGTTGCAACCTCAACCTCCCCCAGGATTTGATAGCCAACCAAGCGAGAGGAAGATGTCACTTGAGGATGCCATGGTTTCCTTTGTTCAGGAGACCAATGCAAGGTTTAAAAAGACTGATTCACGGTTGGACAACATTGAGACTCATTGTAACAATATGGGAGCTGCTATAAAGAATATTGAAGTGCAAATTGGGCAACTAGCCACTACCATCAATGCCCAACAAAGAGGAGCTTTTCCCAGCAACACTGAAGTGAATCCAAAGGAACAATGCAAGGTCATCACACTTAGGAGTGGAAAAGAAATAGAGAGGTCACCATTGAAGGAGAGCAAGTCCACCCCTACAGCTGTGAACATTGGCCAAAGCAAGAATAAAGTAGAAGAAGAGGAGATTGTCAATGATACACTAGAGGAGACCGACTTGCCTCCTACAATTTCATTTCCTGACAATCCTCCTATTCTTGCTCCTCTACTTCCTTACCCTCAGCGTTTTCAAAAGCAAAAACTAGATAAGCAATTTTCTAAGTTTTTGGATATTTTTAAGAAAATTCACATTAATATTCCTTTTGCAGATGCCTTGGAACAAATGCCAAATTATGTCAAATTCCTGAAGGACATCATTTCCAAGAAGAGAAGGTTGGAGGAGTTTGAAACAGTGAAGCTTTCTGAAGAATGCAGTGCCATTCTTCAAAAGAAATTGCCTCAAAAATTGAAAGATCCGGGGAGTTTCACTTTGCCTTGCACTATTGGAAATTCATTTTTTGATAAAGTGTTATGTGATCTTGGTGCTAGCATTAATCTTATGCCACTTTCTGTTTGCAGGAAACTAGGACTTGAAGAGATGAAGCCTACAACAATTTCTTTGCAACTAGCGGATCGGTCCATCAAGTATCCATGGGGAATCATAGAAGACGTATTGGTAAAAGTAGATAAATTTATCTTCCCTGCTGATTTTGTGGTGTTAGACATGGAAGAAGATGAAGAAGTCCCACTAATTCTTGGTCGACCATTCTTGGCCACGGGACGAGCTTTGATTGATGTTCAAAAGGGTGAGTTAACATTGAGAGTGAACAAGGAAGAAGTTATGTTCAACATTTACCAAGCCATGAGAATTCCAGAAGAGCCAAGCACTTGTTTTCGGATTGATGACATTAAGCAATGTGAAGAAAAGGCCTTTAAAGAAGATGCACCAGCCAATCACCTAGAACGAGCCTTGCAGCAAGATACATCACTTAGCAATGAAGTGGAGAGGAACTGTACTCTTATTCCTCTTAGAGATCCCGATTGAGGAAGATTGAAAAGTCTGGCTGTAGACTTTAAAACAAGCGCTTATGGGAGGCAACCCATAGATCTATCTTTCACTCTTTCATTTATTTTATTATCTTTGTTTATTTAAGTATTAATAAATTGGTTTTTGATGCAGGTTTATTTAGCAAGAATAAAGAGCTGGAAAATTTAAAAACCTCGGAAGGTTCACCATGAAACCAGGGAAGTTCCTTTATTTCTTCAATCCTTTTTACTTTTGCATCACAATGAGGACATTGTTTAGTTTAAGTTTGGGGGTGTAAACTCCTATAATTATTTGATCCTCTTGTTTTCTAAGTCTTGGGTTGTTGATGGGTTGTTTGAGTCTCTTACCAAGCATGCATTGGAGTAAGATTGAATTCTCTATGACTCTGAAATTTGTGATTGAAGATGGTTTTGAGAAAAATTTTCAAAAATTTCTTTTATGTCAAGTGAAGTTTTGTGGGTACTTTGGTTTAAATCTTTGACCTTGAACACAATTGAGCACATAGTCGTTTTTCTCTTATTCCATTTTGCTTATGAAGAGAAGAAGTTGAATTAATTGAAAGAGGGAGGTTCGATTTTGCTTTGCTCTAGAATCCGTTGATGGGTCCTTGAGACGAAATCCTAGTCGAGACCTAATATTAGAGAAATGATCTAGGCATTTCTTTGGCATAACCAAAAAGCTTTCCCAGCCGTCCTAAATGTCATGCCATCATTACATGGTGTGTTTCCATAGTCAACCCCCTTGAGCCTTCATGAGCCTTTATTGATTCTTTAAACTACATAAACCATGCCCGCTCTAAGCCTGAAAAACAATGAATCTACCGTTAATAGTTTGAGAAAATACTTTGGTGGAGAGTTACTTTTAAAAGAGAAAATTGGTTACATGATGAAACGTATTATGTTTGCTCTGTTTGATCAAAGAAAAAGAAGAAGAAGAAAGGAAGTGATAAAAATTAAAAAAAAAAAAAAAAAAAAAAAAAAAAAGAAAAGAAAAAGAAGTCGCCAAGCGGAAAGTGAATTACCTCAAATTTTGTTAAGGGAAGTGTTGGTATTACATCAGTGATTACAGCAATAATAATGCCACAAGTATGAGCATATTGCCAAGAAAGAGCTATGATTTGAATCATGTGAGTTTCTCTTTTAATGTTCTTTTCACTAAGTATTTTCCCAGTTTGATCTAATTTCCCATATCCAGTTCTTTCTTAACCCTCACCCTGTGGCCTATCATTACAACCTTAATAAAGACCTTTTGATCTTTGATTTTGGTGTTGACTACATTAGTGGAGAGGATTTCTGAAAATTGGACTTATGGGGTTAAGTTTTAAGAGAATTCTTCTGATTTTGGTTGTTCTACTTTTATCTGAGTTTGCAGGTGGTTTGAGGTTAAATTGACTATATCACACACACACTCAAGGTCTTAGCTTTAGGTTGAAGTAAACGCCTAACTCTTGCTTGACAAATTGTAAAATTTTTGATTGATTTTCTTGCTATCTTTGATGTTAAAAGAGTAAGATACTAGAGATGAAATCTAAATTCATAAAAGCTTGGTGAATGATGATACTTCTCTTTGGGGTCGAGTTGATATTGCCTAAACTATCATTTGTTTTTCTTTTTGTTTGAGGACAAACAAAGTTGTAAGTTTGGGGGTATTTGATGGCTTGCAAAATTTCATATTGCAGATTTTACAAGTTCGCTCGAGCGGAGGCTTTTGGCCGCTCGAGCGAATTCAGGCAGATTCAAACGCTCGACTGCCGCTCGACAGGGAGCTCGAGCGGGTTGCTGAAAAACGAAGATCGCTCGAGTAGAGACATTGGCCGCTCGAGCGAAATCAGGCAGAGTCGAACGCTCGATGTGCGCGCGATAGGACGCTAGAGTGAAATCAGGCAGAGTCGAACGCTCGACGCGCGCTCGACACCCCGCTCGAGCGAACATCGTATTTTGACAGATTTTAGGTTTTCCGCCGTGGGACCATATAAAAGCCATTTTTCACTCTAGAGCCGCGAGTTTTTGACTGGAGAACACTCTTTGGGAGAGAAAAACATAGCTAGAGGGATTCAAATCATTTGTTTTGGAGACGGAATTCCAATTTATTGCACGTACGTTGGATTCATACACGAGCACGGACGGGAGAAAGGCGTTGAATCGTTCCCTTGAGCTTTTGACGACCAGTTGAGGCTGCAAGGAGGATTTTTCAGTGTTTATTTTCTTCTTCCCATCTTCTCAGAACAATTATGGTGAATTCGTTTATGTTGAATTCCAATTCTAGCATGAGCTAAATTTTCTTCTTTCTAGGAAAACGATGTAACCTAATTCCGAACTATGCTTGTTTGTCCATGCTAATTTAATGCAATTCTCTCTTTGTTTATCTGATTTATTCTGAGTTTAATGCTTCTAATTAACTGGCCATTGATTAGATGATTATTAATCTTGTGATTTGCTATCGAAAGAGGGAATCATAGGGTAGATCTTGGATATTTCAACATAGGTAAGTATAGAGATCGAAAGACTTGTATGAACCTGTGTAGTAATTAAATCATTGGTCTTATTGCGTTCTTAATTATTTAATTTGCATACTCTTGTGTGAATTGATAAACTAGAATCAATTCCAATTGACTATCGAAAGAGGCTTTTGGATGAATTAGAGATTTGCTAATAGACAAAAGAGGTTTAAGTTAAATTAGCTGGATGAGAAAAGCATAGTGAAGAATTATGGTGAAATCGATTTCCTAGAAGTTTTCTTCCCCTTTGAATTTGATCTTTGAAAGTCAGTTTTATTTTCTTTGCTTATTTCTCTTGAGTTGATCTAAGTTTATTTGCAACTACAAAAACCTTAGCGATTCTTCTAGATAAAATTGAGATTAGTATAATTTTGGTATTTGGCAAGAGTAAGGTACCAATCCCTGAGGACGATACTCTACTTATTACTTTACTATAAAACTACGATATTGTGCACTTGCAGTTTTGCACCGGTCACCTACCATCCACCCGTTCGCATGACCATGCCATTAACCTCCAACCAAAGACCCAACCTGTTTTTGCCCGACCTTATCGCTACTTGATTGAGCTGAAATATTGCATATTTTAGCTATTTAAAACCAATGTATTTTAAATTCATCATGACATTATTATTGGTTTTAGATGGAAAAATAGTTAATAAGCATAAATACGAGTTGTGATTTTTAATTGATTAATATCATGTTTATGCTTAATTTTATAACTATAATTTAATGAGACAATATTTCCTCACATATATAGTTTATTTGTGATAATCTATTTTTCTTTTAATTTATTTTTGAGTATTATTTTTATTTTCAGTTCAAATAAAATTCACATGATCAAATAAAAGTCCGATATCAATCCTCAGGAAGCTAAGATAAATTGGTGGATTGAGGCCATGTATAAAAAACGAAGAAACATGTGTGGAAAAGGGAAGAGGGAGCCGCATGATTAAAGAGAAAGCTAAGATAAATAAAGGCAGCAATCGGTTGAGAGATCATCCGTGATTGAAGAAAGGCAGCAATGGAGGAGAACAATTGATGTGGGGCTGTTGTGTTGAACGTGTAGCCTTTATTAGTTAATTATCCTAAGATGAAGAGAGAATGGAGTCGGTTTGGCTGAAAGTGAATGCATGAATATAGAAAGGGTGAGAAAAAGTGAGTAGAGAGGGAGAGTAATGAGTGGAAGAGCTGAACCCACCTCATTAAAGAAAAGAAAGAATGCTGGAATTGAGGAATTTAGCTGGAACATTCAGACTCATTCGGACAACATGCAGACCACTTCTTTTGGACAGCACTCCACTCACACGAAGCACTCAACAAACCATCATTCGGACAGCTTAACAAAGCACATGCAGACCACTTCTTTTGGACAGCACTCCACTCACACGAAGCACTCAACAAACCATCATTCGGACAGCTTAACAAAGCACATGCAGACCACTTCTTTTAGAACATGCAACTCACACAGCCACATGCAGGACCATTCGGAAAGCAGCTCACACAACACCATGCATGGACAGCAAGAACTCCAATCAAACATGCAACACAGCAGCTTTCAAGAAAAAACACATGCAATGAGATCATTCGGACCATGCATCCAGAACATGCACATGGATCGGACAGAAAAATGCATGCAGCAACAAGTTTCACTTGGACAGCAAAGCAGACCACTCGGAAGCAATCATCACTCAACTCACAACTTTGCAACAAAACACATGCAGCAGCAGACAACAAGCAGACCATTCGGTCAGCAGCAGCACATGCACAGCAGAAAGAAGCTTTCGGATCACAACTTTGCAGCAAAACACACGACAGCAGCACATAACTCACACATGCACAAGTGCAGCAAAGGATTCACACGGACAACACACATTCAGCTTGCACATGCAATGAACACACCAATCACAGCTATAAAAGGAAGAAGAAGGGGGGAATTCGGGCAGTAGCTTAGTTTAGTTTTTTTTGTTATGCTTTTCATTCAGACTTAGGAGTGGAAGGAAGTTTGTTTTTCTGTTTCTTTGTTTTCTCATTCGGGGGAGGAAGGTGGTAGCTGACTTTTGTGGAGTCCTTCGGGATAGCAGTAGGGGACTTAGGAGTGGAGAGGAGTTGAACTTTCTGGTTTTTCTTTTATTCTCATTCGGACAGCAGTAGGAAGGTTGTTTTATTTTCCGTTTTCTTTGTTTTCTCATTCGGCTACAGCAGAGTTTTAAGTTTGTTTATTTTCTGTTTTCTTTGTTTTCTCATTCGGACAGCAGTTGTTTACTTGTTCAGTTGTTTACTTGTTCAGTTGTTTACTTGTTTGTTTGGTGGTAGTTGTTTTAGGAGTTTAGTTGTATTATTTGTTTTTACTTTCCATTTAGAAGCTAGTTGGTTTCGGACAGAGTTCTAGTTTTTTTTGTTACTCAAGTTATTTTCTGTTTTGGAAGAAGCAGTTTTCAGTTTTGAGTTTTTGTTTTCTTAATTTATTTTCTGTTTAGTTTCAGCAGCAAGTTTCAGTTTTCTTAACATCAAGTTTATTCCTTACAATTCCTGTTTTTATTTAATTTCAGTTCAATGTCTTTTATTTTTCCTTTCACCTTTAATTTCTGTCTATTTAAATTACTGTCATTTATTTTTCCTTGCACCTTTAATTCCTCTATTTAAATTAATGTCATTTATTTTTCTTTCTCCTTTAAATTTCAGTCTATTAATTTCAGCAATTTTAATTTACTTTCTTGCATTTTAATTCCTTACATTTCATCGCTGCACTTAAATCCAACAAACAAACATGAATCTGGTCCACGACCAGTAAATTTTGATTTTCATTGCACTTCTCCATCCATTGTACATATCATCCTCTTATTTTCTCTTTGTGAAGTTTTTTACATTTTTCAACAAGTTTAATTTTAAGTAACTTTCCCTGAGGAGACGATCTAGGAATTTATTCCTAATTATTACACGACATCCTCCTGCACTTGGGATAGCATTAGTGCTACTCATTTTTGAGTGAGTCACTACTTATAGTTTCAAAAAGATGAAATCAAGAATATCGTGGAGTTATTAGAATAAGGATAATTATACCAAGCCAAAGTCCCTACTCATCCTTGGTGTTGCTGGTCCATAAAGCTGACGGTACATGGAGACTATGTGTTGAAAACCGAGCCCTCAGCAACGTCACCATTAAGGATAAATATCCTATCCCAGTTATGGAGGAGCTACTGGATGAGCTGCATAAGGCCCAAGTATTTACTAAACTTAACTGATAGTCGGGTTATCATCAAATTCGAGTTAAACCAAAGGACATTCACAAGACTACATTCAGAACACACAAGGGTCACTACAAGTTCTTGGTTATACTTTTTAGCTTAACCAATGCACCCTCTACATTTCAGAGTTTTATGAACCAAGTCCTTAAGTCTTTCCTTCTTAAGTTCGTTTTGGTCTTTTTTTTTTTTTAAATGATATTCTCATTTATAGCATGGATGAGCTGCCTACCTGACTCACTTGAGGCTCACTCTTGAAAAGTTGAGGGAAAATCAACTTTGTGCTAAGTTCAGCAAATGTAGTTTCTGCTGTGTAGAAATATCTTATTTGGGGCATGTCATTTCTGCCCATGGAGTAAAAGTAGATCCTGGGATGATACGGGCCATGATAGAATGGCCCACTCCTCCCTCCCTTAAGTCCTCAAGAGGTTTTCTAGGCTTCACGGGCTATTATTGGAGATTTATCAAGGGCTATGGGTCCATTGCGGCCAAGCTAAAGAATCTGTTGAGAAATGATAATTTCAAATGGGATGTGGAGGCTTATTGGGCTTTTGACCAACTAAAAGCTGCATTGACACATCCACTAGTTTTAGCTTTACCTAACTTTCAATCTCCATTTATTGTTGAGTGTGATGCCTTTGGTGAGGCCATGGGTGCAGTTTTGCTGCAAGGTGGAAGGTTGTCGGCATTTTGTAGCCAAGCCTTGAAAGGGAAATTATTGTTGCTGTCCACTTACAAAAAAGAACTCTTGGCACTTGTTTCGACATTAAAAAAATGGCAGCCTTATTTACTAGGTCATTCCTTTGTGGTGGATTTGGTGCATAGTAGCCCTATGGGAGGACATTTGGATTTTGATAGAACCATGTACAGGCTGAAACATGACTTCTACTGGCCAGGTTAGAAAACTTATGTTGGAAATTTTTTAAAAGGTCATGAAACATGTCAAACAGTGAAGGTCGACAACACACTCCCAAGTGGCTTACTATAGCCCTTACCACCCCTTTATTACTCTATAGTGTATTTAAAATTTTTATTATGTCCTTAGTCATTAAGAAAAAATTGAAAAATAATACAACTTCACTAATAGTCACTTCCTTAACTTTTAAGTAAAAGAAAGTAATAAAAAATACTAAAACAATAAAGAGACTAGTAAAGAGGTTGTAGGAAATTGTAAGCCTATTATTATCCTTCAAAAAATGTTCTAGATGCCTCTTCCCATTTCCTTTCTTGCAGATTTAGCTATATTAGAGTTTCTTACAACTGGGCTTGTGGGCCTTTAATACAAAGCAAGCAAAACAATATGAAAGATAAATAATAAAATGGCTTAAGAACTTCAGAGGGCCTATACCCTCTAGGAGTAGAAGCCTTCCTGCACTTAGCTTCCATATCGCCTCTTCACTTCAATCCTGTTCCCAGTTATATCCCTAGGTTTTCTTTCATGCCGCCACCCACGGTCCTCTTCCTTCATCCCTTACCAGCATGTAATAACTTCCTCCCCCATTAAAACACCTTGCTCACCAAGTGTGGGTAGTGTGAGCAAAGCTTCTTGTACGATTCCCACGAAGCGTCTTCAACTTATTGTCCCTACCATCACACCAAGATCTCAACCAAAGGTTAGTTCTTGAACTTCCTTATACGGCAGGAAAGCACTTCCTCTAGCTCAGGTTGTATGATCTCGTGGCTATCCAAAGAGTGGACAGTGGCATTTTGTGCTGCCAAAATTTCCTTTTAGTTGCGAGATGCGGAAGATATCATGCATCTATGCACCATCAAGCAACTTCCCACGATAACCTACTCCCCCTATTTTTTGTACCTCCTGGTATGGCCGATAGAACCGTGGGGAAAGTTTGTAACTATCCTTTGATGTAGTAATGACTAACGATAAGGTTGTATTTTTATGTTCACCCAATCACCCACCATGAATTTTTGCTCTTTTTGCTTCTGATTTGCATACTTGGGCCATCCTTTCTTGAGCCTGTGTGATGTTGCGTTTCAACAGGTGCCAAATATGATTCCGGCGGTCTATGATAATTTCTACTTCATCTATCTTTGCAGTTCCCATTATATATTTTGATAGACCTAGTGGTTTATAGTCATATAATGCTTCGAATGGTGTAATTTTAGTGGACCTGTGTTGATTTGAGTTGTAACACCACTCATTTAAGGCTAGCCAATGTGACCAGTCCTTAGGCCTATCCCCCATGTAGCTTGATAAATAATTTTGCACCCACTTATTGACTACCTCTTTCTGACCATCCGTTTGTGGGTGGTAGGCAAAGCTGAATGATAGTTGTACACCTTGCAAAGTAAACAACTCCATCCAAAATTTTCTGGTACAAGTAGGGTCTTAGTCTAAAATGATTGAGATTGGCATGTCGTGTAACTTGAACACTTGTTTCAAGAATAAGTGAGCTTGGACCTTAGCTGTGTATGGGTGTGCAATAAGCACAAAGTGGGGAAATTTAGTTAGCTTGTCCACAATGACCCAAACAGTATCAAATCCACTCAAGGGAGACAAACCCTCCACAAAGTCCGTGGTAATGTCAACCCATGGTCTTGAAGGGATGGGTAAGGGCTGCAGCAAGCACCTTCATTGTTTTACATGTTTCACAACCTTTTAAAAAATTTCCAACATAAGGTTTCAAACCCGGTTAGTAGAAGTCATGTTTCAGCCTATACACGGTTCTATCAAAATCCAAATGTCCTCCTATAGGACTACTATGCACCAAATCCAGCAATTATTGATGAAGAGTCTATTAGTGGTAATATAAACCCTGCTCTTGTAAAACAAGATCCCATTCTTGACTGAGTAGGGAAGGGGCAGTTTCCCCTCGCTGTGTTGCTGCAAAAATTCCTTGGCCCTTGTATCTGAGTCATAAAGGGCATTAATCTTCACCATCCAATTCTAGCTTGGCAGTGAGATTAGAGCTAAGGCCATGGTAGTTTCCCTTTGTTGCCTTAATAAGGCATATGCCACGATGTTCTCCCTGCCTTTTTTATATTCCACTATGAAGTCATAGCCCAGGAGTTTGGCTATCCATTTCTACTACATGGTAGTACCCACCCTTTGGTCAAGTACGAACTTGAGGCTTTGGTGGTAAGTCTTCACCACAAAGGAATGGCCTAGTAAATAACGCCATCATTCTTTTACTATCGAAGCAGGTGCCAAGAGTTCTTTTTCGTAAGTGGACAACAACAATGATTTCCTTTCAAGACTTGGCTGTAAAATGCCAACAACCTTCCATCTTGTATCAAAATTGCACCCATGGCCTCATCGGAGGCATCATACTTAATAAGAAATGGAGATTAAAAGTTAGGTAAAGCTAAAACTTGTAACAACCCGTTAGAAATTCAATGGTAGAATTTTTATACACTTAAGGAACCTCATGAAAACTCCGTAAGTTTTCACGAATCAGCTAATCGCAATGGTTTTAGTTTGTTAACATAATCAGTATTATCACTCACTATGATGCCAAAAATGCGATTTTAATTGTTTGATGTAGTTAAAAGTGTCAGAATATGTTATGGTCTGCGCCACTAGACTCAGTTGAATATTTAGGATTTTATGGCTCAATAACACATTTTCATAATTTCGGATGAAACACCTGTTTGAAACTGTGAATTTATTTTTAGGGGCACTTCTGGCATTTCGGGGCAGGTTAATATGAATATTTAGAATTTTTCAGTACTAAGTTTATTACACTTTTTTTTGAAGTGAATAGTAATCTCGATAAATGTACTTAGTGCAATGTTTTCAAAATCACAGTATGGAATGTCTAAATTAGGTTAAAGAAGTTTTATTTGGACACTTGGCAAGATCTTAGCCACACATAGTGAATAGTATTAGATACTTAGAATAAAGAGGAACTATTAGATGGATTTGTGAAGGAAATCAAGGTGTAACATCATGCCACCTAAGCAAAACCTTTTTCATCTGATCAACCAGATTGAGCCAGACTAAAGAGGGTTTCAACCCTAATGAAACCCTAAATGGTTGGAATCCAATTGAAATTCCAAAAGTTTGGTTGAAACTGAAACCCTAAACGGTTTCCCCAAACCCTAAATTGGCCTCCAAACCCTTTTTGATCCAATTTCTAGCATTGTGTTTAATCACTTGATTAAATCACTTCCACATGCTACTAATTTCTCAAATCCTTGTTATGATATCATTATCCAACCTTTTAAACCTTGGAAATTTGATTCAGCCAAGAAAATTAGATTTGGGCTTGATAGCATCTCAAACCTCCTTTAAACCCCAAATTGAAGCCCTCTTGTTTGAGTCCCACCAAGGCCCACAAATTTGGCCACCTTGGCAAAGCTTCTTGAAGAAGTTTCTACCCCCACATGGCAAACCATCCAATGCCCTTGGATGCACCCAATAGTGCTTTGATGAGATGGAGAAACCCACCCTATCAACCTCCAAACCTCACAACTTCTGTAGGCAGTCCTTTCCCCTCTCTATTCTCCACTTTATGTCACATAACTACCTCCAACCAATGGTCATTCAAGTCCATATCTTCCCCCTCCAGAAGTATAGAGTCGTGCAAGATACACTTATTTCCCTTTAATCACTTATTTACCCCGTTCTTAGAGACAAACCCAAAAGAGCTCTCTCAGGTAGATTTCTAGGTCTTTTTGTGTGGAGCTTTTTGACATTTTTTAGGTATTTTCACATGATTACTCCTTCATAAAAGTTGTTCCTCTTTGAGTATAGTTTTTGTAGATATATTATTAGTATCATTCCATAGTCATTTGACCATCAAAAGTATTTTTAATCATGGAAAGGTCATTTTGGGCTTGAAACTAGAGAGGATGTTATGTTTTGGAGTTTTTGACCAAGATAATGGATATATCTTGGTCCGAAAATTTTATGGAGTGTTTTTAGAATGTGTTTAAGAGTGTTCATTGAGATTTTATTACATGAATAAAGCTTCTGATGATACAGTTTCCTAGATCTAGAAACATGAAAATTGGAAGTGGCCAAACAATTTTTATTTGGAGAAAGTTTGAATATTTCGAGATTTGATCTTACTATAAAGACTTTGATATTTTTATATGATGATCCTAAGTCTCTTATTTTCATATTAGTATCTTATTTCAAAGATATTTAGTATTAATTTTAAAAATATAATTTTAAAGATATGATTTAGTTTTAATTTAGGGGGCCACAACAAATGTGGAGTATGAAGTATGGTGCCACAACAACTGTGTAGCATACACTATGTGAGATACAACAATTATGACACGTAGAATATGTGCAGCTAGAACAACTGTGGAGTACGTATTAACGCACTCACAGCTGGTGTAGATACCTGTGTTGTGATGCAGTAATTGGCAGGGACACACTGCTCAAGGGGACCCGTGTAGCACCCGTATGGCCATGTTATTAATTAAGTCTATTGAACAAGATTTCAAGTTCACGTCAAGAAGTTAAAAATAAGCAATCATGGTTAACCCCATGAGATAAGAATATGCAATCATGGTGACCCCATGAGATAAGAAAAAGTTTCAGATCAAATTCATGTTATGTTATGTTCACGTACATGTTATGTTCATGTTCACGTTAAGTTTCAAGTTCATATTCATATCATGTTATGTTCACATTTATGTTATGTTCAAGCTCATGTTCATGTTATGTTATGTTCATGTTCACATTAAGTTTCAAGTTCATGTTCATGTCATGTTATATTCACGTACATGTTATGTTCAAGTTCACATTCATGTTATGTTATGTTCATGTTTACATTATGTCTCAAGTTCATGTTTATGTCATGTTATGCTAAGGTTTATGTTAAATTCAAGTTCATGTTTATATTATGTATGTTCACATGCATGCTATGAATTCAAGTTCATGTTTATATTATGTATGTTCACATGCATGCTATGATTCAAGTCCATGTTACGTTTCAAGTTCACGTTCATGGTATATTGCTAGCTCATGTTATATTATAGGTTCAAGTTCATGTCATGTCAAGTCAAGTCCAATTCACATTTCAGTTCAGATTATGTCAGTTATGCCATGCTATATGTCAAGTTATGATATGCTTACTTACAACTTTAATTATGTATTCATGCTTTTACTGCCATGCATGCATCATTAACTTGTGTGAGAGTTTCCTGTTAATTTACTGAGATTTGTAATCAAATCTCACCATGGTAGTCCCAACTACCATTCCCCCCGAATGGTAGGCGATGCGTTAGAATCAGAGCAAGGAGCAGACATTGGTAGACTAAAGGAGGTTGACTACACGCCGAGACACGACACAGAGCTTACAACTTCCATAGTTATTTTTTGGATAGTATTCTAGCATCGTTAGTCGAGTTACACGAGCTAAAAAGGCATTTTTGGTTTCTTGGATGCCTCCTATGAGAAGTAGATTGAAACTCAATTTGGATTGAGCCTTTAAAGGGTTGGAATCCAAGACTAGTTGCATGTGGTGGTGTGATTCAAGATTCTCAAGATCTTTTTTATGTGGTTATCCAGCAAGCTTGGGCATTGGCAATAACACCTATGCTGATATTTCAACTTTAAAGCTTGGACTTCTTATCTCCTACAAGTTGAGCATCAATTATCACCTTACCATCCCACTTCCATTTTAAAATTGAACGCATTTTTAGATAAGGAAATTTCCCTACAGATAGTCTAGCAACTATGAACGTAGCAATTAGGCCTACAACCCAATGATGAAAAGTCGAATACGTGCCTGGTACGAACCGATCTGGTTGGCACAACGCGCCAACCCGACCCGACCTATCCATACATGAGGGTCTGTACGGACGGATCTTTTTTTTTTTTTTTTTTCTTTCCTGCCTGGGGTTCTTGCATGTGAGTTCATTGTCTGTTTAGTCTCTTTTCCATACGAATGAATATCATTTCATTACTAAGGAGTGAGCAAAACATAGTAGAAAACTATCAAGAGAAAAACTACAAAATAAACATATTTTTCTATAAAATTGCTATTAAAACCATTAAAACCTCTACCAAACTATTAAAACCAATTCCATAATTTGTTGAGAAGGCAGCAACAAAATTCCCCTGAATCCCTTATAATTCAAAAACCTCCACTCATCTTTGGGTTTCCAAAGCTACTACCTACAGTCCATTTTAATCCACCATTTTGCAAGTGAATCTACAAATCCAATATCAAAGGTTTAGAAACTAACATTGGGAAAATCAAATCAGAATTTTTAATTCATGCAAATCATATACAAATGAGTGAAAATGAAATCATGAACCATGAAGAAATCATGCACTGCACTATAAGTTACTTTGTAGGTATTGTCTCATTATATACCAAACAAGATGAAAGGCACATATGCACTATATAATATTGTCCCATATCAGACTTATCAAAAAATATATTGTCCCATGTCAGAAACTCACACGAAAAAAAAAAAAAATACTGTATAATCAATCTTCCTCTATGTGGTCTCCAATAATGGAACTCAACCCGAATACTTCACACTTTTCTTTTATTTGAGTATTCTAATCCAGAAAAACTGTATATTGCCTCTTGTCATGGCTCCTGAAAATTATAGTATTCCTTTTTCTTCAATTGGCTGAAAATGATATTATCTACTTGTAAAAAACAAAAGGGATTACTAGCCAGCTAGCTTCTTGATGGACTTTCCAATTACACTTTTGAAGTAAAAATGGAAAAAGAGTGTGTGTCTATCTTCAAAACTTGAGCTTGAAAGTGCTAAATAAGGACCATTCAAGTGACATAGGATCCTAATCTTCCCTCCCACATGTGTTTTGTTCTTTTTATTATGACCAATCACAGAAAGGATTAGAGAGAACCTTCCCACTATCATAAGAGTCCGAGGTGGGTGGGGGGGTCATGGATGTGGGGGACACTCAAAAGACCAAGCTCTCGAGTCTAAAGGGGGAATGATGGCACAGGATAAAGGTATTGCTAAAGGGGACTATGGGCCATGGCTAAGCCTTAAGTGAGGAATTGTCCTTGTCAATCTCTCTGCAACCTTACGGCATCTTCTTACCCCAAGAAAAGTATTTACATTTACTTGGGTTTGACAACTTTTGGCTGCCTACCTTGATATCAAAAGATCACCACCTTGTTCAACTTCAAAGTGGCATTACCCATTCCCTTTTTTTTAAACAATTCTGGGCAGAAATGAATTAGTTTGGCCATTAAAGTGCTACACAACCATAAAGGTAATGAACTATGTTTCTTCTTCTAGTAAATCAAGAGGTAAGCTAACAAGCAAGAAAGAAAGCTCTTCAAGAAACTCATTGGCAGAAGCTAAATTTCCAAGTCTTTTTTTTTCATTTATTTGTGAGATCGACCCCGTACTTGAAAAAAATGGAAATTCAGATCACCACCTTGTTCAACTTCAATGTGGCATTACCCATTTCCTTTTTTTTTTTTAAACAATTCTGGGCAGAAATGAATTAGTTTGGCCATTAAAGTGCTACACAACCATAAAGGTAATGAACTATGTTTCTTCTTCTAGTAAATCAAGAGTAAGCTAACAAGCAAGAAAGAAAGCTCTTCAAGAAACTCATTAGCAGAAGCTAAATTTCCAAGTCTTTTTTTTCATTTATTTGTGAGATCGACCTTGTACTTGAAAGACCTAATTAATCCACTAAAAGAACCCTAACATAGTCAGAGAATACAACGAGAGAGAAAGAAACAGAAGACATGAAGGAGAGTAGCACAATTTTCATATTTTCACAAGGAATCAAAACAAAAGACAGGAAGGAGAAAATCATGTTTTCAGTGAAGACCACGACCACAAACGAGAAAATAGAGGGACTCACTGGCTTGAATGACCATGAACGGTGAAGACGATGGCGATGAAGAACGGTGATGGACGATGGTGACGATGAATGGTGATGGACGACGGAGTGGTCACACTGGTGGCTAGGGTTTGTGAAACGAGGGGAAGAGGTTTGCCTTGGTTCTGCCTTGGTTCAAAACGCATTGACGTTATATCAGTTTCGACCGTATAATACTTAGCTCAACCCGCTAGTGATGTGGATCCGAAGAACCTGACTTTTCTCGGGTGGGCTCAAGCCGGTTCTTGCAGACGGATCGGTCCAATGGATTTCATGCACAGGCCTAGAAGCAGTCATAATGCCTTTTTCTTTTCTATAGTCATGCTTCCAAAACTATCGGTAGATGTTTTTACACTTGATAAATGTGGTTTGCCTTCTTTAGGTGTAGATAGTTTTCTTTGTTTCTACATACCTTGTAAAAAGATGCCTAGATTAATCCTATTAGCATACATCAAAATGTATTATAGATAGCTTGATAGTTTTATTTTAAAACCTTAGGTTTTATGATTTTGTGACTTCAAAGGTTTCTTTTTACACATGGTATTCATCTATAGAAAATGAGATTTATTAACAAAACTTGAGGTACCATCTGCCTTCTTTAAAAAAAAATAAAATCACTTTTATTAATGTCATTGAAGTGATAGTCACACAAAAGTAGAAAAAAAGAAGCTAAATAGAAAAAAAGAGAAAAAAAAAGTAGTATCTTGAGAAAAATATTGTTTCTTTTTTACTATGACACTTAGCTTTAAATTTATTTGTACTTAATTTAGAATAAAACATTTAAAAACAGAATAAAAAAGGTAATTAAAAATGGTAATTACATTCTAAAATGCTCAGGAAGAAAAAAGAAAAAGAAAAAGAAGAGGAACAACAGCACAATAGCACTTACCACTACACAGAAAAAAAAAAAGCACTACGGTAATGCGGTTGATGACACAAAAATAAATTGCCAATCATTTGTGAATGCTTCTAAGAAAGGAATCCACTTGGGCACTTCGCATGGGAAAGCCAGGGATTAATTAACAAAGAGATAACATATAACCCAACCGACCACCAACCCACTTAAAAAAGGAACAAAATAAAGACTAGGGCAACCGGTTGCCGCCATGAAAATTTTTTAAACCTTTCTTCTTTCATTTCCATAAAAGTCGTGACTCATGGGTTAATTATACGATTCCGTTAAAACTACTTTCTTTCTATTAACTCTGGCCTAAAAGTTTCACTAGAATCTAATACATCCAATCCCAAAGTAGGAGGTAGGAGCTGAATACAAGTTTTAACTTTTACACGCATATGACACTTGTCTAATTTTAAAAGTTGCAAATTATTTCAACTCCCTCTTTGTTCAATTTAGAGGGTGAATGTAGGCATGTGCATAAAAGGCCTTAGGTCGATCTGTCCATAAGATCCGATATCGCCCACTTGACAAAAGTCGAGTTCATCGGATCAAGTTGAATAACGGGTTGGCTACACCTAATATTGCTTGAAACCTATCACCGAATAATATGTTTTGAATTGCGTCCTTCTCATCAAACCCTAGCCAACTCTCAATTCATCATCTCCGTTCTTCGTCTGTTATACGCTGGTAAGGGATGAAGGAAGAGGTACATTGGCAGCAACATGAAGGGAAACCTTGGGATCTATCTAGAAACAGAACCGAAGTGAAGAGGCGATTTGGAAGCTAAGTGTAGGAGGGCTTATACTCCAAGTGGGCTTGGGCCATTTGAAGGGCTTAGGCCATTTTATCATTTATCTTTCATAGTGTTTTACTTGCTTTGTATTAAAGGCTCACGAGCCCATTTGTAAGAAACTCTAATCTAGCTAAATACACAAGGGGGAAACAAGAAGAGGCATCTAGAGCATTTTCTAAATTTTTTTCTGAATCCTGTGGAGGAGAGCTCCCCTCAAAGAGAGCATTTATCATTACTATTCAATATATTTTCCATTTCAATCAATTTCCTATCCATTACATCTGTACATCACCATTTCTTATACAAGAGTATTACAAGTGGTATCCAGAGCCCAAGATCCTCCCTCATTACCCATGGCCGAAGGTACACGTCTAACTCAATTGTAAGAAGGTTTTCATGCTCTCAACAAGACCACCGAATCGCATATGAAAAATTCTAAAGCTCAGTTCAACGTTGTTAAAGTGGAGATGCTGACTATATAGCATTAGATGGAGGCTATGATATAGCAATTTTTGGCCCTAGCTACAGATTTGAAAACACAACATAATCAACAGTCAGGTGGCCAAATAGAAGATGGTAATTCCAGCATAAATGCTATGATGATTCCTTAGATTCACCCCAAGGCAATCCCTTTGGACTTCCCTACATTCCATGGTGAGGATCCTCTTGGTTGGCTTTATAAAGTAAATCAATTCTTTAATTTCCATACAACACCCCCACAACACTATATGCGTTTGATTTCATTCCACATGGAGGGCAAGACCCTAGTCTGGTTTCAAGATATGGATGAGTCAGGATCCTTGACAAGTTTAAAGGAATTTGTAAAGGTTTTGTTAATTTTTTTTGGACCTAGCTGTTACAATGATCTGATCGAATAGTTGACGCATTTGTGACAACTTGGTATAGTGGAAGAATATAAAGCGGATTTTGAGGCCCTGCCCAATAGACTATGGGGTCTATCCGAGCAGTACAAGTTAAGCTACTTTTTAAGTGGCTTAAGAGATGAGATACGAATCACTGTTAGGATGTTTACTCCAAGCAAACTCATTATTGCATATAGCCTTACAAAAGTTTAGGAGGAAAATGTCTCCTTCAATTCCTCGGCCACAATACGCCAAACCACAATACTCCAAGCCAACTTCCATAAAAGCCAATACAACCCTCTTCCCAACCCCATCCTAAAAAACCACAAAACCAAGAACCAAGCCATTGTTTCTGACCAAAAAATATCCCAAGCCAAAATGAAAGAAAAGAGACAATTGGGATTTTTTTTTATAATTGTGATATAAAATGGAGTCTGGGTCATTGCTGCCAAAACCCAAAGCTGCATATGATGGAGGAAATTGAGGGAAATACTGAGGAGATGGCTGTGAATTTAAGTGTATTGGAGACTAAGGAGGAAGGGACAAATACGGTCGTGATTGGCAACCAGCCAGAAATTTCTTTGCATGCACTTCTAGGGTCTAACAGCCCGAAGACATATGCATATCAAAGGGAGGTGTTAATGTCATGTTTGGTACACCTTTGGGCAGGCTCCTCAGAGGCTCGGGCCTTTCTTGTTACCTGCACACGCAAATTCACTCTAAGGTCTAATGACCAGATGGCAGCTAGATAGAGCTTCCGATGCGTAAGTTAGTAGGAGAAAAATAGGAGACTCTAAAGCCAGGTTGCATGTTTTTAGTTACATGTGCTCGTCGTTCGGGGGGTGGCCTTTATACCTGGCCTTGAGGTTAAAGAGCCATGCCCTGCCCCCCTTCTGTAGAGGTGCCTCTTGCCAAAACCCGTTTAATGTGGCATGGTCTCCAAGAGGGGGCGCCAGGTAGTGGAGTCCTAACAAGGTGGCATGTTGCTCCTTCCAAGGCAAAAGGAGACTGGGTGCTCTCCCACCTAGCTAGTCGGCTTGACCTACTTTCTCCCGAGGCTGGGAATCTCATAGATAAGATGTCTTAAGTCAAATGGGCCTTAGTCTCGCTTTGGGCCAGACGCCACATCCACTTGGGTTATGCTAATACTTTTGGGAAAAAGCCCCCCAACAGGAGAATTGGGAGTCATTGGGTGATTATTTTAGTAGATTCTGGGAGTGCACACAACTTTCTTGATCCAACAGTATTAAATCGTGCCCCATTACCAGTAATTGAAGATGAGAAAGTAAGGGTAAAAATAGCAAATGGTGATCAAGTGGATAGTATGGGCAATGTGTTGGGTGTGAATTTGAACATTCAATGGGTGCAGTTCAGTGTGGATATGTACCACCTGGTATGGCCCATAGAACTGTGGGGAAAGTTTGTAACTTTCCTTTGGTGTAGTGATGATTGATGGTAAGGTTGTATTTTTATGTCCACCCAATCACCCACCACGAATTTTTGCTCCTTTCACTTCTGATTTGCATACTTGGCCATCCTTTCTTGAGCTTGTGTGATGTTCCGTTTCAACAGGTGCCAAATATGATACCGATGGTCCATGTTAATTTCTACTTCATCTATCTTTGTAGTTCCCATTATATAGTTTGATAGACCTAGTGGCTTATAGCCATATAATGCTTCGAATGGTGTAATTTTAGTGGACCTATACTGACTTGAGTTGTAATAGCACTCAGTTAAGGCTAACCAATGTGAACAATCCTTAGGCCTATCCTCCACGTAGCTTCATAAATAATTTTGCACCCACTTATTGACTACCTTTGTCTGACCATCCATTTGAGGGTGGTGGGCAAAGCTGAATGATGGTTGAACACCTTGCAAAGTAAACAACTCTATCCAAAATTTACAGGTACAAGTAGGGCCTTAGTCTGAAATGATTGAGATTGACATGTCGTGTAACTTGAACACATGTTTCAAGAATAAGTGAGCGTGGACCTTGGCTGTGTATGGGTGTGTAATAAGCACAAAGTGGGAAAATTTAGTTAGTCTATCCACAATGACCCAAAGAGTATCAAATCCACTCGAGGGAGGCAAACCCTCCACAAAGTCAGTGGTAATGTCAGCCCATGGTCTTGAAGAGATGGGTAAGGGCTGCAGCAAGCCACTTGGGAGTGTGTTGTCGACCTTCATTGTTTGACATGTTTCACAACCTTTTAAAAAATTTCCAACATAAGTTTTCAGACTTGGCCAGTAGAAGTCATGTTTCAGCTTGTACACGGTTCTATCAAAATCCAAATGTCCTCCTATAGGGCTAGTATGCACCAAATCTAGCAGTTTATTGATGAAGGGTCTATTGGTGGGAATATAAACCCTGCTCTTGTAAAACAAGATCTCATTCTTGACTGAGTAGGGAAGGGTTTGGTTCCCCTTGCTGTGTTGCTGCAAAAATTCCTTGGCCCTTGTATCCGAGTCATAAAGGGTTTTAATCTTCACCATCCAATTCTAGCTTGGCAGTGAGATTAGAGCTAAGGCCATGGTAGGTTCCCTTTGTTGCCTTAATAAGGCACTCAAAGAAAATGGGCTAGATCAGATTCAATAACTCCAGTAACATTAAAAGGGCAATAGAATCTAGAGCCTCTTGATCCCACACAATAGCTAACAAAATAACCAGTAATGGTCTTAGGATCAAGTTTCTGCTACTGAGGATTATAGGGCCATATTTTCGCTTTATAGCCCCAAACACGAATAATGCAAACTAAGCCTCTTAACTGACCATAACTCATAAGCAGTTTTAGGAACTAACTTACTTGGTACTTGATTTAAAATATATACAATAGTTTTCAAGCCCTCACCCCACAAGAATTTAGGCAAAATGGAATGACTAAGCACACACCGCACCAAAAGTACGATTCTGCAATACCATTTTGTTTAGGAGTTCCAAGCATTGTGTATGGAGCCTCGATATCACATGCCTTGAGAAATATAGCGAAAGGTCCAGGATTTCTACTATTTTCATCATATCTCCTATAAAACTCACATCCTCTATCTAAGCTTAAGACTTTGATTTTCTTATTTTTTTTGGAGTTCTACAGCAACCTTGAAAGTCTTAAAAGCTTCGAATGAGTTTGATTTTTCTGGAATGAGCTCAATATAAACATAGCGAAAATAATCATCAATAAAGGTAATGAAGTATCTATAATTTCTCAAAGCAACAGGTGAAATGGGATGACAAACATTAGTATGGATTAAATATAGGATATCTAGACTTTTGCTAATCTTCTGCTTTCTGATTTTCACTGGTAGGTTCCCTTTTATATAAGAAACACAAGTTTTAAAATCAAAAAAATTCAAATCAACTAGAATGTCATCTTTAATCAATCCATCCATTCTTTCTCTGTTCTCCCTGCCCTTTTCATATTCCACTATGAAGTCATAGCCCAGGAGTTTGGCTATCCATTTCTACTACATGGTAGTGCCCACCCTTTGGTCAAGTAGGAACTTGAGGCTTTGGTGCTAAGTCTTCACCACAAAGGAATGGCCTAGTAAATAAGGTCGTCATTTTTTTATTGTCGAAGCAAGTTCCAAGAGTTCTTTTTCATAAGTGGACAACAACAATGATTTCCTTTCCAAGGCTTGGCTGTAAAAGGCCAACGGCCTTCCATCTTGTATCAAAATTGCACCCATGGCCTCATCGAAGGCATCACACTCAATAATAAATAGAGATTAAAAGTTAGGTAAAGCTAAAACTGGTGACTGTGTCACCACTACTTTTAGCTGGTCAAAAGCCCTTTGAGCCTCCACATCCCATTTGAAACTGTCTTTTCTCAAAAAATTCGTTAGCTTGGCCACAATGGACCCATAGCCCTTGATAAATCTCCAATAATAGCCTGTGAAGCCTAGAAAACCTCTTAAGGACTTAAGGGAGTGAGGAGTGGGCCATTCTATCATGCCCGTATCTTTTCGGGTTCTACTTTTACTCCATGGGCAGAAATGAGATGCCTCAAATAAAATACTTTTGCACAACAGAAACTACATTTGCTAAACTTAGCAAAAAGTTGATTTTCCCTCAACTTTTCAAAAGTAAGCCTCAAGTGAGTTAGGTGGGCAGCTTCATCCCTACTATAAATGAGAATATCATAAAATAAACTAGAATGAACATACAATGGAAAGACTTAAGGACCTGGTTCATAAGACTCTGAAATGTGAAGGGTGCATTGGTTAAGCCGAAAGGCATAACCAAGAACTCATAGTGGTCCTCATGTGTTCTGAATGCAATCTTGTGGATGTCCTCTGGTTTAGCTCAAATTTGATGATAACCCGACCGTAAGTCGAGTTTAGAAAATACCTGGGCTCCATGCAGCTCATCCAATAGCTCATTTACAGCTGGGATAGAATATTTATCCTTAATGGTGATGTTGTTGAGGGCATGGTAGTGAAAACATAGTCTCCATGTATCATCAGCTTTACGGACTAGCAACATGGGGGATGAGTAGAGGCTTTGGCATGGTCTAATTACCCTTGATTCTAATAGCTCCTTCATGATATTCTCAATTTCATCTTTTTGAAAATATGAGTAGCAGTAACGTTAGATAGAAACAGGTTGGGTATTTGGTTGGAGGTTAATGGCATGGTCATGTGAATGGGTGGGTGGTAGGCTATTTGGGGTGGCAAATATTTATGTGTATTGGTTAAGTAAAAGCTGAAATGGCTCAGGAAGTGGTTGTTTGTGATCAGTTTTATGTTCTTTTGGTGTTCAACCAGCTATAGCAATACTCATTTCTTCTCGGATTGGTTGAGCTTTTGAACCGTGGCCCTCTAAATTAACATCATGCTGATTATGTGTAAATTGCATTGTAAGTTTAGTAAAGTTTCAAAGTATAGATCCTACCTTTTGCAACTAATGTATCCCTAAAATCATGTCACACCCCACCAAGACTAACACGTAAATACCCACATTGAACCCCTTGAATGTTTAAATTCACACCCAACACTTTGCCATACTATCGACTTGATCACCATTTGAGGTGTTGACCATTACTTTCTCATCTTCAATTACTGGTAATGAATATTACTGGGTCAATGAATTTGTGTGTACGCCCTGAATCTACTAAAATAATCACCCACTAGCTCCCAATCCTCCCTTTGATACGCATAGGGCTATTAGACTCTAGAATTGCATGAAAAGGAATTTTTGGTTGGTTGCCAATCACGACCAGATTTGTCCCTTCCTCCTTAGCCTCCATTAGATTTAGATTCACAATCATCTCCTCAGTATTCCCCTCAATTTCCTAAATCAAATACAGCTTTGGGTTTTGGCAGTGATGACCCAGACTCCATTTTGCATCACAAGTATAACATAATCCCAGCTGTCTCCTTTCTTTCATTTTGGCCTGGGATATTTTTTGGTCCGAAAAAATGGCTTGGTTTTGTTTTTTGTGGCTTTTAGGGGTGCGATGGGGTTGGGAAGAGGGTTGGATTGGCTTTTATGGAAGCTAGCTAGGTGTATTGTGATTTGGTATATTGTGGCTGAGGGGTTGGTTTGTAATTCAGGGAGACATTTTCCTCCTAAATTTTTGTAAGGCTATATGTAGTAATGAGCGTGCTTGGATTGAACATCCTAACAATGAGTCGTATCTCATCTCTTAAGTGGCTTAAAAAGCAACTTAACTTGTACTACTCTGATAGGTCCCATAGTCTATTGGACAGAGCCTCAAAATCCGCTTTATATTCTTCTACCACACCAAGTTGTTGCAAACGCGTCAACTGTTCCATCGGATCATCATAACAACTAGGTCCAAAACAAATTAAAAAACCTTCACAAATTCCTCCCAACTAGTCAAGGCTCCTGACTCATCCATATCTTGAAACTAGACTAAGGCCTTGCCCTCTAAGTGGAATGAAATCAAATGCATACGGTGTTGTTTGGGGTGTTGTGTGGAAATTAAAGAACTGATTTACTTTATAAAGCCAACCAAGAGAATCCTCACCATGGAATGTAGGGAAGTCCAAAAGGGTTGCCTTGGGGTGAATCTCACCAGTGTGAGGAATCATCTGAGCATTTCTACTTGAATTACAATCTTCTGTTTGGCGACCTAACTGTTGATTATGTTGTGTTTTCAGATCTGCTGCTAGGACTGAAAATTGCTGCATCATATCCTCCATCTAACGCTATATAGTCAACATCTCCTCTTCAACAACTTTGAACTGAGCTTCATAATTTTTCATATGTGATTCGGTGGTTTTCTTGAAGGCATGAAAACCTTTCTGCAATTAAGTTAGACATGTACCTTTGGCCATGGGTAATGAGGCAGGATCTTGGGTTCTAGATACTACTTGTAATACTCTTGTATAAGAAATGGTGATCAACAGATGTAATGGAATAGGAAATTGATTGAAATGGAAAATATATTGAATAGTAATGATAAATGCTCAGTTCAAAGTTGGAACTAATTGACCCAAATAATGAAGTTGGTCTACTTGCATAAAAAATGCCACCAGGAGGTTAGTTATTTTATTTAGGCATGTGCTGCTAGTAATCAAGAACTCGAGTGTCGCAAATCCTGCCCAAAATTAAAACACATGTTTGTGTCGCTATTGTGAATTACTAGACTTTTATGGTTCGACTGGATGACCTGTGCAGAAAAAAAATGGGCCCTACCAGCCTGTGAAGCCCAATCCTGCTCGCCCAAATGAAGTCAAGTTGAACATAATCAACTTGATAAAATGTTTGGCAAAATGTACTGTCTAACTAATAATATGAAACATTTTGTTTAACTAATACACTAGGCATCACATTTTGCATGTTCTTCTTCCTTTCTCACAAAGTACTCCTTGCAATCATTTCTACTCCCATGAAAATTCTCCTCCACTTGATAAAGCCTGAACCACAAGAATGAGATAATGAATACATGAATATTCTTTTTGTCTTCAATCGGAAGGAACTTAGGTGCACAAGGATGTTTGGATGACAACTACATCCATACATATGTATGTAGTTAGTAGCTGAATATTTGGGATGGATAATTAAGAAGGAAGAGGAGAGGCCGGTAGATATATGGCTATTAGTTCAATCATTTAAAGGTGCTTAATTTTATTCCGTCCTCTCAAGTCTATCCTTAACGATATTGTTCGTATATTTTATTTATAATTTTTAATGCTAAAAAAATCATAAATACACTAATAATAATTTTTTTAAAACATTTTTAAAAAATTAAAATAAATTAGCAGTAATTTTGAACGATATATTTGAGTGGCTACATAGAATTTTTCATCATTTAATCGTCCATGTTCTGGTATTATTTAATAATTTTTCAGCTCTTTCAATTTTAGAAAATTAATAAAAAATTTATGAATGATGGTCCTAAAAATTCCACCACAATCTTTCTTTCCTCCACGATCACATCGGTGTCCAAAAGAACCGAGGATATGGACTTATATAGAGCCTATGTTGTAACATGTTTAGAGTCAACGTCTGTTTGATAGTTTGTTCTTCTTTTTTAATAAAGAAATAAATAAGGGCCAATATCGAAGGTCAATGTCATGAATAATATAATGGTGATATCATGTTCGTGAAAATGCCTTTGGAAAGAGTGAATGCCAACACGATCCTACTGATTACATTACTAAAGGGATGGAGGAAGTTAAGTCCCCACATTAGCCTTGTGCAAATAAAACGTACCAACAACTCCATTTATTTTATTTTGGGTTAGTGATCACCCATATCTAAGTGTAACAAAATAGAGATATACAATATGATGATGAGGACGACTACAAAGCTACTCTTAGCACTGGGGAAGATGGTGACACAAATTGTATTGTTTAGGAAAATGTTATTAAAGAGAGACCCAAAAAAAATAAAAATGCTTTGAATAGCTCAAGTATGAGACAATCTACATTTATACTTTATTAACCACACAAAATATCCTAATTCTTGTGAGTGTCAAAGTCATCTTATGAGTGTCAAACCAATAGCGGTGACTATAAGAGTCGAGGGTACACCAAATTTGAGATGGCTCCAAAAGGATAAATTGTACCCAAGGTGTGGAGCTTGGCTAGCCTGTTCACACACTATTATGTTGGCAGCTGATCCTAATAATGAGAGGTTCCCAGCTGTCGTGCTGACCCAAGCTAAAATAAGCCATGCCTTTTTCTTATTAGCTGCAGATGCTGCCACTTGTGCTCCAAGTAAGAGAACTGTATGGTAGAAGCATGAGTTATAAGCAATCCCCATAAATAGTTTAAAATGGCCTTTATAACGCTGATCAATAATGGTTTAGATTAGAGATATATAGCCATGTAATCATAAATCAATGCTATAGAGATTTTCCCCAAACGGAAGGAACTCATCATTAGTATGAATGTTTAGAACACGCACAACAAATAACATATAGTCTCAAGTTTAAAATGTATCACACAACTCATCAGTCAATTCAATTGGATCCAAAGTTTTTTAAATAATTATTTCGATTTTGTAGGTATTCGAAAGTGGCTTCAATAAAGTATGACAAGTAAAATTTATTTTCTTACAGAAATTTGTGGATGAATTTTTAAGTTTTATTAATATGTGGATTTGAAATGATCAAGTATAAGTTGATATGTGCATTCAAAAGACAATGTTTTTGTAGGAGTAAAATACGTGAGAGCTCAAATGAATAGTGTTTTGTTAAAATTCAAATCAAGCAATATATAGCAGTAATCTTCCGGATTTAAAATCCCTTGATACTTTTTAAAAGCAACCTAGGTACTTTTATGTGAAAGAGCTCTAAGCAAGTTCCCAATAGAGATGCAGTTTAAACCACGAAAAATGTGGACAATTAAGACCAAATTATTTATGAAAAATAACCTCACAATCAATGTGGTAAAAATAACCCTTTTATTTATTTTCAATATTATGTGCCTATGGGTTTTGGATATGTGATGCAATTTACATGACCAACAAATGCATGGAGGAGCTTATGTGTGGCAACAAGGGTTTTGAAAATGAGTAAATCACACATTGCAAGAGAAATTTCAGAGTTTCAAGCATGTCTTTGACTTAGAGGGATTCTTGGATTGTGGTCAATGCAGTATCAACTTCAAAATCTCTAACAAGGTAACAGATATATAGATGCGTAGACTTCTAAATTTAATAGACTAATTGGTATCTCAATATTTTGGTGGTAAGAGACAATAATTTTGGTACACTGAATCTTTTGACCATGTTAGTGTGTCTGAAACATATGAAGGAGCCTTTCATTTAAAAAAGGCCATGTTTAGGAGACAATGGGAAGTAATATGTGGGATACTAGTGGCACGAGTAACGCTAGTCCACCACTTACAGCCATGGGCTACCATCCCTCATGCCAAATAGGAGGGTGAAAAACATACAACCCAATCAATCAACACCTTGCTCACAGACACGATATTAAGTATTGTAAATCAGATCATAGGGTGGCAAACTACACAAAGAGTGGGAAGTATGGAAGGGGTTGTTTGTTGACGCCGATAGTCCTATTGATTAGGATTTGGGTGTTGTGGATTCCGAGCCTATTTATAATGATGGGTCTATGGGTGACCTGGAGAGGAGTTGGTCCAAGGAGACAAAGGTCCTATGTTAACAGTTCATATAACACCCTATATGCCTATTAAGATAGAGGTTAATGATGGGTTGCACAACATGTTTCTTGCAGCCTAATTAGTGGCACTTTGTCCCGAACACCCTGTGCCGTGATTGAGAGACAAACCTTCATGAGAGATCTAACCATTACTTCAGAAATAATTAAGAAGTTGATAGATTGTGTAACAGTGGAAGTTAAAAAAACTTTTTCAGATTGAAAGGTCTGCTTAGAAGAATGATGGTACACTCACAACTTGAGTGAGATTTGAACATGCATGTGAAAATCTCAAGTATTTAAAAGGAAGTATGGGAACAATCAAAAACACAAAGCATGTAAAGAAAAGGGTAAATTCTTGTATCGGTCCATGAGGTTTGGTTTAATTTCAAGTGGTTTCTAGGGTTCGTTTATCAAGATTAACAATGATGAAATGGACAACACAAAAATACAAGGAAGAAATCCAATAGCATACCAGTTGGTACGTTTGAAGCCAAATTTGACAAGATGAGTATAATAATGGCCAGGACTGCTATCCCACTAACCCGATCGATTTTTGCATAGGGCTCCATTAATTCCCATAGAGTACTTGGGATGCCAGTTTTGTTGAAGCCATCAATTGTGATAAACATTCCGCAGAAGAAAATTAAAAGCAAATAGGAGACCTGGCAATGAACAGAAATAGACTTCAAATATAACTCTTGAACAAGCAATCCACGTTCCATATCTACTACAAGGTATGCTCTAATATTTTCAAGTTCCACCGACAGTTGAAGGGAAAAATAATAAGAAGAAAGAGCATCACGTTAACAGATTATACCTTTTCAAGGCATGACCTAGCATCCTTGAAATCAAGAACCACGAGAGCAAGTGCAGCAGTAATTGCAGTCCATGACATATTCAGACCCATAAGGAAAGCAATTAACATCCCTATTGTGACGAGGTAAACACGTGACTTCCACAACATCCTTTTCCATCCCAAGGGCAAATCTTCATTTCCTTCTGAAGACTTTACAGAAGCGTTTGTTAGTCTCTCCGCTGATGCATCATTGTCAGAAGTAGTGCCCATGTTCCTGTTTATGTTGGGAGGGCTTTGCTCATTTATAGCTTCCATTTTAGAATTATATTCTTGAGAACTCGAGGATGTAAGAGGTGACATAGTGGCTGGTGAATCCAGGTCATCCTCTTTATGATGTTTTATAGTCGCATCCTCTTCATCTTTTGGAATAGATAGCAACCTCCAGTACATGCATATAAGAATTACACTGTTGGCAACAACTCCCAATAGCATCGCAGGGAGAATGCCCATTAGAAAATTCCAGAAAGATATCTTACTCTGAATAGCTATGACCAAGTTTTGGGGGTTGCCAATTGGAGTTGCTGAAGACCCAATATTCGCACTAGATGCCAAAGCAAGAAGGAAAGGATGAGGTGGGAGATTATGTTTCCTCGCAATTTTCAAAACAAACTCTGTCAAAACTACGCAGGAGGTATCATTTGTGAAAAGCGCACTTGAAATGGCAGAAATCAGGCAGATTCGGAAAATTAAGTCCTTCGCTCCTTTACTCTTCCATGAGAGAAACTTTCCCAAGTACTTGAACATATTAGCCCTTTCGAGATAGACACTGACAAGCATTGTCCCAAAGAGGAGACCAAGTACTGGGAGATCAATTGCATCATATGCTTGATCTGGAGTTATGATTTGGAATATAACCATCAGCATGGCCCCCAGGAGGGACCCTGCAGTCCTCCCAATTGGTAGAAAAGGAACTGAGGGGAAAACTGCCAAAACCCAGAAGATTGCGAAAGCGAGGGAGCCTAGAACCACATTCATAGAAGTAGCCAAGGCCATTTTTTCAGCTTGGTAAGCCAAAAAACACTACAGCTCCAAGGGCTCAATATGTTAATGAAATTCCGCAGCTGACGGCACCTTACCATAAAACAACTAAAAATTAAATTTATGTGGAGAATACATCAAGTGCACTAACATGATAGAAAATTCATTGACGAGCTACGACCAAAGAGTTGGATGGTAAAGACTAAGCTCAAAAAAATTCTAGGAAGATATGAATGCAAAGATGTTGCAGTTTCGATTACTCTATAGTTAATAAACTAACAGAGCATAAGCCCATGGTCAAGTAATACTAGAGATCGACAAGTTCAACTAGCACTAACAATCTAGATTTTTCCCATTTCTTGTTCTTTTATCTAGAACTGCTTAAGAGAAGAACCTAGGATTCATATTGAAAGCAAAATCCAGCCGAAATGAATTGTTTGAATTTTTCTGTTTCCAAGGCAGGTCAAATATAGTAATGAAATAATTTATAAATTGTAATGAAATAATATTAAATAATTTATAAATATGAATAGTATTAAAATGGTTTATAAATAATAATTAAATAATAGTGAATAATTTATTAATAGTAATAAAGTTGACTAAAAATATTTATATTTCTAAATAAAATAGTGCATAGATTCGCTTGTACGTAACAGTACTCATAACAAATGTTATAAATATTAATAAAGAACTGCAAATCAAAATCAAATAACTTGAGCTCCCAAACTAGAAAACAGTCGCAGGAAAGCCTTGGGCCCTTGAGCCCTTTTACTTTGTTGTTGGGTGCACCAATCATCAACATGATGAATCCAGTTGATGCTGACCATTTCAGAGATGCCCTTCAAGGTAAAAGTACCACAACAACGTAATCTTATGGCGCACGAAGAACTAAAACAGCATTGATCTATACGCTGCCACAATATTCAGTAAGGCTTATCCCAGAACAATCAAATCTTAAGATTCTACGAGTACCTGTTTTTTCTTTTCCCAGCCATTCCTTGCTCTTTTCATGGGCTTGGAATTTGGGCTTTTATTTTCCTAATAACTTCCTTCAACTTTCACCATCAATGGCAGAACCGACGGGGAGCATGATCCTAAAGCATACAAGGCGTCCAGTCCTCGTCAATCTATTTTATATTTTATTCACTTAATTTACAGATGCAAGCACCTCTTCTATCAATCATATCGATCAAAAAAATATAAAAAACATTCCCCAGCTACTTTAATGCCCGAGCATAGCGAAATAGACCCTTAATTTTCTCTCACTCTCTTTCAAACTTACCCATTCTAATAGAATCTATCCTTGCCTTGCTGTTCAAAACCTTCAAAACTGTTTATAAGAGCATGAGATTAGTTATGCAATTATAGCCCTCATTCAAAGAAGGCTCCTTGCTATTATTGCAGGTCATCTTCCAGCATACTTAAAAGATAAATCTCATTTTATTATACAGTTTAGATGAGATATTTTGTTAAAAATTAAATAAATTATTATTATAATATAATTTTTTAATATTCGTTTTGTTTTTAGATTTGAAAAATTGAATTTTTTTTATTATATTTTATATAAGAATTTGAAAATTTTGTAATGATGAGATGAAATGAGATATTTTATTTTTATGTAACCAAATCAACCCAAAATAGAGAGAAGGCATAGAGAGATCCACTAGAGATTGAAATCGGCTAGAGAGAGTAACCTGGGATGGATCGGAGTAGGAGAGAGTGGAGTAGATGGAGAAGTACATGAAACTTAAAAGTGGGCAGATCTGGATCACTTGGAGAAGCAACAGAAGGGATGAACCGCGACCACAAACGGTGACAACCCACAGCGACCACGAACTATGACGACGAATGGCGACGATGTAATACTTTTGTATAAGAAATGGTGATGAACAGATGTAATGGAATAGGAACCATAAATGAAAAATATATTGAGTAACCATAAATTCTCCAAGGGAGCTCTCCTCCACCGAAACAATCCAAAAAAAGGACAATGATGTGATGGGAAATGTTTAGGCCACCGCTGGTGGGGGCCACTGCTTTTATTGTATACTTGTATACTTTTCAAATTTTTTTTCTTTTGCATACTACAATATCCAACTTGAGAGATACGAAATTTATTTATTAAATTAATATATTTTAATGGTCACAAATTTTGAACATAAACAAATTTTTAATTTTATTACATTAATATATTTTAATAAAAAATATTATCATCTAATAATATTATTATGAAATATATTATAAAAATTATATTTGAGTATAAGGTAATTTATAAATTACTAATATTATTAATAAATATATTTATAAATAAAACAAAATCATTAAAATACTATTTAATAATTGGTAGAACTCACATCTATTAAGTGTCTAAAAAGTTAAAACCATCTCATCTTTGAATCTAAATGAAGTTAGATGTTTCACAATGATTTCACTAACGACTAAATAGCTCAAAGTCAAAAAAGGCTGCCATTCCCATATGATATCCACAGCCTGTGAAGCCCAATCCTGCTCGCCCAAATGAAGTCAGGTTGAACATAATCAACAATACTATGCAATAATTGGTAGAATTCACATCTATTAAGTGTCTAAAAAATTAAAATCATCTCATCTTTAAATCTAAATGAAGTTAGATGTTTCACAATGATTTCACAAACGACAAAAGAGCACAAAGTCAAAAAAGGCTACCATTCCCATATGATATCAACATCCTGTGAAGCCCAATCTTGCTCGCCCAAATGAAGTCAGTTGAACATAATCAATTTGATAGAACGTTCGGCAAAATGTATAGTCTAACTAATACAATGAAACATTTTGTTTAACTAATACACAAAGCGTCGCATTTTGCATGTCCTTCTTCCGTTCTCACATAGTACTCCTTGCTATCATTTCCACGCCAATGAAAATTCTCCTCCACTTGATAAAGCCTGGACCACAAGAATGAGATAATGAATACATGAATGATTCTTTTTATCTTCAATAGGAAGGAACTTAGGTGGACAAGGATGTTTGGATGACAACTGTACTACATACATATATGTATGTGTGTAGTAGTTGAATATTTGGGATGGATAATTAAGAAGGAAGAGGAGAGTCTGGTAGATAGATGGCTATTAGTTTAATTATTTAAAGGTGCTTTTATTACGTCCTCTCTAGTCTATCCTTAACAACATTGTTAATATATTTCATTTTTATTTTTTAATGTTAAAAAATCATAAAGACATAAATAATATTATAATCCAATTTTAATAACTTTCAATTTTAAAAAAATAATATAATTTTTTATAATATATTTCATAATAATATTATAAGATGATAATATTTTTATTAAAATATATTAATTTAATAAAATTAAAAATTTGTTTACGTTCAAAATTCGTGACGATTAAAATATATTAATTTAATAAATAAATTTAGTATCTTTGATTGAATATTGTAGTTTGCAAAAGAAAAAAATTTAAAAAGTATGAAACAATGGCAGCCTTTTTTTTACTTCTCTTTTGCGTCGTTGAAATCGTATGAAACAACTCATCATTATCCTTTTTAATTATTTTTCGAATCCTGTGGAGGAGAGCTCCCGTGGAGCATTTATCGTTACTATTTAATATATTTTCCATTTCAAGGAAATTCCATTTGTTGACCACCATTTCTTAGGCAAGAGTATTACATGGTCGCCGTTCGTCTTTACAGTTTGTAGTCGTTGTGGGTCGTCACAGTTTGTGGTCGCAGTTTATCCCTGCTGTTGTTTCTCCACAAGGTTCAAATATGCCCACTCTCGAGTCTCACGTGCTTCTCCATCTGCCCCACTTTCACCTACTCCGATCTATCACAAGTTACTCTCTCTAGCCGATTTCGGTCTCTGGTGGATTTCTCTATGCTCGCTCTTTGTTTTGTCTTTTGGGTTTGCTGGAATATGACCTGCAATAATAGCATAGAGCCTCGTTTGAATGAGGGCTATAATTGCAGCACTTAATAAACCATGTTGTCCATAAAGCTGTGAATTATTACTTGCAACTCACTAGGAGATTAAAAAGTTAATTTTTAGAAGTTTTTCTTTTCAGCTTTTGTAAATGTATATATAAGAGTGATCCTTGTATCAATAAAAAACAGATCAATGAGATAAGATTTTCTCTGCATTGCTTGTTCATTTCGTTTTCCAATTTATGTTTTAACACATATCCTCGGTTCTTTTGGACACCGACTCCTGTGATTGTGGAGGAAATAAAGATAGTGGTGGAATTTTCAGGGACCATCCTTGATAAAATTCTTATTAATTTCTAAAATTGAAAGAGCTGAAAAATTATTAAATACCACTAGAACATGGACGATTAAATGATGAAAAATGCTATGTAGGCTCTCAAATATATCGTTCAAAATTACTGCTAATTTATTTGAATTTTTTTTAAAAGTTATTATTTGTGTATTTATGATTTTTTTAACATTAGAAAATAAAAATAAGGTACACTAACAATATAGTTAAGGAAAGCCTTGAGAGGACAGAATAAAAGCACCTTTAAATAATTGAACCAATAGCCATATATCTGCCTGCCTCACATCTTCCTTCTTAATTATCCATCCCAAATATTCAACTACTAACTGCACACATATGTATGTATGTAGTTGTCATCCAAACATCCTTGTCCACCTAAGTTCCTTCCGATCGAAGACAAAAAGAGTCATTCACGGATCCATTATAATCTCATTCTTGTGGTCAAGGTTTTCTCAATTGGAGAAGAATTTTCATTGGCGTGGGAATGATAGCAGGGTGTACTTTGTGAGAAAGGAAGAAGACTATGCAAAACGCGACGCTTAGTGTATTAGTTAAACCAAATGTTTCTTTATATTTGTTAAACAGTGCATTTTGGATGTTTAGGAAGTATCACAATACCGTGCATTCTAGGTGTTTACGAAGTATTACAATATAGGTGATTTATACTAATCTAGGTTTTGTAGTTCTTTTAGTATTAAAGGGGCTGGAGAAGATGACAATGGATCATTTGAAAATTGTAAGATGCTTGTATAGTAAACAATCAAGTTTCCTCAATTAATTCTGATTCTTTCTTCAATAAAGATTTCCATGATTCTTTCTTTTTCATTCTTTGTTCTGCTTCAATCTTTTTCACTCACTGATACTTAATAGAGGGGGTGACAAAGTTATGAACAACAAAGAGGTGTGGGGAGCTGCAACTAGGGTTAGAGGAGAACGTTGGGTCGTCAGCTTTGCCGAACGTTTTGTCAAGTTGATTATGTTCCACCTGACTTCGTTCGGGCAAGCACAGTTGGGCTTCACAGGCTAGTAGGGCCCATTTTATATTTGCACAATCCTTCCAATCGAACTTTAAAATTCTAGTACTTTACAATAGCGACACAAACATGTGTTTTGATTTTGGGGTGGATTTGCGACACATAGGTTCTTCATTGCTAGCAACACCCAGCTAAAAAGTAACTAACCACTCGGTGACCTTTTTTATGCAAGTAGACCAACTTCATTCTTTGGGTCAATTAGTTCCAACTTTGATTATTTGAGAGTTGTGGCTTAATCACAATGCTGCAAATTTGAAGGCCAACTCAAACCTGCCTCAGTTATCATATGGAAAGTAACAAGATGGCTCCAAGAGTTGAATATAAACAACACGTCATTACTTTGAACTTGCTCAAGGTGCCTATACTTGAGGTGACAGCTAAAAAGGCATTTTTGGTTTCTTGGATGCCTCCTATGAGAGGTAGATTGAAACTCAATTTGGGTTGAGCCTCTAAAGGGTTGGAATCCTAGACTAGTTGTATGTGGTGGTATGATTCGAGATTCTCAAGATCTTTTTTATGTGGTTTTCCAGCAAGTTTGGGCATTGGCACTAACACCTATACTGATATTTCAACTTTAAAGCTTGGACTTCTTATCTCCTGCAAGTTGAGCATCAATTATCACCTTACCATCCCACTTCCATTTTAAAATTGAACACATTTTTAGATAAGGAA
Source organism: Carya illinoinensis (assembly GCF_018687715.1). Taxonomy (NCBI): domain Eukaryota; kingdom Viridiplantae; phylum Streptophyta; class Magnoliopsida; order Fagales; family Juglandaceae; genus Carya; species Carya illinoinensis. The sequence continues at coordinate 468,279 of NC_056757.1, forward strand.
ATTTCCTTACAGATGGTCTTGCAAATATGAAGGCAGCAATCATAATGCCTTTTTCTTTTCTATAGTCATGCTTCCAAAACTATCGGTAGGTGTTTTTACACTTGATAAATGTGGTTTGCCTTCTTTAGGTGTAGATAGTTTTCTTTGTTTCTACATACCTTGTAAAAAGATGCCTAGATTAGTCCTATTAGCATACATCAAAGTAGGAGGCAGGAGATGAATACAAGATTAGTCCTATTAGGCGATTCCATTAAAAACGCTTTCTTTCTTTTAACTTTGACCTAAAAGTTTCACTAGAATCTAATACATCCAATCCCAAAGTAGGAGGTAGGAGATGAATACAAGTTTAAACTTTTACACACATATGACACTTGTCTAATTTTAAAAGTTGCAAATTATTTCAACTCCCTCTTTGTTCAGTTCAGAGGTTGAATGTAGGCATGTGCATAAAAGGCCTTATGTCGATCCGTCCGCAAGATCCGATATCACCCATTTGACAAAAGTCGAGTTCATCGGATCAAGTTGAATAACGGGTTGGCTACACTTAATATTGGTTGAAACCGATCATCAAGTAATATGTTTTGAATTGAGTTCTTCTTATCAAACCCTAGCCAACTCTCAGTTCATCATCTCCATTCTTCATCTATTATACGCTGGTAAGGGATGAAGGAAGAGGTAAATTGGCTGCAACATGAAGGGAAACCTTGGGATCTAACTAGGAACGTAACCGAAGTGAAGATGCGATCTGGAAGCTAAGTGCAAGAGGGCTTATACTCCAAGTGAGCTTGGGCCCTTTGAAGGGCTTAGGCCATTTTATCATTTATCTTTCATAGTGTTTTACTTGCTTTGTATTAAAGGCTCACGAGCCCAGTTGTAAGAAACTATAATCTAGCTAAATACACAAGGGGGAAACAGGAAGAGGCATCTAGAGCATTTTCTGAATCCTGTGGAGGAGAGCTCCCCTCGAGGAGAGCATTTATCATTACTATTCAATATATTTTCCATTTTAATCAATTTCCTATCCATTACATCTGTTCATCACCATTTCTTATACAAGAGTATTACAAGTGGTATCTAGAGCCCAAGATCCTCCCTCATTACCCATGGCCGAAGGTAAACGTCTAACTCAATTGCAGGAAGGTTTTCATGCCCTCAAGAAGACCACAGAATCGCATATGAAAATTTCTAAAGCTCAGTTCAAAGTTGTTGAAGTGGAGATGCTAACTATGTAGCATTAGATGGAGGCTATGATACAGCAATTTTTGGCCCTAGCAACAGATCTGAAAACACAACATAATCAACAGTCAGGAGGCCAAACAGAAGATGGTAATTCCAGCATAAATGCTATGATGATTCCTTACACTAATGAGATTACCCCAAGGCAATCCCTTTGGACTTCCCTACATTCCAAGGTGAGGATCCTCTTGGTTGGCTTTATAAAGTAAATCGGTTCTTTAATTTCCATATAGCACCCCCGCAACACCATATGCATTTGATTTCATTTCACATGGAGGCCAAGACCCTAGTCTGGTTTCAAGATATGGATGAGTCAGGATCATTGACAAGTTTGGAGGAATTTGTGAAGGTATTTGTTTTGGACCTAGCTGTTACAATGATCTGATTGAATAGTTGACGCGTTTGTGACAACTTGGTACAATGGAAGAATATAAAGTGGATTTTGAGGCCCTGTCCAATAGACTATGGGGCCTATCTGAGCAGTACAAGTTACGCTACTTTTTAATTGGCTTAAGAGATGAGATACGAATCACTGTTAGGATGTTTAATCCAAGCACCCTCATTATTGCATATAGCCTTACAAAAGTTTAGGAGGAAAATGTCTCCCTCAATTCCTTGGCCACAATACTCCTAGCCAACTTCCATAAAAGCCAATACAACCCTCTTCCCAACCCCATCCCTAAAAACCACAAAAACCATAACACATCCATTGTTTCTGACCAAAAAATATCCCAAGACAAAATAAAAGAAAGGAGACAATTGGGATTTTGTTATAATTGTGATGAAAAATGGAGTCCGGGTCATTGTTGCCAAAACCCAAAGCTGTATTTGATTGAGGAAATTGAGGGGAATACTGAGGAGATGGCTGTGAATTTAAGTGTATTGGAGACTAAGGAGGGAGGGACAAATATGGTCGTGACTGGCAACCAGCCAAAAATTTCTTTGCATGCACTTCTAGGGTCTAACAACCTTAAGACCTATGCATATCAAAGGGACGTGGAGGTCTTAACGTCATGTTTGGTATGCCTTTGGGCCAGGCTCCTCTGGGGCTCGGGCCTTTCTTGTTACCTGCACACGCCAGGTCGTGGATTCCTAACAAGGTGGCGTGTTACTTTTTTCATGGTAAATGGAGACTGGGTGCTCTCCCACCTGGCCAGTTGGCTTGACCCGCTTTCTCCTGAGGCTGGGAATCTCATAGATAAGCTGTCTTGAGTCAAATGGGCCTTAGCCTAGCTTTGGTCCAGACGCCGCATCCACTTGGGTTAGGCTAATACTTTTGGGGAAAAAACCCCCCAACAGGAGGATTAGGAGTCATTGGGTGATTATTTCAGTAGATTCAGGGAGTACACACAACTTCCTTGACCCAGTAGTATTAAATCGTGCCCCATTACCAGTTATTGAAGATGAGAAAGTAAGGGTAAAAATAGCAAATGGTGATCAAGTGGATAGTATGGGCAAAGTGTTGGGTGTTAATTTGAACATTCAATGGGTGCAATTCAGTGTGGATATGTACGTGTTAGTCTTGGCGGGGCATGACATGGTTTTAGGGATACATTGGTTGCAAATGCTAGGATCTATACTATTGAACTTTACTGAACTTACAATTTAATTTACAGATAATCATCATGCTATTAAGTTACAAGGCCGGAGTGGACATACCTAGATTGAAGAAGGCATGGTTCAAAAGCTCAACCAAACCGTGAATAAAAGAGTATTGTTGCAGTTGGTTGAAGCAACACCAAAAGAACCTGAAACTGATCACAAACAACCAATTCTTGAGCCATTTCAGCTTTTACTTAACCAATACATAGAAATATTCACCACTTTAACTTGCCTACCATCCACCCGTTCGCATGACCATGCCATTAACCTCCAACCAAAGACCCAACCTATTTTTGCCCGACCTTACCGCTACTTATATTTTCAAAAAGATGAAATCAAGAATATCGTGGAGTTATTAGAATAAGGATAATTATACCAAGCCAAAGTCCCTACTCATCCTTGGTGTTGCTGGTCCATAAAGCTGATGGTACATGGAGACTATGTGTTGACAACTGAGCCCTCAGCAACGTCACCATTAAGGATAAATATCCTATCCTAGTTATGGAGGAGCTACTGGATGAGCTGCATAGGGCCCGAGTATTTACTAAACTTGACTGATAGTCGGGTTATCATTAAATTCAAGTTAAACCAGAGGACAACAAGACTACATTCAGAACACACAAGGGTCACTACAAGTTCTTGGTTATACTTTTTGGCTTAACCAATGCACCCTCTACATTTCAGAGTTTTATGAACTAGGTCCTTAAGTCTTTCCTTCTTAAGTTCATTTTGGTCTTTTTTTTTTTAAATGATATTCTCATTTACAGCATGGATGAAGCTGCCCACCTAACTCACTTGAGGCTCACTCTTGAAAAGTTGAGGGAAAATCAACTTTGTGCTAAGTTCAGCAAATGTAATTTCTGCTGTGTAGAAATATCTTATTTGGGGCATGTCATTTCTGCCCATGGAGTAAAAGCAGATCCCGGGAAGATATGGGCCATGATAGAATGGCCCACTCCTCCCTCCCTTAAGTCCTCAAGAGGTTCTCTAGGCTTCACGGGCTATTATTGGAGATTTATCAAGGGCTATAGGTCCATTGCGGCCAAGCTAAAGAGTTTGTTGAGAAAAGATAATTTCAAATGGGATGTGGAGGCTTATTGGGTTTCTGACCAACTAAAGGCTGCATTGACACAGCCACTAGTTTTAGCTTTACCTAACTTTCAATCTCCATTTATTGTTGAGTGTGATGCCTTCGATGAGGCCATGGGTGCAGTTTTGCTGAAAGCCGGAAGGCTATCGGCATTTTATAGCCAAGCCTTGAAAGGGAAATTATTGTTGCTGTCCACTTACAAAAAAGAACTCTTGGCACTTGTTTTGACATTAAAAAAATGGCGGCCTTATTTACTAGGTCATTCCTTTGTGGTTGATTTGGTGCCTAGTAGCCCTATGGGAGGACATTTGGATTTTGGTAAAACCGTGTACAGGCTGAAACATGACTTCTACTGGCCAGGTTAGAAAACTTATGTTGGAAATTTTTTAAAAGGTCATGAAACATGTCAAACAGTGAAGGTCGACAACACACTCCCAAGTGGCTTACTGTAGCCCTTACCACCCCTTTATTACTCTATAGTGTATTTAAAATTTTTATAATGTCCTTAGTCATTAAGAAAAAATTGAAAAATAATACAACTTCACTAATAGTCACTTCCTTAACTTTTAAGTAAAAGAAAATAATAAAAAATACTAAAACAATAAAGAGACTAGTAAAGAGGTTGTAGGAAATTGTAAGCCTATTATTATCCTTCAAAAAATGTTCTAGATTCCTCTTCCCATTTCCTTTCTTGTGGATTTAGCTATATTAGAGTTTCTTACAACTGGGCTTGTGGGCCTTTAATACAAAGCAAGTAAAACACTATGAAAGATAAATAATAAAATGGCTTAAGAACTTCAGATGGCCTATGCCCTCTAGGAGTAGAAGCCTTCCTGCACTTAGCTTCCATATCGCCTCTTCACTTCAGTCCTGCTCCCAGTTATATCCCTAGGTTTTCTTTCATGTCGCCACCCACGGTCCTCTTCCTTCATCCCTTACCAGCATATAATAACTTCCTCCCCCATTAAAACACCTTGCTCACCAGGTGTGGGTAGTGTGAGCAAAGCTTCTTGTACGATTCCCACGAAGTGTCTTTGACTTATTGTCCCTGCCATCACACCAAGATCTCAACCAAAGGTTAGTTCTTGAACTTCCTTATACGGCAGGAAAGCACTTCCTCTAGCTCAGGTTGTATCATCTTGTGGCTGTCCAAAGAGTGGACAGTGGCATTTTGTGCTGCCATAATTTCTTTTTAGTTGCGAGATGTGGAAGATATCATGCATCTATGCACCATCAAGCAACTTCCCACGATAACCTACTCCCCCTATTTCTTGTACCTCCTGGTATGGCCGATAGAACCGCGGGGAAATTTTGTAACTATCCTCTGGTGTAGTGATGACTAATGGTAAGGTTGTATTTTTATGTTCACCCAATCACCCACCATGAATTTATGCTCTTTTTGCTTCTAATTTTCATACTTGGGCCATCCTTTCTTGAGCCTGTGTGATGTTCCGTTTCAACAGGTGCCAAATATGATTCCAGCGGTCTACGATAATTTCTACTTCATCTATCTTTGCAGTTCCCATTATATATTTTGATAGACCTAGTGGTTTATAGTCATATAATGCTTCGAATGGTGTAATTTTAGTGGACCTGTGTTGACTTGAGTTGTAACACCACTCATTTAAGGCTAGCCAATGTGACCAGTCCTTAGGCCTATCCCCCACGTAACTTCATAAATAATTTTGCATCCACTTATTGACTACCTCTTTCTGACCATCCGTTTGTGGGTGGTAGGCAAAGCTGAATGATAGCTGTACACCTTGCAAGGTAAACAACTCCATCCAAAATTTTCTGGTACAAGTAGGGCCTTAGTCTGAAATGATTGAGATTGGCATGTCATGTAACTTGAACACTTGTTTCAAGAATAAATGAGCGTGGACCTTAGCTGTGTATGGGTGTGCAATAAGCACAAAGTGGGGAAATTTAGTTAGTTTGTCCACAATGACCCAAACAGTATCAAATCCACTCGAGGGAGACAAACCCTCCACAAAGTCCATGGTAATGTCAACCCATGCCCTTGTATCTGAGTCATAAAGGGCTTTAATCTTCACCATCCAATTCTCGCTTGGTAGTGAGATTAGAGCTAAGGACATGGTAGTTTCCCTTTGTTGCCTTAATAAGGCATATGCCACGATGTTCTTCCTGCCCTTTTTATATTCCACTATGAAGTCATAGCCTAGGAGTTTGGCTATCCATTTCTACTACATGGTAGTACCCACCCTTTGGTCAAGTACGAACTTGAGGCTTTGGTGGTAAGTCTTCACCACAAAGGAATGGCCTAGTAAATAAGGCCATCATTTTTTTACTGTCGAAGCAGGTGCCAAGAGTTCTTTTTCGTAAGTGGACAACAACAATGATTTCCTTTTCAAGACTTGGCTGTAAAATGCCAACAGCCTTTCATCTTGTATCAAAATTGCACCCATGGCCTCATCGGAGGCATCATACTTAATAAGAAATGGAGATTAAAAGTTAGGTAAAGCTAAAACTTGTAACAGCCCGTTAGAAATTCAATGGTAGAATTTTTATACACTTGAGGAACCTCATGAAAACTCTGTAAATTTCATGAATCGGCTAATCGCAAAGGTTTTAGTTTGTCAACATAATCAGTGTTCTCACTCACTATAGTGCCAGAAATGCGATTTTAATTGTTTGAGGTAGTTAGAAGTGTTAGAATATGTTATGGTCTGCGCCACTAGACTCAGTTGAATATTTAGGATTTTATGGCTTAATAACTCATTTTCATAATTTCAGATGAAACACCTGTTTGAAACTGTGAATTTATTTTTAGGGGCACTTCTTGCATTTCGGGGTAGGTTAATATAATATTTAGAATTTTTTAGTACTAAATTTATTACGCTTTTTTTTTGAGTGAATAGTAATCTCGATAAACATACTAAGTGCAGTGTTTTCAAAATCACAGTGTGGAATGTCCAAATTAGGTTAGAGATGTTTTATTTGGACATTTGGCAAGATCTTAGCCACACATAGTGAATAGTATTAGATACTTAGAATAAAGAGGATCCATTAGATGGATTTGTGAAGGAAATCAAGGTGTAACATCATGCCACCTAAGCAAAACATTTTTCATCTGATCAACCAAATTGAGCCAAACTAAAGAGGGTTTCAACCCTAGTGAAATCCTAAATGGTTGGAATCCAATTGAAACCCCAAAAGCTTGGTTGAAACTGAAACCCTAAACGGTTTCCCCAAACCCTAAATTGGCCTTCAAACCCTTTTTGATCCAATTTCTAGCATTGTGTTTAATCACTTGATAAATCACTTCCACATGCTATTAATTTCTCAAATCTTTGTTATGAAATCATTATCCAACCTTTTAAACCTTGAAAATTTGATTCGGCCAAGAAAATTGGATTTGGGATTGATAGCATCTCAAACCTCCTTTAAACCCCAAATTGAAGTCCACTTGGTTGAGGCCCACCAAGACCCACGAATTTGGCCACCTTGGCAAAGCTTCTTGAAGAAGTTCTACCCCCACATGGCAGACCTTCCAATGCCCTTGGATGCACCCAATAGTGCCTTGATGAGATGGAGAAACCCACCCCATCAAGCTCCATACCTCACAACTTCTGCAGGCAGTCCTTTCCCCTCTCTATTCTCCACTTTATGTCACATAACTACCTCCAACCAATGGTCATTCAAGTCCATATCTTCCCCCTTCAGAAGTATAGAGTCGTGCAAGACACACTTATTTCCCTTTAATCACTTCTTCACCTCGTTCTTAGAGAGAAACCCAAAAGAGCTCTCTCGGGGCAGATTTCTAGGTCTTTTTGCATGGAGCTTTTTGACCTTTTGTAGGTATTTTCACATGATTACTCCTTCATAAAGGTTGTTCTTCTTTGAGTATAGTTTCTATAGATATATTATTAGTATCATTCCATAGTCATTTGACCATCAAAAGTATTTTTAATCATGGAAAGGTCATTCTGGGCTTGAAACTAGAGAGGATGTTATGTTTTGGAGTTTTTGACCAAGATAATGGACATATCTTGGTCCAAAAATTTTATGGAGTGTTTTTAAAATGTTTTTAAGAGTGTTCATTGAGGTTTTTTTGCATGAATAAAGCTTCTGATGATAGAGTTTCCTAGATCTAGAAACTTGAAAATTGGAAGTGGCCAAACAGTTTTTATTTGGAGAAGTTTGAATATTTCGAGGTTTGATCTTACTATAAAGACTTTGATATTTTTATATGATGATCCTAAGTCTCTTATTTTCATGTTAGGATCTTATTTCAAAGATATTTAGTATTAATTTTAAAGATATGATTTAGTTTTAATTCATGGGGCTACAACAATTGTGGAGTATGAAGTATGGTGCCACAACAACTGTGGAGTACGTATTAACGCACTCACAGCTGGGGTAGATACCTGTGTTGTGATGTGGTAATCGACAGGGACACACGGCTCAAGGGGACCCGTGTAGCACCCGTATGACCACGTTATTAATTAAGTCTATTGAACAAGATTCCAAGTTCACGTCAAGAAGTTAAAAATAAACAATCATGGTTAACCCCATGAGATAAGAAAAAGTTTCAGATCAAATTCATGTTATGTTATGTTCACGTACATGTTATGTTCATGTTCACGTTAAGTTTCAAGTTCATGTTCATATCATGTTATGTTCACGTTTATGTTATGTTCAAGCTCATGTTCATGTTATGTTATGCTCATGTTCACATTAAGTTTCAAGTTCACGTTCATGTCATGTTATATTCACGTACACGTTATGTTCATGTTTACATTATGTCTCAAGTTCATGTTTATGTCATGTTATGCTAAGGTTTATGTTAAATTCAAGTTCATGTTTATGTTATGTATGTTCACATGCATGCTATGATTCAAGTCCATGTTACGTTTCAAATTCACATTCATGGTATGTTGCTAGCCCATGTTATATTATATGTTCAAGTTCATATCATGTCAAGTCAAGTCCAGTTCACATTTTAGTTCAGGTTATGTCAGTTATGCCAAGCTATATGTCAAGTTATGATATACTTACTTACGACTTTAATTATGCATTCATACTTTTACTACCATGCATGCATCATTAACCTGTGTGGGAGTTTCCTGTTAATTTAATGAGATTTGTAATCAAATCTCACCATAGTAGTCCCAACTACCATTTCCCCCGAATGGTAGGCGATGCGTTAGAATCAGAGCAGGGAGCTGACATTGGTAGACTGAAGGAGGTTGACTAGACGCCGCGACACGACACAGAGCTTACAGCTTCCATAGTTATTTTTTGGATAGTATTCTGGCATCGTTAGTCGAGTTACAAGAGTTACTCGACTAACTTCTTCAATAGTGTATTTTAGTAACATAAATTTGGAGTCTGGCCTCCCATATTTTTGAGATTACAATCTTCTAAGAGTTGTACTAAAATCATGGATGTTTATTTTGTTAAGTATGCTTGGATTATGATTTAACTATTTGGAATATTATAAGTTTGGTGCATAGTATTGCTTAAAAAAAAATTATCCGCTGTGAATATTACATAATGCAAGATGTATGTTAGGAACATTGCATCTTATATGTCATAAACGGGGGCAGGTAACCTTGTGTTGGATGTCCTGACGCTTTGGATGTCAGTCCGATCCCGAAGGGAATCTGGGGGCGTCACAAAACTGGTGGCTGTGCTACCACTACTTTTAGATGGTCAAAAGCCCTTTAAGCCTCCACATCCCATTTGAAATTATCTTTTCTCAAAAAATTTGTTAGCTTGGCCACAATGGACCCATAGCCCTTGATAAATCTCTGATAATAGCCTGTCAGGCCTAGAAAACCTCTTAAGGACTTAAGGTAGTGAGGAGTGGGCCATTCTATCATGGCCCGTATTGTTTCGGGTTCTACTTTTACTCCATGGGCAGAAATGAGATGCCTCAAATAAAATATTTTTGCACAACAGAAACTACATTTGCTAAACTTAGCAAAAAGTTGATTTTCCCTCAACTTTTCAAAAGTGAGCCTCAAGTGAGTTAGGTGGGCAACTTCATCCCTTCTATAAATGAGAATATCATAAAATAAACTAGAATGAACATACGAAGGAAAGAATTAAAGACCTAGTTCAAAAATGTGAAGGGTGCATTGGTTAAGCCAAAAGGCATAACCAAGAACTCATAGTGGCCCTCATGTGTTCTGAATGCAATCTTGTGGATGTCCTCTAGTTTAGCTCAAATTTGATGATAACCTCACCATAAGTCAAGTTTAAAAAATACCGGGCTCCATGCAGCTCATCCAATAGCTCATTTACAACTAGGATAGGATATTTATCCTTAATAGTGATGTTGTTGAGGGCACAGTAGTGAGCACATAGTCTCCATGTATCATCAGCTTTACAGACTAGCAACATAGGGGATGAGTAGGGGCTTTGGCATGGTCTAATTACCCTTGATTCTAATAACTCCTTCATGATATTCTCAATTTCATCCTTTTGAAAATATGGGTAGTGGTAACGTCAGACAGAAACAGGTTGGGTACTTGGTTGGAGGTTAATGGCATGGTCATGTGAATGGGTGGGTGGTAGGCTATTTGTGGTGGAAAATATTTCTGTGTATTGGTTCAGTAAAAGCTAAAATGGCTTAGGAAGTGGCTTTTTGTGATCAGTTTTAGGTTCTTTTGCCGTTGCTTCAACCAGCTACAGCAATACTCATTTCTTCTCAGTTTGGTTGAGCTTTTGAATCGTGGCTTCTTCAATCCAGGTATGTCCACTCAGGCCCTCTAACTTAACAGCATGCTGATTATGTGTAAATTGCATTGTAAGTTCAGTAAAGTTCCATAGTATAGATCCTAGCGTTCGCAACCAATGTATCCCTAAATGTCATGCCCCGCCAAGACTAACATGTACATAGCCACACTGAACTGCACCCATTGAATGTTCAAATTCACACCCAACACTTTGCTCATACTATCCACTTGATCACCATTTGCTATTTTTACCCTTACTTTCTCATCTCCAATAACTGGTAATGAATACTACTGGGTCAACGAATTTGTGTGTACTCCCTGAATCTACTAAAATAATCACCCACTAGCTCCCAATCCTCCCTTTGATACGCATAGGGCTGTTAGACCCTAGAAGTACATGAAAAGAATTTTTTGGATGGTTGCCAGTCACGACCATATTTGTCCCTTCCTCCTTAGTCTCCATTAGATTTAGATTCACAATCATCTCCTCAGTACTCCCCTCAATTTCCTAAATCAAATACGGCTTTGGGTTTTGGTAGTGATGACCCAAACTCCATTTTGCATCACAAGTATAACATAATCCCAACTGTCTCCTTTCTTTCATTTTGGCCTAGGATATTTTTTTGTCAGAAACAATGGCTTGGTTTTGTTTTTTGTGGTTTTTAGGGGTGCGATGGATTTAGGAAGAGGGTTGGATTGGCTTTTATGGAAGCTGGCTAGGAGTATTGTGGTTTGGTGTATTGTGGCAAAGCGGTTGGTTTGTAATTGAGGGAAACATTTTCCTCCTAAATTTTTGTAAGGCTATATGTAGTAATGAGCGTGCTTGGATTGAACATCCTAACAATGAGTCGTATCTCATCTCTTAAGTGGCTTAAAAAGTAACTTAACTTGTACTACTCAGATAGGTCCCATAGTCTATTGGACAAGGCCTCAAAATCCGCTTTATATTCTTCCACCACACCAAGTTGTCACAAACGTGTCAATTGTTCCATCAGATCATCATAACAGCTAGGTCCCAAATGGATTAACAAAACCTTTACAAATTCCTCCCAACTAGTCAAGGCTCCTAACTCATCCATATCTTGAAACCAGATTAAGGCCTTGCCCTCCAAGTGGAATGAAATCAAACGCATACGGTGTTGTGGGGGTGTTGTGTGGAAATTGAAGAACTGATTTACTTATAAGGCCAACCAAGAGAATCCTCACCATGGAATGTAGTGAAGTCCAAACTGGTTGCCTTGGGGTGAATCTCACCAATGTGAGGAATCATCTGAGCATTTTTGCTTGAATTACAATCTTTTGTTTGACGACCTAACTGTTGATTATGTTGTGTTTTCATATTTTCTTCTAGGACCGAAAATTGCTGCATCATAGCCTCCATCTAATGCTATATAGTCAACATCTCCTCTTCAACAACTTTGAACTAAGCTTCAAAATTTTTCATATGTGATTAGGTGGTAATGAGGGAGGATCTTGGGTTCTAGATACCACTTGTAATACTCTTGTATAAGAAATGGTGATGAACAAATGTAATTGAATAGGAAATTGATTGAAATGGAAAATATATTGAATAGTAATGATAAATGCTTAGTTCAAAGTTGGAACTAATTGACCCAAATAATGAAGTTCGTCTACTTGCATAAAAAATACCTACAAGAGGTTAGTTATTTGATTTAGCCATGTATTGCTAGTAATGAAGAATCCAAGTGTCGCAAATCCTGCCCAAAATCAAAACACATGTTTGTGTCGCTATTGTGAATTACTAGACTTTTATGGTTCGACTGGAAGGCCTATGCAGAAATAAAACGTACCAACAACTCCATTTATTTTGCTTTGGGTTGGTGATCACCCATATCTAAGTGTAACAAAATAGAGATATGCAATATGATGATGAGGACGACTACAAAGCTACTCTTAGCACTGGGGAAGATGGTGACACAAATTGTATTGTTTAGGAAAATGTTATGAAAGAGAGACCCAAAAAAATAAAAATGCTTTGAATAGCTCAAGTCTGAGACAATCTACATGTATACTTTATTAACCACACAAAATATCCTAATTCTTGTGAGTGTCAAAGTCATCTTATGAGTGTCAAACCAATAGCGGTGACTATAAGAGTCGAGGGTACTCCAAATTTGAGATGGCTCCAAAAGGATAAATTGTACCCAAGGTTTGGAGCTTGGCGAGCTTGTTCACACACTATTAAGTTGGCAGCTGATCCTAATAATGAGAGGTTCCCAGCTGTCGTGCTGACCCAAGCTAAAATAAGCCATGCCTTTTTCTCATCAGTTGTGGAAATTAAGGCTGCAGATGCTGCCACTTTTGCTCCAAGTAAGAGAACTGTATGGTAGAAGCATGAGTTATAAGCAATCCCCATAAATAGTTTAAAATGGCCTTTATAACGCTGATCAATAATGGATTGGATCAGGGATATATAGCCATGTAATCATAAATCAATGCTATAGAGATTCTTCCCCAAACGGAAGGAACTCATCATTAGTATGAATGTTTAGAACACGCACAACAAATAACATATAGTCTCAAGTTTAAAATGTATCACAGAACTCGTCAGTCAATTCAGTTGGATACAAAGTTTTTTAAATAATTATTTCGATTTTGTAGGTATTCCAAAGTGGCTTCAATAAAGTACAACAAGTAAAATTTATTTTCTTGTAGAAATTTGTGGATGACTTTTTAAGTTTTATTAATATGTGGATTTGAAATGATCAAGTATAAGTTGATATGTGCCTTCAAAAGACAATGTTTTTGTAGGAGTAAAATACGTGAGAGCTCAAATGAATCGTGTTTTGTTAAAATTCAAATCAAGCAATATATAGCAGTAATCTTCCAGAGTTAAAATCCCTTGATACTTTTTAAAAGCAACCTAGATACTTTTATGTGAAAGAGCTCTGAGCAAGTTCCCACTAGAGATGCAGTTTAAACCACGGAAAATGTAGACAATTAAGACCAAATTATTTATGAAAAATAACCTCACAATCAATGTGGTAAACATAACCCTTACTTCTTTTGTGATTATTTATTTTCGATATTATGTGCTTGTGGGTTCTGGATATGTGATGCAATTTACATTACTAGAAAATGCATGGAGGAGCTTAGGAGTGGCAACGAGGGTTTTGAAAAGGAGTAAATCACACATTGCAAGAGAAATTTTAGAGTTTCAAGCATGTCTTTGACTTAGAGGAATTCTTGGATTGTGGTCAATGCAACATCAACTTCAAAATCTTTAACAAGGTAATAGATATATAGATGCGTAGACTTATGAATTTAATAGACTAATTGGTATCTCAATATTTTGGTGGTAAGAGACAATAATTTCAGTACATTGAATCTTTTAACCATGTTAGTGTGTCTGAAACATATCAGGGAGCCTTTCATTTAGTATTATTATTGTTTTGAGATTTGAAAAAGTTAGATTAAAATTTTAAAAATTTAAATTGTTTATTATATTGATGTGAAAATTTGGGAAAGTTGTAATGATGAAATGAAAATTTTGAATTGAGATGAGAATTTTGAGTTGAGATATTTTCACCAAACTTGCCCAACTGCGAGATTCAAGAATGAGGTTTCCGAGGAAGCAATCAAGAAGTTCAACTTGTAGATAAAGGTGCATTTTAGTTGTTACAGATTTGCTTGGCTTCACAAAAGAATGAGGTAACAGTTTCTAAATGTTGCTAGGTTTTCTTTTATTTGTTTTCTTTTGGTTCAAAATATAAAAATAACCTTTGGTTTGATGTCATCTAAATGGATGCATGTAATCGTTTGTAGGGTAGACCTTAACAATATGATACAGATGCCATTCAGAGTGACAAGTGGAGCACTTACTATTTAACCTTTGAGAATGTTAAGGTTGCCTTTTTCACCTAGTGAAAATGTAAACCCACTATGGGAAACAGAAGGAATTTGATGACAACCAAGGTGTCTAGGAGGGAAGAAGAACTGACAGCAGAGAATGAACTTGTGGACGTGAATAATGTTTTGGGTGACTCTATTACATTTATTCAAGTAAATGATATGTTAAAGTACGAGGTGACAGTTTGAAGATGAGATGCTGCTGAATTTTAGGAAAACTGAATGTGTAGGTTTTGTTGGGATTGAAAATTTTCTGCCAAGCTTTCCTGAGAAAATTGTTGATTTTGGATTCAGAGATTGTCAGAAGAGCTCAATTTTGGGAGGTTGGTAACTGTTGGCTTCTATCAATTTGATGCAAGAAATTTCAATCTTGGTGAGTTTATGGGCGTAAGAGTGATGTTGATTAAAAAGAAGAGACTGATCCACCATTTAAAGGATTGAAGCAAAGACTTTCAAAATTTGAGGGTGACTTCTCCCTAACCTGAGGAGCTTAGGAGTGGTAAGTAGAAATTAGCACATTGCAAGAGAAAAAGGCCCCAGGCCCAAGCAGTGGTTCAAAACAACACATTCACGCTCTTTGGGCTATTTGATTGGGAGAATTTCCCCTTTAATAACTGGAGGTGGAATTGTGAGAAATTCCTTGCCGAGAGTGTGTGCAAACCCCAAAATTAGTTGGCACTTTTCCCAGACACCCTATGTTGTGATTGAGGGACAAACCTCCATGAGAGATCTAACCATTACTTCAGAAATAATTAAGAAGCTGCCAGGTTGTGTAAGAGTGGAAGTTAAAAAAAAAATTTCAGATTGAAAGGTCTACTTAGAAGAATGATGGTACACTCACAACTTGAGTAAGATTTGAACATGCATGTGAAAATCTCAAGTATGTAAAAGGGAGTATGGGAACAATCGAAAACACAAAGTATGTAAAGAAAAGGATAAATTCTTGTATCGGATCATGAGGTTTGGTTTAATTTCAAGTGGTTTCTAGGGTTCGTTTATCAAGATTAACAATGATGAAATGGACAACACAAAAATACAAGGAAGAAATCCAACAACATACCAATTGTTACGTTTGAAGCCAAATTTGACAAGATCAGTATAATAATGGCCAGGACTGCTATCCCACTAACCCGATCGATTTTTGCATAGGGCTCCACTAAATCCCATAGAGTACTTGGGATGCCAGTTTTGTTAAAGCCATCAACTATGATAAACATTCCGCAGAAGAAAATTAAAAGCAAATAGGAGACCTGGCAATGAACAAAAATAGACTTTAGATATAACTCTTGAACAAGCAGTTCACGTTCCATATCTACTACAAGGTATGCTCTAATATTTTCAAGTTCCACCGATAGTTGAAGGGAAAAATAATAAGAAGAAAGAGTATCATGTTAACAGATTATACCTTTTCAAGGCATGACCTAGCATCCTTGAAATCAAGAACCACGAGAGCAAGTGCAGCAGTAATTGCAGTCCATGACATATTCAGACCCATAAGGAAAGCAATCAACATCCCTATTGTGACAAGGTATACACATGACTTCCACAACATCCTTTTCCATCCCAAGAGAAAATCTTCATTTCCTTCTAAAATCTCCATAGAAAATGCGTCTGTTAGTCTCTCCACTAATGTAGCATTGTGTGAAGTAGTGCCCATGTTCCCGTTTATGTTGGGAGGGCTTTGCTCATTTATAGCTTCCATTGTAGAATTACATTCCGGAGAACTCAAGGATGTAAAATGTAACATAGTGGCTGGTGAAAAGCGATGAGAATTAAGGTCATCCTCTTCAACAAGTTTTATAGTCTCATCCTCTTCATCTTTTGGAATAGATAGCAACCTCCAGTACATGCATATAAGAATTACACCATTGGCAACAACTCCCAATAGCATCGCAGGGAGAATGCCCATTACAAAATTCCGGAAAGATATCTTACCTTGAACAGCTATGACCAAGTTTTGGGGGTTGCCAATTGGAGTTAATGAAGACCCAATATTCGCACTAGATGCCAGAGCAAGTAGGAAAGGATGAGGTGGGAGATTATGTTGCCTCGCAATTTTCAAAACAAACTCTGTCAAAACTATACAGGCGGTATCATTTGTGAAAAGCGCACTTGAAATGGCAGAAATCAGGCAGATTCGGAAAATTGAGTCCTTCGCTCCTTTACTCTTCCATGAGAGAAACTTTCCCAAGTACTTGAACATATCAGCCCTTTCGAGATAGACACTGACAAGCATTGTCCCAAAAAGGAGACCAAGTACTTGGCGATCAATTGCATCATATGCTTGATCTGGAGTTATGATTCGGAATATAACCATTAGCATGGCCCCCAGGAGGGACCCTGCAATCCTCCCAATTGGTAGAAAAGGAATTGAGGGGAAAACTGCCAAAACCCAGAAGATTGTGAAAGCAAGGGAGCCTAGAACCACGTTCACAGAAGTAGCCCAGGCCATCTTTTCAGCTTGGTAAGCCAAAAAACTCTACAGCTTCAAGGGCTCAATATGTTAATGAAATTCCACAGCTGACGGCACCTTACCATAAAACAACTGAAAATTAAATTTATGTGGAGAATATATCTTTTGACACTATAATACATCAAGCGCACTAACATTATAGAAAATTCAATGACGAGCTGTGACCAAAGAGCTAGATGGTCATGGGAGATAATTGATATTACTTCGGTCTTCTTTTCAATATAGGTTACATATGTACATATGTATAAAAACTAATCAAACAAATATGTACATAGCATCATGATAGAAAATCTATAAGCAGCACAAGTGAAATTCAAAAAAAAATTCAAGGTTCATAAAAGATGTACATTTGGTTATACACTCCAAGAATAGTGATAGATTTCAAAATTGAAGATGTACATATTGGTTATACCAATATGTGCACCCATCCAATGTGATTGGTCAGAAAGTCAAACTTTAATAAAAATAATACCAATTTAAATTTTGAATATGAATGCAGCAGTATTGGTGCTCAGATTCACTTGTATGTAGCACTACTCAAAACAAATATCATGAAAGTACTACAAATCAAAAATAAATAACATGAGCTCCCAAACTAGAAAGCCTTGGGCCCTTGAGCCCTTTTACTTTGTTTTTGGGTGCACCAATCATCAACATGATGAATCTAATTGATGTTGATCATTTCAGAGATGCCCTTCAAGGTAAAAGTACCACAACAACATAATCTTAGGGCTGTACACTGATGGGTTCGGCGTCGATTTCGGTGCCAAACTGAGACACCACCGACCTCTACCATGACTCTATTAAATTGGCCAAAACCGAGAGTTTGGGGAGAGAAAACTGATCATATCGGTCTTGATGTGCATCGGTGCAGTCGTTGATCTACTGTCGGCGTCTTCTGTGAAGGAGGAGGAACTGACGAAGAATGAAGAAGATTCGTGCTACCGTCTGCCACGGAAAAAGAAGGAGGTTGTAGAGAAGAAAAACTAAAGAAGATGACGCGGGGAAGAAGAAGAGGGGGCGGGGGGTTATTAACTCATTTTGAAACGGTGCTGTTTGGCTTTTAAATTTTTTTTAACATTCAGGCCCTAAACGACGTCGTTTCACTTATTTATTTACATATATTTCAAAAAAAATATAAATAGACCAGATCGGTCGATTCAGCAATTTTCCAGGGGTTCAAACTAGTTTCCCTTCAATTCCTCTCGCCCGCCGATCAGTTCTTTGCTGGTTCCAGCCGGTTCCATACTTCAGCTGTCGGTCTGATCGGTTCACGGTAGGTTTGGTCGGTTCCTGTACACCCTTACGTAATCTTGTGGTGCACGAAGAACTAAAACAGCATTGATCTATACGCTGCCACAATATTCACTAAGGCTTATCCCAGAACAATCAAATCTTAAGATTCTACAAGTACCTATTTTTTCTTTTCCCAGCCATTCTTTGTTCTTTACTTGGGTGCGGAATTTGGGCTTTTATTTTCCAAAGAACTTCCTTCAACTTTCGCCATCAATGGCAAAATAGACGGGCAACATGATCCTAAAGCATACAAGGTGTCCAATCCTCATTAATCTATTTTATATTTTATTCACTTAATTTACAAACGCAAGTGCCTCTTTTATCAATCATATCGATCACAAAAATATAATAAACATTCCCCAGCTACTCTGATGCTCGAGCATAGAAAAATAGACCCTTCATTTTCTCTCAGTCTCTTTCAAACTTACCCATTCAAAAAGAATCTATCCTTACCTTGCTATTCAAAACCTTCAAAACTGTTTATAAGAGCATGAGATTAGTTCTGCAATTATAGCCCTCATTCAAACAAGGCTCCTTGCTATTATTGCAGGTCATCTTCCAGCATACCCAAAAGACAAATCTCATTTGGTAATACAGCTTAGATAAGATGAAATGATATATTTTGTTAAAAATTAAATAAATTATTATTATAATATAATTTTTTAATATTAGTTTTGTTTTGAGATTTGAAAAAATTAAAATTTTTATTATATGTTATATAAGAATTTGAAAAAGCTGTAATGATGAGATGAGATGGGATATTTTGTTTTTATCTAACCAAATCAGCAACAAATTATAGAGAGAGGGCATAGAGAGATCCACCAGAGATCGAAATCGGCTAGAGAGCGTAACCTATGATGGATCGGAGTAGGAGAGAGTGGCGTAGTTGGAGAAGTACCTGAGACTTGAAAGTGGGCAGATCTGAATCTCCTAGAGAAGCAACAGAAGGGATGAACTGCGACCACAAACAATGACGACCCACGACGACCTTGAACTGTGATTACGAATGGCGACGATGTAATACTCTTGTATAAGAAATGGTGATGAATAGATGTAATGGAACAGAAAATTTATTGAAATGGAAAATATATTGAATAGTAACGATAATGCTCCAGGGGAGCTCTCTTCCACAGGATTCGAAAAACAATTCAATAAAGGACAATGATGTGATGGGAAATGTTTAGGCCACCGTTGGTGGGGGCCATTGCTATTATTGTATACTTGTATACTTTTCAAATTTTTTTTCTTTTGCAGACTAGAATATTCAACTTGAGAGATACGAAATTTATTTATTAAATTAATATATTTTAATGGTCACAAATTTCAAACATAAACAAATTTTTAATTTTATTACATTAATATATTTTAATAAAAAATATTATCATCTTGTAATATTATTATGAAATATATTATAAAAAATTATGTTTGAGAATAATGTAATTTTTAAATTACTAATATTATTAATAAATATATTTATAAATAAAACAAAATCATTAAAATACTATGCAATAATTGGTAGAACTCACATCTATCAACTGTCTAAACAATTAAAATCATCTCATCTTTAAATATAAAAAAAATTAGTTGTTTCACAATGATTTTACTAAAAAAGAGCACAAAGTCAAAAAAAGCTGCCATTCCCATATGATATCCACAGCCTGTGAAGCCCAATCTTGCTCGCCCAAATGAAGCCAGGTTGAACATAATCAACTTGCTAGAACGTTCGTCTAACTAATACGTACAATGAAACATTTTGTTTAACTAATACACTAAGCGTCGCATTTTGCATGTCCTTCTTCCGTTCTCACATAGTACTCCTTGCTATAATTTCCACGCCAATGAAAATTCTCCTCCACTTGATAAAGCCTGGACCACAAGAATGAGATAATGAATACATGAATGATTCTTTTTATCTTCAATCGCAAGGAACTTAGGTGGACAGGGATGTTTGGATGACAACTGTACTACATACATATATGTATGTGTGTAGTAGTTGAATATTTGGGATGGATAATTAAGAAGGAAGACGAGAGTCTGGTAGATATATGGCTATTAGTTTAATTATTTAAAGGAGCTTTTATTACGTCCTCTCTAGTCTATCCTTAACAACATTGTTAATCTATTTCATTTTTATTTTTTAATGTTAAAAAAATCATAAAGACATAAATAATATTATAATCCAATTTTAATAACTTTCAATTTTAAAAAATTAATATAATTTTTTATAATATATTTCATAATAATATTATAAGATGATAATATTTTTATTAAAATATATTAATTTAATAAAATTAAAAATTTGTTTACGTTCAAAATTTGTGACGATTAAAATATATTAATTTAATTAATAAATTTCGTATCTTTGATTGAATAGTGTAGTTTGCAAAAGAAAAAAATGTAGAAAGTATGAAACAATGGAAGCCTTTTTTTGACTTCTCTTTTGCGTAGGTGAAATCGTTATGAAACAACTCATCATTATCCTTTTTAATTATTTTTCGAATCCTGTGGAGGAGAGCTCCCGTGGAGCATTTATGGTTGCTATTCAATATATGTCCCATTTCAATCAATTTTCTGTTCCGTTTGTTGATCACCATTTCTTATGCAAGAGTATTACATCGTCGCCATCGTCTTTACAGTTTGTGGTCGCTGTGGATCTCCACAGTTCGTGGTTGCAGTTCATCCTTGTTGTTGCTTCTCCACAAGGTCCAGATATGCCCACTCTCAAGTCTCATGTACTTCTCCATCTACCCCACTCTCTCCTACTCCGATCCATCACAGGTTACTCTCTCTAGCCAATTTCGATCTCTGGTGGATCTCTCTATGCCCTCTCTCTGTTTTGTTTTTCGGGTTTGCTGGAAGATGACCTGGAATAATATATAGCAAAGAGCCTCGTTTGAATGAGGGCTATAATTGCAGAACTAATCTCATCCTCTTACAAACATTTGTAGAGGTTTTGAACAGCAAGGCAATGATATATTCTATTTGAATGGGTAAGTTTGAAAGAGAGTGAGAGAAAATGAAGGGTCTATTTCACTCTGCTCAGGCATCAGAATAGCTGGGGAATTTTTTTTTTTTTTTTTGGTCGATACAAGTGATAGGAGAGGCGCTTGTGTCTATAAATTTAGGCCTTGTTTACTTTCACAAAACTCGCATCTCATCTCATCTTACTCATTACAATTTTTTCAAATTTTCATATAAAATAAAATAAACAATTCAACTTTTTTAAATTCCAATACAAAAATAATATATTCTAATAATATTTTAATCAACTCATATCATCTCATCTCAAAAAATATAAAATAGGTTGATAAGGACTGGACGCCTCGTATGTTTTAGGATCACGCTCCCCATCTGTTCTGCAAATGATGGCAAAAGTGGAAAGAAGTTATTAGGAAAATATCATATCATCTCATATCATCTCATATATATGAGTTCTGCCAACTCATATCATCTTATCTCAAAAAATATAAAATAGGTTGATAAGGATTGGACGCCTCGTATGTTTTAGGATCACGCTCCCCATCTGTTCTGCCAATGATGGCAAAAGTGGAAAGAAGTTATTAGGAAAATAAAAGCCCAACTCTGCACCCATGTAAAGAGCAAGGAATGGCTAGGAAAAGAAAAAATGGATACTCGGGAGAATCTTAAGATGATTGTTCTAGGATAAGCCTTACTAAATATTATGGCAGCGTATAGATCAATGTTGTTTTAGTTCTTCGTGCAACATAAGATTGAAAGATGTGGTGGTACTTTCACTTTGAAGGGCATCTCTGAAATGGTCAACATCATTTGGATTCATCATGTTGATGATTGATGCACCCAACAACAAATTAAATGGGCTCAAGGCATTCCTGCAACTGCTTTCCTGTTTGAGAGCTCACATGACCCAAATGTACGATCGGGTCGGTTTAGCGACCCCAGTTGGCTCCGATCGGGTTGCAGGCCTAGAATGTCAGATCTTAGTTCCTCAATCTCAGGTTAGAAATTATCTCTTGGGATTTAGCTTAGAAATCCACCAAAATGGCTATCGAAATCGCACTTCACTACCTATAGATTTTGACTTGTGCGAGTCATACTGTCTCAAATCTCTTGTGAAATTAAAGAGCGGCTTCATATATATTGACTTCTTAGAGCACTAGTAGTGGGCTCAACAAAGTTAAATTATACTCAAAGAAAAGCTAAAATGTAAAATAAAGTGCTACAATAGGCTCAACAAATGACCAGTAAATTTGGCCATCAACTATATGGCTGGCCAAATTTATTGAGTGAAAGGGGATGGCCAAGTATTATTTTTGGACTAAAAAATTACTTCCCGCTACCTTATTCTGTCCCGCATAGCCGAAGAAAAACGTTATGCCTTTCCCCTTTCCTCTCCCTCACTTTGAGAAAAACCCACACATTGTCTCCCAATTGTAGCACCGAACGAGAAAAAACCATCGCACCGAACGACACTGGTCCATAGTCTCCCAGCTACAGCATCGTACGGCGACGCCACTCCTAGTGGGTTTAACGAGCACCGTAAGCCACGCCGAACTCCATTTTTCTCTGTCTATTTGTTTGTTTTTTCTGGGAATATAGGCTTTGCTGGATTCTTCTCCATTTTTCATCTCTGTTTGATTCTTCTATTTTTTTTTATGCAATTTTTTCTTGATGCATTTGTCTTCCCTGATTGATGTGATTTCTCTTCTTTGGATGTGAATTTCTGGATGTTCTTCTTTGTTTGATGCAATTCAGAAATTCAAAAATTCTTGATGCATTATTCTCAACTTTTGATTGAATTTCTAAATATGATTTTGGTGTATTGAATTTGATAAAATCAAAGATGAAGAACATCTTGTTGTGTTTCTTTGCTGTGGAGGTTTTGTACTGAAACCGAACAGAGAGGGAGATGGGGAGAGGATATTTCTAGTTGTTAATTCTTTTCTTTGCTACTTTTCATGTCAGAGAGGAAGAGACGTTGGGGAGAGAACTGTAGCTGATTGCATCCCAAGCCAATTACACCGTAAACACTCCTTTATAATTCACTGGACCACAAGTTTTTATTATATGAAGTACAAAGGCCATCGTCTCTTGTGTGTGGTCCATCCAAATTATCCCAGGCCATCGTTTTTGTTATATGAAGTTCATTTGACAAAATATGTTATTAGTCAATTTATTCAGATGATGTATTGAATAAAGACCTTCACTTGGTGATTCCTTTGACTCTTTTCATTTTATTCTTTGACTCTCTTGTTCAGTTTATTTTTTTCATTTTCTTAGTGATTCCTGTGGACCACATTCCAACTGTAAAAGACCTCCACTCTCTTGTGATGCATGATATCTAGTTCCTTGTCCCACATCTCTTGTTAGGAATGGATCCATCCATTCACCGTGATGCCTACTTCACAAATCTTCTAAATAACAATGACTTTTTGATGAGTGCCACAAATGAACAAGAACTCTCTCCACCCCTTGTTGAGGTTATTGAAGTTGAACTGAGTGGACGAAAAACACAATGAGGTAATAATTTTAGTACTGAGGAAGATTTGTTGCTTGTGGAGGGATGGCTTGAAACTTCCTTAGATGCAATACAAGGAAAAGATCAAAAGCACACGATGTTATGGAAAAGAATTCATAAATATTTTGAGGAAAACAAGAAATTTGACTATTTACGCAACTACACCTCTAATGAATCGGTGGTCGACGATTCAACAAGCTACAAATAAACTTTATGGTTACTTGGTCCAAGTAGAAGGAATGCATCCAAGTGGGTTTAACGAGCAAGACAAGGTATGTTTTGCACCTTTTAAGCTTATTTTTTCAACATGCTACTTATTTTCCACATTGTTAGCCTATTTTTTAACATGCTATTTTTTTTTAACATCTTACTTATTTAGAACCATGGTGCTTTATTTATGTAGATTGGCAAGACAAAGGTTATGTTCCTGGAGTTAGAGAATAAGTCTTTTAACTTTGATCATTATTGGCGGGTGTTAAGATTCCATCCAAAGTGGGTGGAACATATGGACATAGTGAAGCCGAAGAAGAAACCAAGTTCGAATGATTCGACACCAAATTCAATAAATCTAGGCAAAGATGAAGATTTTCATGTTGCATTTTCAAATTTGGAATGACCAATAGGTCGTAAAGCAGAAAAAGAGAAACAAAAGAGAAAAGAAATGACAAACTCTGACTCTTTTGTGGTACCAAATGAGATGGCGGAAATTAGAAAGAGTAAACTTGTGCTTATACAAGAAGCATGTGATCATGACAATATAATGTTGTGTCTTAGGCAAGAGGAAGTGAGTCTTAGGCAAGACAAAGTGCGTATTCAGAAGGAGAAGGTGCTACTTCAACAAGTGAAAGCACGGCTTGAAGAAAAGAAAGAAGATCAAAGAATTATGACGTTAAATACAAGTGTCATGCCTCCAATGCTACAACAATATTATCTTCAACAACAAATGGAAATACTTGCAAGTCGTGCTGGGAAAAACTAGCTGTAGTGCAATTTTATGGAGTAATGTTATATTTATGTTTGTTGGATTAATCACTTCAGATTGACCATTATGGAGTAATGTTATATTTATATTTGTTAGATTAATCACTTTAGATTGACCATTATGGAGTAATGTTATATTTATGTTTGTTAGATTAATCACTTTAGATTGACCATTATGGAGTAATTTAATACAACCATAAATTTAATACACCCATAAACTTAGTACAACCATAAACTTAATACAACCGTAAATTTAATACAACCATAAATTTAATACAACCATAAACTTAATGCAACTATGTCTTATGCGACACTATATCGTTGCCATAAGTGCTCGACGAGATCTGTTTGGAGTTGAGAATGGATTCTTCTATCCCTAAGAGCATGATGATGTTGAATGAACTCGTTAAATTTAGGTGTAGGGCCAGTTGACACTGGATCATGTGTAGTTTCTGGCAACTGTTCATATTCAAACTCTTCTTCTCCATTGTTAGCCTGTTCATCTTCAATGATCATATGATGTAAAATTATGCATGCCATCATTATTTCATTGAGTGTTTCAATGTGAAAAAATCGTGCAGGTCCACGAATTATAGCAAATCGTGCTTGAAGCACACCAAAAGCACACTCCACATCCTTCCTTGCGGACTCTTAGGCTGCAGTAAAATATTTTTTCTTGTTTCCTTGTGGAGCTAAGATAGTTTTAACAAATGTTACCCGTTGCGGATAAATGCCATCAACAAGATGGTACCTCATTGCATAGTTATGACCATTAATAGTGTAATTAACAGTTGGAATACGCCCTTGAGCAAGGTCAGAAAATATAAATGATTTATCAAGCACATTTATATCATTATGAGACCCCGATAATCCAAAAAAAGCATGCCAAATCCATAGATCGTAAGAAGCCACTACTTCTAAAATAATTATTGGTTCATGGATATGACTAGAATACATACCATGCCAAGCAGTTGGGCAATTTTTTCACTTCCAATGCATACAATCGATACTCCCTAACATACCTAGAAATCCACGTTTTTCACCAACTGCGAGTAATCTAACAATGTCATCATTGTTTGGTTTTCTTAAGTACTCTTTAGAAAAAATTGAAACAACTGCTTTGACAAACATCTTTAGGCTTCTTAATGCGGTAATCTCTCTAATTTTCAAATATTCATCTATAAAATCAGTCGTGACACCATATGCAAGCATCCTTAGAGCATTTGTTATTTTTTGAAGGGAAGAAAAACTAAGCCTTCCAGAATTATCTTGTCTTTAGACAAAATAAGATTCATGGGCTTCTACTGCAACTTGGATACGAAGAAATAGAGAACGACTCATCTGAAACCTCCTTCAACAATATTTGTGGGGATAGATTGGAGGATCAACAAAATAGTCGCGAAATAGATTTTGGTGGGCTCCCAATCGATCGTGCCTTATGAATCTACGTGCATTTTTAGAAGAACCACGTGAGCTTGATCCTTCTTCTTCCAAAGCAAGTTGCCTTGCTATCTTAAATTCTTCATCAGAATCTAAAACAATAGGTGTCATTTTGTGAAAAAACGAACGATCCATTGAGAGAAAATGAAAAGAAAAGGTTTCAAAGAGATACTTGAGTTGAAGTGAATGAAATTGTTGAGGAAATGTTATGTTTTATAGTGAAAGTATATAATCGTTGGAGAATTATAGTTGTTAAAAAATATAACCATTAAAAAATATAGCCCTTGGAAAAATATAGCCATTAAAAAAAATCCGTTGGAGAAATATAGCTGTCAAAAATATAGCCGTTGGAAAAAATAAGACTAAAAGAACATATCCAACTCATATGATATGATCATTGAAAAAAGTATACTGTTGAAAATATATAACCATCAATGTTAATACAACAATAATACAACCATAAATTTTAATACAACAATAATATAACCATCAACTTTAGTACAACAATAATACAACCATAACTTTTAATACAACCATAAACTTTAATACAACAATAATATAACAATAAACTTTAACACAACAATAATACAACCATAAATTTTAATACAACAATAATATTGTGACGCCCCTAGATTCCGCTTGGGATCGAACGGACATCTGAAGCGTCGGGACATGCAATACAAGGTTACCTGCCCCCATTCATGACATATAAGATACAATATTCCTATCATGCATCTAACATTATGCAATATTTGCAGCGAATAATTTTTTTTTTAGCAATACTATGCACCAAACTTATAATATCCCAAATAGTTAAATCGTAATCCAATCATACTTAACAAAATAAACATCCACAATTTCAGTACGAGTCTCAGAAGACTGTAATATTAAAAACATGGGAGACCAAACTCCATATTTACATTACCACAAATACACTATTGAGGAAGTTCGTCAAGTAACTCATGTAACTCGACTAATAACGCCAGGACACTGTTCAAAAACTAATTATGGAAGTTGTAAGCTTCACGTCGTGTCTGCGGCGTCTAGTCAGCCTCCTCCAGTCTACCAGTGTCTACTCTCTGCTCTGATCCTGACACATTTGGGAGGAATGGTAGTTGGGACTACCAAGTGATATTTGATTACAAATCTCAGTAAGTTAACAGGAAACTCCCACACAGGTTAATGATGCATGCATGACAGTAAAAGCATGAATGCATAATTAAAGTCATAAGTAAGCATAACATAACTTGATATATAGCATGGCATAACTGACATAACTTGAACTAAAACATGAACCGAACTTGACTTGACATGACATGAACTTGTACTTAAAACATAACATGGACTAGCAACATAAAAAGCACGTAAACTTGAAACATAACATGGACTTGAAACATAGCATGAACATGAACATGACATAAATGTGAACTTGAGATATAATGTAAACATGAACATAACATAACATGAACATGAACTTGAACTTGAACATAACATGTACGTGAATATAACATAACATGAACGTGAACTTGAACATAACATAAACGTGAACATAGCATGATATGAACATGAACATAACATAACATGAACGTGGGCTTGAACATAACATAAACGTGAACATAACATGATATGAACATGAACTTGAAACTTAACGTGAACGTGAACATAACATAACATATCATGAACTTGATCTGAAACTTGACTTAACGTGGACTTGATCTGAAACTTATTCTTATCTCATGGGGTTACCATGATTGCTTATTCTTAACTTCTTGACGTAAACTTGAAATCTTGTTCAACATACTTAATTAATAACGTGACCATATGGGTGCTACAAGGGTCCCCTTGACCCATATGTCCCTGCCGATTATAGTATCACAACACAGGTATCTACACCGGCTGTGAGTGCGTTAATATGTACTCCACAATTGTTGTGGGCCCACGTATTCTACGTGTCACAATTGCTGTGTCTCACATAGTGTATGCTCCATAGTTGTTGTGGCCCCATGAATTGTTTATGCCACACTTGCTTTGAACATATGTAAAATAAAATATGGCTCCATCGGCGTTAGTGTCTGGCACGCTCCGGTGACCAGCTAGTTAGGCCCCATTCACAATCTATTGACTGTATTTCGTCAACCCAGGGAATTTCACACCTATTTAGACACTCCATCATGAAAAAAGGAGTTCCACTAGGATATTATCTCATCCTAGCACTTAGAGTCATGATTGACATAAATAACTTAACATAAACATGATCTGAAGCTTGACTTAACATAAACTTGATCTGACTTCTTTACTTAACATGACATACTTGCAATGATGAATATTACATGATATGACATACATGTAACATGTGGCATACTTAATATGACATACTTTTAACATATAGCAATATGTGACATAATAGATTGTGCAACAGATAAATATCCGTGAAAGAAAAAAGGAGTCTTCAAGAACTAAATTGAAACAGATGCAACGAAACTCCCACCTTACGAGTATCCAAGAGCCAAAACCAACCCTAAATCCCTTGAACTTCGACAGGGGGTGGGAGCTTCGGCTCCCACCCTCTTCCATTCTCTTCCCTCCCCCTCCCTTTCTCATTTCATTTTCTACTTTTTGTGTGTTGTTTTTTTCATTTTTCTATTTATAGTTGTGTTTTCAGGCAAATAAGGGTGGAGTGCCAACGGGGTCTTTCTAAATGCCAAATGCCAACATGAGCCTCAACAGGATGTTGGCCAGCCGCCGATCTTCAAGTCCACCAAACGCGACTCCAAACAGAGTGGAGCGTTGCCCTCACATGTGGGACGTAGTCTCGGATCGCACCAAAGCGTGGCCGCAACGCGCCTCCGAGGAGCCATTGGCCGATTCAAATCTTGGAAATCATAGATCGACCGTCGGCGCACCTCCAAGAGTGCTTTTGCTACACTTGCACCACAGCCTCTGTTTGTTTTCCATCCCTCTGTTTTGGTATTTGTTCTTTTTTTGTGTTTTAACCGAGCAGGGTGAGGAGTGTTTTGATCGGTCACAATCTGGGGCTAGTGCTAGTCGAGAGTGGCGAACGAAGTTACGGCCAGTGGACGTACGGTCGACCTCTACAGTGGAGGTTTTGTGGTCCATATACGAACTGGGTACTCGTGCCGTTCCTTGGCTCGTGATGCTGATGTCTGCGGAGGGTGTGCCGTCGAGGCTCTTCCCAATGCTTGTGTTTATGTTTTGGTTGTTTTGTTATTGTTGTAGTGTAGTATTATGTGGTTTTATTAGTAATATTGTAGTATTAGGCTGTTGGACTTAGTGTCCAACAACCTATTAGAAATTTAATTACCAACAATTAGAAATGTGTAAAAGAGATAACTTAGAGTAAAATTACCATTTTACCCTCTATATGTGAAAAAATGACCATTTTACCCCTAACTTAAGATTTCACATCCTAACTCTAAAAATTTTCAAAATTTATATTCTTCATGTAAATTTCGTCCTAAACTCAAATATCAACTTAAAAAAATTTAAAAAAAATCACAACTATGAAAAACACACTATGGCCGAAACATCCATAGGCTATTTCTCTTGATTTTATTGCAATTCCTTCAAACTTCAAAACTCATGCTTAAACCAAAACTTTGCAACAGACATCTTCCTATCCTAAGTTTAAAAGCATAATTAAAACATCCATTTATAAAAGGCTAATAATCAACACCAAATTTTTTGTAAAAAGATCCAAACACTAGAATCACAAGCTTTGAAAAACATCTCTAAGAATTCCAAAAAAATCAAATCTTACTTCTAACATATTCATAACATCATCCTAAGATCAACCATATTTTAAATCATCAAACTAAAGTCACCAAAATTACAAAATAACACTTAGAGTTTTTGGTTTTACACTTAGTCCAAAAACAAAAACTTTTTCCTCAACTAGCTTTGATAAATCTCTTGATCAATGGCTTAAGAATGTGAGATCTTCAAAATAAAGCATCACATGGTTTAAAACTGTGTCCTAAAGAATATCCAACCATCAAACTTAAAATCACTTGGCTAAAAATCAATAAAACATAAATCTAACCCAAACACATCAAATCTTAGGCCTAACCGGAATCCTCTTGCATAGAAAAATCATATCTTTGAAACTAATACTAAATATCTTCAAAATAACATTCTAACATGAAAATAAAAGACTTGGGATCATCATATAAAAATATCAAAGCCTTAAGAGTAAGATCAAACCACGAAATATTCAAACTTTCTCCAAACAAAAACTGTTTTTCCACTTCCAGTTTCAAGTTTCTAGATCTAAGAAAATCTATCATCAAAAGCTTTATTCATGCAAGAAAACCTCAAATTAAACTCATAAAAATATGCTAAAAACACTCCATAAAATGTTCGGACCAAGATATGTCCATTAGCTTGGTCAAAAACTCCAAAACATAGCATACTCTCCAGTTTCACGCCCAGAATGACCGTTACATGGTTAAAAATACGTTTTACCAACCAAATGACCACGTAATGATACGAATAATATATCTACAGAAACTAGACTCAAATAAGAAAAACTTTTATGAAGGAGTAGTCATGTGAAAATACTTAAACGGGTCTAGAATCGCCACGTAAAAAGACCCAGAAATCTGCCTAAGAGAGCTCTTTTCGGTTTCTCTCTAAGAACGGGGTGAACAAGTGATTAAAGGGAAAGAATTGTGTCTTGCATGACTCTATACTTCTGAAAGGGGAAGATATGGACTTGAATGACCATTGATTGGAGGTAGCTATGTGACATAAAGTGGAGAATAGAGAGGAGAAAGGATTGCCTGCAGAAGCTGTGAGGTATGGAGGTTGATGGGGTGGGTTTCTCCATCTCATCAAGGCACTATTGGGTGCAGCCAAGGGCAGTGAATGGTCTACCATGTGAGGGAGAAAACTTCTTCAAGAAGCTTTGCCAAGGTGGCCAAATTCGTTGGCCTTGGTGGGCCTCAACCAAGTGGGATTCAATTTGGGGTTTAAAAGGGGTTTGGTTAGGGTTTGAGATGCTATGAAGTCCAAATCTAATTTTTCTTGGCCCAATCAAATTCCAAGGTTTAAAAGGTTAGATAATGATATCATAACAAGGATTTGAGAAGTTAATAGCATGTGGAAGTGATTTAATCAAGTGATTAAACACAATGCTAAAAATCGGATCAAAAAGAGTTTGAAGGCCAATTTAGGGTTTGGGGAAACCGTTTAGGGTTTGGGGAAACCGTTTAGGGTTTCAGTTTCAACCAAGCTTTTGGGGTTTCAATTGGATTCCAACCATTTAGGGTTTCACTAGGGTTGAAATCCTCTTTGATCTGTCTCAATTTGGTTGATCAGATGATAAAGGTTTTGCTTAGGTGGCATGATCTTACACCTTGATTTCCTTTACAAATCCATCTAATGGTTCCTCTTTATGCCAAGTGTCTAATTCTATTCACTATGTGTGGCTAAGATCTTGCCAAGTGTCTAAATAAAACTTCTCTAACCTAATTTGAACATTCCATACTGTGATTTTGAAAACACTGCACTTAGTACGCTTATCGAGGTTACTATTGACTCCAAAAAATACGTAATAAACTTAGTACTGAAAAATCCTAAATATTCATATTAACCTACCATGAAAATCGTTTACCAAAACTCAACCCCGAAGTGCCCCTAAAAAAGATTTCATACTTTCGAACAGGCATTTTGTCCGAAATTATGAAAATGAGTTATTGCATCATAAAATTCTAAATAATCAACTGAGTCTAGTGGTGCAAACCATAATATATTCTGAAACTTCTAACTACTTCAAACAAATAAAATCGCATTTCTGGCACCATAGTGAGTAATAATACTGACTATGTTAACAGACTAAAACTTTTGCGATTAGCCGATTCGTGAAAACTTACAGAGTTTTCACGAGGTTCCTAATGTCTATAGAAATTCCACCATTGAATTTCTAGCGGGCTGTTACATCCTCCCCTCCTAAAAAAAGTTTTTGTCGTCGAAATTGACACAAGTACAAACATAAAGCACGCTTAATAGAAGTCGTTGCTTACCAACCTATTGTCCATCATTGGACGCCTCGTCACTAGTGAGATCTGGTGGTTTTGCATCGATATCCATCTGTATGTCTTGTTGCAGTAAGTAGTAGAACACATCGTCCTCTGAATCGTGCACCTTATTTCCGTAGTAACCTAGGTCGGGAAGCTGTACAACTTCTTCATCATCGCTCTCGGGTTACTAACCTTCAACTAGTGAGCATCCATGATGAGTTGATGACATAGATTATCCTGATGTTGTGGGCTCAGTGTTGGCAACTACGGCGCGCTTTTTTGCTGCTTTGCTGGATTCAGCTCCATCCCATGCTGTCCTCGCTTTGAAGCTATCCCGGTCTAACCATGTAGTCGAGTGAAGCAACGGGTAACGTGCTTCATGAGGTAACTCCTTCCTCTCGTAGTCCACACTAAACTTATCTATAACGATCACAAAGGTTATTGCCTAAACTTAACAAGTTCTAGACTAACCTTCTAAGATACTAAATCCTTGCTTAAGTGAAATCACTTATTTTCTTAATGTTCAAATCATCAATTTGTACTAGAATCCTTTCACAAAGTAGGTCAAGTCGTACCAGCATACTCTCTAAATCTAAAACTTCAAGTATTCATGCAATTCAATTTGGAAGAATTTAATCCATATACAACTGAATTTACTTTCTCTATTTCCTCAGGGAAACCTGTCTACCAAGGACTAGCTTACTCTTTTATAATTAAAACGAATCATTCCTCCTCCTAGGTGACACATTGATAAACAATCAGCTATTAACCTAAACTCAAGGCTTTCCTCTCTGATGATTGGCATAGCTCGTCTATCCATTATGAGTTGCCTCTTATTTTGACTCTAAATAGAAGGATATATTCCTAGTGTTCATGTAAATTCTCAAGACTAATATTTTACTCCCCATATATTGGTCTCCAATGTAAGGGCAATCTATGTCTCCACAAACACAATACTTCACAAAAAAAAAAAAAAAAAAAGCCATTTAATGGCAGCTGGATAAAGCTACCATCATAAATGAATCCTCCTAAGGCCAATGGTGGTTCCAAATACTTTACTCTTCCGAAAACAAATACCATTGGGTCCTCAAAATCAAAACAACTCCAAATACATAATACAATTCCTCAACCTATAATCCCCTTCCTCATACTACTGAAAGGCATACTATATCTACACTGGTATGAACAATAATACTCCTAATGAAAATTGTTACTCTTATCAATTGGATAACAATTTGGCTTCCGAACTAAACTCTCATGCAAAACCACAATCACCAACAACAAGAACTGACTTAACTCCAGCAGCGTATGAGTTACAAACCTCAATAACTTGTCATTACCCAAAATAACAGTAATGCTCTAATACCATCAATTGCAATCCAATCAAACTTAACTAAGCTTAAAAATATAGAGGTCCTAGTAAAATGCTAGTGATGACGCCAGCTTCTTCAATTCCTAGGGAGTCAACATCTTTGTCTCCCTGAGTGATAGCTTACGATGTAATGGGTAAGTGCACTTGCTACTGTTTCTGATGTCTAAGGATGCCAGTCAATAGGCGTACAACTTCAACTAATCCTCCATCCATCGGGAGATTCTGATTTTCCTGATTGATGTCTCTCTCAAGGTTCCAAGGCATCCTACCACGAGTCATGTGTCACTTCTCGAAACACACAAGTCCACTTATAAAAACCACGTACTATCTCTTATACTTCAAGAAATTTAAGCCTAATGAAGACTAAAATTTGAAGCCTAGTATTTGGTGCATTTCCTAAGGACATGTGGATTTACAACCCAGAGACATATTGCTCTAATACCACCCTGTGACGCCCCTAAATTTCACTTGGGATCGAATGGACATCTAAAACATCGGGACATGCAACATAAGGTTACCTGCCCCCGTTCATGACATATAAGATCCAATATTCCTATCATGCATCTAGCATTATGCAATATTCACAACGGATAATTTTCTTTTTGAGCAATACTATGCACCAAACTTATAATATCCCAAATAGTTAAATCGCAATCCAAGCATACTTAACAAAATAAACATCCACAATTTTAGTACCAGTCTCAGAAGACTGTAATCTTAAAAACATGGGAGACCAGACTCCATATTTACATTACCACAAATACACTATTGAGGAAATTCATCGAGTAACTTATGTAACTCGACTAATGACGCCAGGATACTATCCAAAAACTACCTATGGAAGTTGTAAGCTCCACATCGTGTCTGCGGCGTCTAGTCAACCTCCTCCAGTCTACTAGTGTCTACTCTCTGCTCTGATCCTGACACATCGCCTACCATTTGGGGGAAATGGTAGTTGAGACTACCATGGTGAGATTTGATTACAAATCTAAGTAAGTTAACAGAAAACTCCCACACAGGTTAATGATGCATGCATGGCAGTAAAAGCATGAATGCATAATTAAAGTCGTAAGTAAGCATAACATAACTTGATATATAGCATGGCATAACTGACATAACTTGAACTAAAACATGAACCGAACCTGACTTGACATGACATGAACTTGTACTTAAAACATAACATGGACTTGAAACATAGCATGGACGTGAACATACATAACATAAACATGAACTTGAATTTAACATAAACCTGAGCATAACATAACATAAACGTGAACTTGAGACATAATGTAAACATGAACATAACATAACAAGAACGTGAACTTCAACATAACATGACATGAACATGAACTTGAACAAAACATAAACATGAATATAGCATGATATGAATATGAACTTGAAACTTAACATGAACATGAACATAACATAACATGAACGTGGGCTTGAACATAACATAAACGTGAACATAATATGGCGTGAACATGAACTTGGAGCTTAACGAGAATGTGAACATAACATAACATACCGTGAACTTGATCTAAAACTTGACTTAATGTGGATTTGATCTGAAACTTATTCTTATCTCATGGGGTTACCATGATTGCTTATTCTTAACTTCTTGACGTAAACTTAGAATCTTGTTCAATATACTTAATTAATAACATGACCATATGGGTGCTACACGGGTCCCCTTGAGCCGTGTATCCTTGTGGATTACCACATCACAACACAAGTATCTACACCAGCTATGAGTGCGTTGATACGTACTCCATAGTTGTTATGGCCCCACATATTCTACGTGTCACAATTGTTGTGTCTCATGTAGTGTATGCTTTATAGTTGTTGTGGCCCCATACTTCATGCTCCACAATTGTTGTGGCCCGATGAATTGCTTGTGCCACACTTGCTGTGAACACATGTAAAATAAAATATGGCTCCATTGGCATTAGTGTCTGGCGCGCTCTAGTGACCAGCTGGTTAGGCCTCATTTGCAACATGTTGACTGTACTTCGTCAACCAAGGGAATTTCACACCTATTTAGACACTCCAGTATGAATAAAGGAGTTCCACTAGGATATTACCCCATCCTAGCACTTAGGGTCGTGATTGACATGAATAACTTAAAATGAATGTGATCTGAAACTTGACTTAACATAAACTTGATCTGACTTCTTTATTTAACATGACATACTTGCAATGGTGAATGATTTGTGAGCCTATTATTTGGTCTTGTAAAAAGTGGCTAGCTAAAATTTAAAAAAGTGAATTTTCTAACTAAATTTTAGCTAAAGTTTGTTGAGCCCACTACTAGTGCTCTTATGCATTCCCTCACATTTCTTTAACCAGTTCCTCTTCAGAACTGTACATCTAAAAATAGCATAATAACTGCCCTCCAATTACAATTAGACATGTTGGAAAGTGGTCTAAATGCACACTATAAAAACACACTCCTGATTAAAACCCATAACAATAAAAGAGAAAACCAATTTGCGGAGCTGGCACGTCTTCTCCGAATCCATTTTTTAAGAAATATAATTTTCCGTCCATTTTTAGCTCTTGACGATGAAGAATTCCTCTGCTTTGGTTCTTCAAGTCGCTAAAGGATAGTGGCTTTCTATGGAATGCTTGTATTTTCGTATTTTTTTGTTTTCCCTATGACTTAGGTGAAATTTATCATGCATCGTCGATTAATTTCATGGAAGAGGACATTTTTTTAATTCCTTGAATACAGGTATAATTTCCTGTGTAAATTCTCAAATATTTTTGGTCAAAGGAAGCAGAAATTATTTCACTACTATATTTGACGTGTCTTGGAAACAAAAAAAATTCAAACAATTCATTTCGGCTGGATTTTGCTTCCAATATGAATCCTAGCTTCTTCTCTTAAGCAATTCTACATAAAAGAACAAGAAACAAGAAAAATCTAGATTGTTAGTGCTAGTTGAACTTGTTGATCTCTTGTATTACTTGACTATGGGGCTAATGTTCTGTTAGTTTATTAACTATAGAGTATTCGAAGCTACAACATCTCTAAATTCGTATCTTCCTAGAAATTTTTTGAGCTTAGTCTTTATCTTCCAACTATTTGGTCGCAGTTCTTCAATGAATTTTGCTATCATGTTAGTTCGCTTGATGTATTAGTCGGAAGATATATTCTCCACAGAAATTTAATGTTCCAGTTGTTTTATGGTAAGGTGCCGTCAGCTGTGGAATTTCATTAATATATTGAGCCCTTGGAGCTGTAGAGTTTTTTTGGCTTAACAAGCCGAAAAGATGGCCTTGGCTACTTCTGTGAATGTGGTTCTAGGCACCCTTGCTTTCACAATCTTCTAGCAGTTTTCCCTGCAGTTCCTTTTCTACCAATTGGGAGGACTGCAGGGTCCCTCTTGGGGGCCATGCTGATGGTTATATTCCGAATCATAACTCCAGGTCAAGCATATGCTGCAATTGATCTCCCAGTACTTGGTCTTCTCTTTGGGACAATGCTTGTCAGTGTCTATCTCGAAAGGAATGATATGTTCAAGTACTTGGGAAAGTTTCTCCCATGGAAGAGTAAAGGAGAGAAGGACTTAATTTTCCAAAAGATGAAGAAGATGCAGCCATAGAAGTAGTTGCAAATGATGACCTGAATTCTCGTTGCTTTTCAACAACCACCATGTCACATTTTACATCCTCGAGTCCTTAGGAATGGAAGTCTACAATGGAAGCTATAAATGTGCAAAGCCCTCCCAACATAAATGGGAACATGGACCATGTTGGGACCACTAGAAACCAATTAACTTCTAGTGAGAATGATATCCACTGTGTCCATAGTGATATGTTAGAGTCCATGAGAAATTCTAATGCATCAAAAGAAGTGGCAAATGATGCATCTTCTAAGAAAAGGGAAGAAACCACTGCTTCACACAATGCTGCATCATTGGAGAGACTAAGATTTGCACTTTCTGTACAGTCTTCAGACAGAAAGGAAGATTTGACCTTGAGATGGAAAAGGATGTTGTGGAAGTCATGTGTTTACCTTGTCACGATAGGGATGTTGATTGCTTTCCTTATGGGTCTAAATATGTCATGGACTGCAATTACTGCTGCACTTGCTCTTGTGGTTCTGAATATGCCATGGACTGCAATTACTGCTGCACTTGCTCTAGTGGTTCTTGATTTTAAGGATGCTAGGTCATGCCTTGAAAAGGTATAATCTGTTAACATGATGCTCTTTCTTCTTATTATTTTTCCCTTCAACTGTCGGTGGAACTTGAAAATATTAGAGCATACCTTGTAGTAGATATGGAACGTGGATTGCTTGTTCAAGAGTTATATCTGAAGTCTATTTATGTTCATTGCCAGGTCTCCTATTTGCTTTTAATTTTCTTCTACAGAATGTTTATCATAGTTGATGGCTTCAACAAAATTGGCATCCCAAGTACTCTATGGGACTTAATGGAGCCCTATGCACAAATCGATCGGGTTAGTGGGATAGCATTCATGGCCATTATCATACTCATCTTGTCAAATTTGGCTTCAAACATACCAACTGGTATGCTGTTTGATTTCTCCCATGTATTTTTGTGTTGTCCATTTCTTCCATGCTTTGTGTTTTCGATTGTTCCCATACTCCCTTTTAAATACTTGAGGTTTTCATATGCATGTTCAAATCTCACTCAAGTTGAGAGTGTACCATCATTCATCTAAGCAGGCATTTCAACTTGAAAATGTTTTTTAACTTCCACTCTTACACAATCTGGCACCTTCTTAATTATCTATGAAGTAATGGTTAGATCCCTCTTGGAGGTTTGTCTCTCAATGACGGCACAGGGTGTCTGGGACAAAGTGTCAACTAATCTTGGGCATGCACAGACTTTCAATAAGGAATTTCTCACAATTGCACCTCTAGTAATTAAAGGGGAAATTCCCCCAATCTAATAGCCCTAAGAGCTTGAATGTGGAGTTTTGAACCACTACTTGGGCTTAGGGCCTTTTTCTCTTGCAATGTGCTATTTTCTTCTTTCCCAAAGTCCTCGTTACCACTCCTAAGCTCCCAGGTTAGGGAGAATTCACCCACAATTTTTGGAAGTCTTTGCTTCAATCCTTTGAATGCTGGATCAGTCTCTTCTATTTATTCAACATCACTCTTATGCCCATAAACTCACCAAGATTGAAATTTCTTGCATCAAATTGATAGAAGCCAACAATCATCAACCTCCCAAAATCGAGCTCTTCTGACAACATCTGAATCCAAAATCAATAATTTTCTCAGGAAAACTTGACAGAAAATTTTCAATCACAGCAAAACCTACACATTCAGTTTTCCTAAAATTCACAAGCATCTCATCTTCAGACTATTGCCTCGTACTTTAGGATATCATTAGCTTGAATAAATGTAATAGAATCACCCAAAACACTATTCACCTCTACAAGTTCATTCTCTACTGTTGAATCTTCTTCCGTCCTAGACACCTTGGTTGTCAACAAATTCCTTCTGTTTCCCATAGTGGGTTTACATTTTTACCAAGTAAAATGACAGCCTTAACATTCTCAAAGGTAAAACAGTAAATGCTCCACTTGTCACTTTGAACAGCACCCATATCATATTGCCAAGGTCTACCCTACAAAAGATCACACACATCCATCTTAATGACATCACACCAAAGGTTATTTTTATATTTTGAACCAATAGAAAAAGAATAAAAGAAAACGAAGCAACATTTAGAAACTGTCACCTCATCCTTTTGGGAAGCCAAGCCAGCCTGTAACAACTAAAATGTACTGTATGCAAATTCAACTTCTTGACTGCTTCCTCGGAAACCTCATTCTTGAATCTCGCAGTTACTTGAATCAATCACTAGTTTACAAACCTTACCTCCACTAATCAAGTTGAAAGAAACATGTTGTGCAACCCATCATTAACCTCTATCTTATGAGGCATATAGTGTTCTATATGAACTGTTAACATAGGACCTTTGTCTTCTTGGACCAACTCCTCTTCAGGTCACCCTTAGACCCATCATTATAAATAGGCTCGGAATCCACAACACCCAAATCCTAATCAACAGGACTATCGGCCTCAACAAACAATCCCTTCCATACTTCCCACCCTTTGTGCAATTTACCACCCTATGATCTGATTTACCCTACTTAATATTGTGTCTATGAGCAAGGTGCTGACTGATTGGGTTGTATGTTTTTCACCCTCCTATTTGGCGTGAGGGATGGTGGCCCATGACCGTAAGTGGTGGACTAGCATCACTCGTGCCACCAGCATCCCACCTGTTACATCCCATTGTCTCGTAAACATGGTCTTTTCTAAATGAAAGGCTCCCTGATATGATTCAAACAAACTAACATGGTCAAAAAATTCAATGTATCAAAATTATTGTCTCTTACCACAAAAATATTCAGATACCAATTAGTCTATTAAATTCTGAAGTCTATGCATCTATATATCTGTTACCTTGTCGGAGATTTTGAAGTTGTTGATGCATTGACCACTATCCAAGAATTCCTCTAAGTCAAAGATGCTTGAAATTCTGGAATTTCTCTTGCAATGTGTGATTTACTCCTTTCCAAAACTCTCATTGCCACTCCTAAGCTCCTACGTGCATTTGATAGTGATGTAAGTTGCATCACATATCCAAAACCAAAAGGCAAATAATATCAAAAATAAATAATCACAAAAGAAGTAAGGATTATTTTTACCACATTGACTTTGAGGTTATTTTTCTTAAATAATTTGGTCTTGATTGTATACGTTTTTCGCGGTTTAAACTGCATCTCTAGTGGGAACTTGCTCAGAGCTCTACCATATAAAAGTATCTAGGTTGCTTTTAAAAAGTATCAAGGGATTTTAAGTTCGAAAGATTGCTGCTATATATTGCTTGATTTGAATTTTAACAAAACACAATTTATTTGAGCTCTTAAAGTATTTTACTACTACAAAAACATTGTCTTTTGAATGCACATACAACTTATACTTGATCATTTCAAATCCACATATTAATAACATTTAAAAATTCATCCACAAATTTTTGTAAGAAAATAAATTTTACTTGTCGTACTTTATTGAAGCCAATTTGGAATACAAACAATTCAAAATAATTATTTAGAAAACTTTTTATCCAACTGAATTGAATGACAATTTGAGTGATACATTTTAAACTTGGTACTGTATGTTATTTGTTGTGCGTGTTCTAAAGATTGATACTAATGATGAGTTCCTTATGTTTGAGGAATCTCTCTATCATGGATTTATGATTACATGGCTAGATATCCCTGATCTAAACCATTATTGATCAGCATGTTATGTTATAAAGGCCATTTTAAACTATTTATATGGGGATTGCTTATAATTCATGCTTCTACAATACAGTTCTCTTACTTGGGGGAAGAGGGGTAGCATCTACAGCTGCAATTGCCGCAGCTGATGAGAAAAAGGCATGGCTTATTTTAGCTTGGGGCAGCACGATAGCTGGGAACCTCTCATTATTAGGATCAGCTGCCAATTTAATAGTGTGTGAACAAGCTCGCCAAGCTCCACACCTTGCGTACACTTTATCCTTTTGGAGCCATCTTAAATTTGGAGTACCCTCGACTCTTATAACCACCGCTATTGGTCTGACACTCATAAGATGACTTTGATGCTCACAAGAATTAGGATATTTTTTTATGGTTAATTAAGTGTAAATGTAGATTGTCTCAAACTTGAGCTATTTAAAGCAAGTGAATGAATGTATAGATGTTTTTTTTTTTTGGGTCTCTGTTTGTTAAGGAGAAGAATTGCACATCAGAATCTGCTTCTATATCAGTGGCTGATAGCAAAGAAAACAATAGAAGCACAAACAAAGGATCACTTCTATCCAAGAATAGTCTAGAATAAAATCATGCAAGTCTGTTAGAATATTCTTGCTACAGCTATCACTTCCTGGTTGAATGAGTTTGTTACTTATCTGTCTATATCAAGTTGTAAAGGTACAATAGTCATGTACGAAAGTATTATGAGAATTGCAATAGACTCGGAAAGGCCTTTTGCCAAATATCTTGTCTGCACTTTGCTTTCATGATTTAATATGGTATCCAGAGCCAAATAGTGACCACCGTCCTTTCCTTTCACTACAATGGCAGCTTCGAGTTCCTCAAATAAATCATCTCCCACCCTCCCCACCACCACAAACGTTCTCCAATCCGTTAGCCATTTTATCACTGTAAAACTAACAATAGAAAACTACTTGTTGTGGAAAGCACAAATGGTCCCATTTCTCAAAGGGAACCAGCTTTATAGTCATGTAGATGGCTCCTCCACCCAACCCCCACCCATGATTGATAATAAACCAAACCCAAAATTTACGCGATGGGCTCTTGTTGATCAACTGGTTATTTCTGCTTTAAACTCATCTCTCTCTAACTCTGTTTTGTCCCAGGTTCTCGATTGTTACACTGCACATGCTGTTTGGATGACGCTTCAGGATCTTTTTTCAACTCAATTGTGTGACCATGTTATGCACACTCAATACCAGTTTACTACGTTGAAGAAAGGAATTGAGTCCATCACTGAGTACAACAACAAAGCTAAAGCTCTTGCAACCTCTCTGGGTGCAGCTGGGAAGGTTCTCACTCCATCTGAATTTTTGATATATCTCTTGGCTGGACTTAGCATTGACTATGATTCTCTGGTCACTTCTCTCACCACTCGCCCAGATCTTCTCACCCCTACCCAGCTTTACAGTTACCTGTTAACTCATGAATCCCGCCTATCCCACCAAACCAACACACTTTTATCCTCATCTCCTATGCAAGCCAACCTTACAACAACTAAACCAGCCTCTAACCAACAATTCCCTTCAAGAGGTCGAGGAGGTCATAACAACAGATGTGGCCGAGGACCAGGTCGTGGACCTAGCAATTATTTTTCCAACCGTGTTGACAATAGACCTCAATGTCAAGTCTGTAACAAACATGGTCATACTGCCTTGTCTTGTTACTATTGGTTCAATCAAAGCTATCAAGCTGCACCCCCACCTTCTCTCTCAGCTAACCTCACCACCATTGCACCACTTCATCCCAACACTACCCGGTTCCCTGACTCTGCTGCAACCAACAACTTCACCAATGATTTCAACAACCTTACTTTGGACTCTATATCATATCAAGGTTCAGACCAAGTCAGCATTGGAGATGGTTCAATTCTTCCCAT
Organism: Carya illinoinensis; assembly: GCF_018687715.1. Lineage (NCBI taxonomy): Eukaryota > Viridiplantae > Streptophyta > Magnoliopsida > Fagales > Juglandaceae > Carya > Carya illinoinensis. Next base: position 511,062 of record NC_056757.1, read on the forward strand.
TCAAAACACTGGATTGGCACATCTTCATTCATCATCTGGAAACTTTCTTCGTACTCATCTCTTATATGTTCCTTCCATTTCTAAGAATTTACTTTCTGTTCGTCAATTCTATTTGGACAACTCTGTGTATTTTGAATTTCATTCTAATTGTTTATTTGTGAAGGATTCATGCACCCGAGAAGCTCTTTTGCAGGGAACCGTTAGATATGGGTTGTATGTCATGCCCTCTCATGTCTCAACCACTCCATCCACCTCAGTCTCCCCTCAAGCATTTGTTGGTGAAAGAACTGATACTCAAACATGGCACATGTGTCTTGTTCATCCCTCTCCTAGGATTACTTCTCACACTGTCAAGACTTTTCAGCTTACAATAAGTTCCAGTAAACCTGTCCACAATTGTACAGCTTGCTATCAAGCTAAAAGTCATGCTCTACCAAACTTAACCTCACCCTCAAGGTCTACCAACCCTTTTGAATTACTGTTTGTTGATGTGTGGGGGCCCTCACCTGAGTTGTCTACAAATGGGTCCTGGTTTTACTTGTCAATTGTGGATGATTTAACGAAATATATATGGTTGTTTACTCTTCAATCTAAGTCAGATGTCTCTACTTTCTTTTTAGCCTTTTTAAAGTATGTGCGTAATTTCTTTTCTCTTAACGTGCGAGTTGTCCAAACCGATTGGGGTGGAGAATTCTGACCCTTTCAAAAAATTCTTCATTCTTTCAATATTATTCATCGCATCACTTGTCCTCATTCCCATGCACAAAATGGGACTGTTGAGCATCGTCATCGATACATTGTCGAGACGGGCCTTGCCCTCTTGGCCCACACATCTATGCCTCAAAAATTTTGGGCCGAAGCCTTTCAAATGGCTATTTTTTTAATAAATCGCATGCCAACTCCACTTTTGGACAACACATCACCATATCATAAACGTTTTGGTAAAATCCCAAATTACAAATTCTTTCGAATTTTTGGATTCGCTTGTTGGCCCAACCTCTGTTCTTTTAATCGTCATAAAATAGATTTTCGCTCTAAACTATGTGTTTTCATTCGATATAGTCCTGATCATAAGACCTATAACTGTCTTCATTTACCCACAGGCCGAGTGTATATTTCCCGATATGTCATTTTTTATGAGGCCCACTTTCCCTTTGCTCAACAATCCATTTCTCCACAGCTTAACTGCACTACAGCTCATCCCTTCCACTTGTCTTGGCCCAGTCTAAGCCCACATGTGTCTGACTCAATCAATACTCAAACACAATTTGTTGTTCCCATACTCCCTTCTCTCATGACCCAAGTCACTCCTTCCTCACCTTTAAGCCCAAATTCTGCTGGCCCAACCTCACCACTTTTCACTTCACGTCATACATCTAGCCCAACTTCAGTGACTTCAACATCCTCTCAACTCTCACGACCAGAATCCTCTTCTCCAGTTCTAGAGACTTCCAACTCAATTCCTTCTTCTCCAGCATCTGTGCCTCAGTCTTCACTGCGTAATATTCATCCAATGGCGACCCATTCCAAGGTAAATACTCATTGTCCTCTTCTTAGAACTGATGGTACCATTACTTGGCCTCCTTGTAAACCATCAGCATCTCTTGTTGAGTCAAATCCTAGTTCACTTTCACACACGGTTCTTGAAGAGCCTCACTCTTACACAGAGACCTCCAAACATAAAGAATGGCGCGATGCCATGGCCACAGAATTTCATGCCTTATTGCACAATCACACGTGGGATCTTGTACCCCATTCCACATCCTTTAATGATTTAGGTCCAAAATGGATTTTTAAAACTAAAGGGAGAGCTGATGGCTCACTTGAAAGATGTAATGCGCGTCTTGTAGCGAAGGGATATCATCAACAAGAAGGGGTTGATTGCACTGAAACTTTTTCCCTTGGCGTTAAACCAATCACAATTAGAATTTTGATTTCCTTAACTGTGTCATCCAATTGTTCATTACATCAGCTTGACATACAAAACGCATTTCTACATGGAGAACTGGAAGAAGATGCTTACATGAGTCAACCTCCAGGGTTTGTAAATTCTGGTTTTCCTTCACATGTTTGCAAACTGAAAAAAGCCATTTATGGACTCAAACAAGCCCCTCGGGCCTGGTTTTCAAAACTGCGTGCTAAATTGTTCTCTCTTGGCTTTCATGAGTCTACATCAGATTCCTCATTGTTCATTTTCCATAATTCTTCACATGCTATATTTGTCTTAGTTTACGTTGATGACATTCTTGTCACTGGTTCCAGTTCAACACTTATTTCAGATTTTATTTCTGCTCTTGGTCATGCCTTTCCTGTCAATGATTTGGGTACACTTCACCACTTCTTAGGTATTGAAGTCTATCGAGATACTCAGGGCCTATTCATGTCTCAAACCAAGTACATTTCAGATTTACTCCATCATACTAACATGCACAATGCAAAACCAGTGTCCACTCCTATGTCCACTTCCATTAAACTTTCATCTCTAGAAGGAGTCACTTTTAAGGATCCTCAATTATATCGCAGTGTTGTTGGTAGTCTACAATACCTTGCCTTCACTTGTCCCGACATATCATTTGTTGTAAATAAAGTTTGTCAATTTATGCACTGTCCGAAAATTCCACATTGGCAAGCTGTCAAACGAATTCTTCGTTATCTCAGAGATACTCTCTCTTTTGGTCTTCATTTTTCACCATCTACATCTTTTACACTTTCTGCATTTTCTGATGCTGACTGGGCTGGATGCCCTGATGATAGAAAGTCCACTGGAGGTTTTTGTATTTACATTGGTTCCTATCTTGTGTCCTAGGGTTCCAAAAAGCAACCCACCATAGTCCAATCATCCACTGAAGCCGAGTACAAGGCCGTGGCCAACACTACGTGTGAAATCTTATGGATTCAATCTCTTTTAAAAGAACTTGGTCTTTTCTTATCAAAAGCCCCAATCTTATGGTGTGATAACTCGGGGGCCACTTATCTTTCTATCAATCCAGTCCTACATGCTAGAACAAAACATGTTGAACTAGATTACCATTTTGTTAGAGAAAATGGTTGCTGCAAAGACCCTTCAAGTATCTTTTGTTTCTAGCAAAGATCAAATTGCCGACATCTTGACAAAACCACTGTCCGTTTCTCGGTTTGAACAATTTCGATCAAGCCTCACTATAGGTCAAGTGCCGCTTGGATCGAGGGGAGCTGTTAAGGAGAAGAATTGCACATCAGAATCTGCTTCTATATCAGTGGCTAATAGCAAAGTAAACAATAGAAGCACAAACAAAGGATCACTTCTATACAATAATAGTCTAGAATAAAATCATGCAAGTCTGTTAGAATATTCTTGCTACAGCTATCACTCACTAGTTGAATGAGTTTGTTACTTATCTGTCTATATAAAGTTGTAAAGACACAATAGTCATGTACAAAAGTATTATGAGAATTGCAATACACTCGGAAAGGCCTTTTGCCAAATATCTTGTCTACACTCTGCTTTTATGATTTAATACTGTTTAATAACATTTTCCTAAACAATACAATTTGTGTCACCATCTTCCCAAGTGTAAAGAGTAGCTTTGTCTTCGTCCTCATCATCATATTGTCAGCATCTATATCTTTATTATGTTACACTTATATATGGGTGGCCACTAACCCAAAACAAAATAAATGGAGTGGTCGGTACGTTTTCTCTGCACAAGGCAAACGTGGGACCTAACTTCGTCCAACCCTTTTGGAATGTAATAAGTGGGATCATGTTGGCATTCACTCTTTGAAGGGGATGCAAAGGAAGTCATTTCTGCAGTAAAAAGTGAAGATGAAGTACTGACATGTTACGGTCCTATAGCAGAAGATGTAAAGGATTTTTTTAAACACAGATTAAATTGGATTATACAGTTTGCCCATAGAGAAAAGAATATGGTAGCTCATACTTTAGCAAAAAAAAAACTTTGGCTTTAGATGAAGAAAAAGTGTGGATAGAGGATGTACTAGATTTCATTGTGGGATGTTTTAACAGAAATTTTGTAATGATTGAAGTTAAATGGAATGAAAAGTTTATATTCAAAAAAGAAAAATGTTGGCATTCACTCTTTCCAAAGGCATTTTTAATTTTTCACGAACATGATATCACGATTATATTATTCATGAAATTGACCAACGATTTTGGCCCATTTATTTATTTCTTTATTTAAAAAAGGAACAACAAACTATCAAAGGACGTTGACCCTAAACATGTTACAACATAGGCTCTATATGAGACCTTATCCTCGGTTCTTTTGAACACCGACTCCTGTTATCATTATAAAAATTTTATTAATTTTCTAAAATTGAAAGAGCTGAAATATTATTAAATACCACCGGAACATGAACGATTAAATGATTAAAAATGCTATGTACTCCCTTAAATATACCGCTCAAAATTACTACTAATTTATTTGAATTTTTTTAAAATGTTTAAAAAAGTTATTATTAGTGTATTTATGACCTTTTTAACATTAACGAATAAAAATAAAATACACTAACAATATAGTTAAGGATAGACTTGAGAGGACAGAATAACAACACCTTTAGAACATCCTCATTGGAATATCTAAACATCAAAAACCATCTTCAAATAGCTAATAGGACATTAAAAAAAAAAAAAAAAAAAAAACCATCACGTTGAATTAGCCAAATCATAACTAAATTAGCTTTTAGCTACAGTAAATCCAAATCTAAAATCAAATTTGATAAGTACTATTCACACATCAAATGTTTATTTTATTATTTTTTATAACTCTCTCTCTTCTCTCTATCTACTTCCACAATATTCACATAAGTTTCTTCAAATTAAATAGTAAAATATGATAAAATTAAATAAATTAATAATTAAAAAATTAAATATTTTTTAAAATATTAATTACTCATTACTATATAATAAATAAATAGATAATTCAATTTGGAGATTTGATGTGAATAGCCAAAATAAATTTTATCTTATATTTTTTTATTGTTATATAATAAAAAAATAGTTATTCCAATGTAGAGATTTAAATAAATAGAATAGCCAAGATCTAAATTCATGTTACATTCATCAAAATTGTCCTTCACATATGCATAATCCATTAATAATGCTCTTAAATGATTGAACCAATAGCCATATATCTGCTGGCCTCTCTTCTTCCCTCTTAATTATCCGTCCCTAATATTCAACTACCAACTACATATGTATGTATGTAGTTGTCACTTGTCCACCTAAGTTCCTTCTGATTGAAGACAAAAAAAAATCCTTCACGTATTCATTATCTCATTTTTGTGGTAAGGCTTTCTCAAGTGGAGGAGAATTCTTATGGGCGTGGGAATGATAGCAAGGAGTACTTTGTGAGAAAGCAAGAATAATATGCAAAACGTGAAGCTCAGTGTATTAATTAAACAAAATGTTTCATTAATTAGATAAATAGTGCATTTTGGATGTTTAGGAAGTATCACAATACCTGCGTTTTGAGTGTTTACGAAGTATTACAATACGGGGGATTTAACTTTTATACTAATCTGGGTTTTTAGTTCTTTTAGTCTAAAGGGGGATGGAGAAGATGACAATGGATCATCTGGAAATTGTAACATGCTTGTATAGTGAAGGGTGGAGTTTCCTTGAGTTAATTTTGATTCTTGCTTCAATGAAGATTTCCAAGATTCTTACTTTTTCATTCTTTGTTCTGCTGCCATCTTTTTCACACGCTAATACTTAACAGAGGGGATGACAAAGTTATGAACAACAAAGAGGGGGCAACAACTAGGGTTAGAGGAGAATAGTGGGTCATCAACGTGTTGTTGCAGGGAGCATAAAATGGGTAGGTTAGGGGCCTCAGTTTTGCCAAACATTTTATCAAGTTGATTATGTTCAACTTGACTTCATTTGGGCAAGCAGGATTGGGCTTCAACAGTTGGCAAGGCCCATTTTATTTCTGCACAGGCCTTCCAATTGAACCATAAAATTCTAGTAATTCACAATAGTGACACAAACAATTGTTTTGATTTTGGGGAGGATTTGCAAAACTCGGTTCTTCATTGCTGGTAGCACATGGCTAAATAAAATAACTAACCTCTTGCTGGCCTTTTTTATGCAAGTAGAGACTAACTTCATTCTTTGGGTCAATTAGTTCCAACTTTGATTATTTGGGAGTTGTGGTTTAATCACAAAGCTGCAAATTTGAAGGCCAAATCAAACCTGCCTCAGTTATCATATGGAAAGTAACAAGATGGCTACAAGAGTTAAATGGTAAGCTTAAGCCATCGATAGTCTAGCAAAACAACACGTTATTACTTTGAACTTGCTCCAGGTGCCTATACTTGAGGTGAAAGCTAAAAAGCTAGTTTTGGCTTCTTGGATGCCTCCTATGAGACGTAGATTGAAACAAAATTTGGATTGAGCCTCTAAAGGGTTGGAATCCTGGACTAGTTGTATGTGGTGGTGTGATTCATGATTCTTAAGGTCTTTTTTATGTAGTTTTCCAACAAGTTTGGACGTTGGCACTAACACATATGCTGATCTTCCAATTTTAAAGCTTGGACTTCTTATCTCCTACAAGTTGAGCATCAATTATCACCTTACCATCCCACTTCCAATTTAAAATTGAACACATTTTCGAAGAAGGAAATTTCCTTACAAATGGTTTTGCTAATATAAAGGCAGCAGTTAGAATGCCCTTTTCTTTTCTATATCCATTTTTCCAGCACTAGTAGTAGGGAGCAGGAGTGTGTGTGTGGGGTACTCCATCTCGGATAACGGGGTGTGGGTGGGGGGGTTAATCCATCCGCCCCCTACTCCCTACTAGGCCTTTGGCCCATAAGTGGTTTCTGAGCCATTTTTGGCCCAGAATTGCTTAAATGAGCCTAAAATGGCCCAGAAACAGCTTCGGGCCCATAAAATTAGAAGTAAAAAAAAAAAAAAAAAAGTTAGATGAATAAAAATAATATATACATGATACAAATTTAGAGCAAATGAACAAATGAAGTACTACTATAGACAACTAGTCTACTAGCTAATAAACTAATAATAATAACTAAGCTATTACAAAATTTTAGGCTAAACAATTACAAACTACAAAGTGTCCAAGGGACATTGTATCAACATTATAAATCACTAAATACCTAATACGTACAAATGATTCAAATTTCAATATTCTAAAGATATTACGAGAGCTATTTGAGTCCTTGACTATGACATTTGGGGCAGCCCGGGTAGGTAGTCTTTTTATTAACTCATTGAGATTTGAGGCTTGAGCTGCACATATTCATATTGTACGATAAAAAAAAATTATATAAATACAACAAAGTCAACTAATGGCATACAAATTACAAATTGTACAAACCTATGGGCTATGGCAAAATTCAAATGGCAAATTGGCAATGGTGGGTCTTTTAAAACAAAGTCATACTGAAGTGGAGGTAGACGTCTTCTAAGTCATCTCATGTGTTGCTACAACAATTAATACTTAAATTAATACCAATGAAATCGAAATGAATATAAATAAATCGAAATAATAAAATAAAAACACAATTACCATGTGGTCCAGATCTAGGCTAATCACCACCCTCCTCCTCGTCGATCTCCTTAAAATCTAAAATATCCAGAACATGAATATCCTTTTCCATCATCCAACTCTGTCCGTATATCAATGCATTCACAGTTGTAGAAGAAAATGAACTATAGAAAGGATCCAATATGCGCCCTCTGATACTAAAAACTGACTTTGAGGCAACAGTTCTAATATGGATGGCCAAAATACAGCGGGCTATCTCAGAAAAGATAGGATATTTCTTTACAACCTCCTTCCACCTTCCTAATATATTGAAATCATCATCTTCTTGAATAAGATCCCCTGACAAATAGTTGTATAACTCTGACTTCGCCTTCATAGATTGATCTTGACAGACCAGTGTGGGATTCTATGCGAGGATCTTAGTCCACACCAATCTACGCATCTTTGTTGACCCGGTGTCTGGAGGAGGCATTGGGGTATGTGTAGGTGTAGTAGATGCAATACCATCCTTAATCGCAGTAAATTCATCATACAATTTAGTCAGGGTATCTCGAGCCATATTACCAATAAGATCAGCCCAAGCCTAATCGTGCACAAGTCCCAAACCATATACCATACCATCAATTTTTAGACGAGGATCAAGAATAATAGCCACATATAACAAAATATTTAGTCTACTCAAATCTCCTCAATACTTGTCATATTTGACCCTTATGGTCAATGTCATCTCCCTCGTCCTTAGATTGGAACCCCTACACGTGTCGTTTAATTCTTCTTTTACCCTACATATTTGTTGACAAAGCTCATGGGATGTAGGGTATAAAAAAAAAAGATAACTTTAATGTGACATCATAAAAAAGCTCGAGAAAATCAACAAAAGTAGAAACTACCTCCCAATCATCATCATTAGGCTTTTCTAATCCCCCGTGCTCATCAAAATATTTGATATATTGAATGTCTTCATCACCCAATAATTGAAAGGTTTTCTTATATTCTTGGGCCGCCTCCAACATCAAGAAGATCGAATTCCATCTAGTAGGAACATCAGTACAAAGAACCTTCTTTGATGTTATACCCGTAGTTTTCAAAGAAACCTTGAATTTCTCTAATCTAGAAGAAGAAAATCTCACAAATCTTACAACCATTCTAACTCGCAACTGAGTCATCAACATCTTTCAACCCCTCAATCATAATTAAATTAAAAATTTCTGCAACACATCTAACATATAAATATTCACCACTCAAGACTGTCTTATTTGTCTCTCTAAAATAAGTATTCAGATATCCCAACACAACATCATTAGACGAGGTATTATCAACCGAAATTGTCAAAAACCATGTCAATCTCCACTCCTTTATTGCGTCCTCCAAGGCCTTCCCAATCGTCTCACCCTTGTGATCGGTTATTTGACAAAGTTAAATAATTTTTTTGGTGAAGAATTCAATCAAAATCAAGAAAATGCATAGTCAAATAATCATGCAGAAAATAATCTCTGAGGAACAATCAACCTTTATTAAAGGTCGAAGTATTTTTGATAATATTTCTATTGCCCAAGAAATGGTTCAGAGTATGAATAAGAAAGTGAGAGGTGGTAATGTAATGATTAAAATAGATATGGCAAAGGCGTATGACAGGGTAAATTGGAGGTTCTTGTTGGAGGTGATGAAGAGGTTGGTTTCTCAGATCATTGGAGGGGCCTGATTTTTAATTGTATCTCTTCTCCTATGTATTCGGTGATGCTTAATGGTTCTTTGAAGGGTTTTTTCAAGCCTTGCCGTGGTATTAGGCAAGGGGATCCCCTATCGCCTTACCTTTTCATTTTATCACAAGAATTGCTTTCTCGTATGATTAATGTTGATTTTCAACAGGAAAGAGTCAAGCCATTTAATGCTAATGGGGGTACTCTGATCTCTCATTTGTTTTATGCTGATGATGTGCTGATTTTTTCAAATGGGGGTAAAAGATCTCTTCTGCAGATTATGAAGACTTTGCAAGCGTATCAATCTATGTCTGGGTAGATGATTAGTCCAGCTAAGTCATCTATTTTTTTCTCCTCTAAGTTTTCTGTTGCTAGAAAATTGGAGTCTTTGAGGATCACAGGTTTTATGAAGGGGAAATGGCCATGCACTTATCTGCGAGTTCCGCTACATGTGGGACGGATGACTATCAGATTATTTGAGCCTTTGTTGTTAAAGTTGCAGAAAAAATTGGCTGGGTGGAAGAGTAACATTCTCTCTTTTGGGGGTAAGATTATTCTTCTCAAACGTGTTTTATCTAGTATGCCAATTCATATTCTCTCTGTTATGAATTTACCTAAGGGTGTGTTCAAGGCCATCAAAAGTATTTTCTCTAATTTTCTTTGAAATTCGACTGATGATAAAAGAAAAAGAAAATGGGTTTCTTGGAAAAATATTTGTTTGCCGGTTGAGGAAGGAAGTTTGGGTATTCGGAATCTACATGATGTGCAAAAGTCTCTTTTCATGAAATTTGCATGGAAACTGTTGGAGGGGAACTCGGTGTGGGCAAAATTCTTTCTGAAGAAATATGTGGGTGGTAAGCACCCTATGGCTCTTTATAATTCCACAAGTTCAAGATTTTGGAAAGGTATTTTGTCAGTAATGCCGATTGTGCAACAGAATTCATGTTTTTTTATTAGAAGTGGTGCTTGCAATTTTTGGTTTGATAATTGGTTGGGGGATGGGGCCATTGCTAATACAAAAGAGGTTAGTATAGATGAGAATTTATTGGTGGCTGATATCTTAAATAGTTCTGGATGGGATGTGGTTAAATTGCGTTTGCTGGTGTCGGAAGAGATGGTGGAAAAAATTATTGCTTCGCCAGTTCAAATCTCAGGTGGCTCAGATGTGCGTATTTGGAAGCCTAATCCAGACGGTAATTTCTCTACCAAATCTGCTTGGCATTTAATTAGAGAGACAGGGACTATTTGTCTTTGGAAAAAATGGCTTTGGCATAGTATGGTTCCAAAAAAAATGTCTTTTGTTTGCTGGCGTGCTAAAAAACATGTTTTACCTGTGGATGACATCATTTCTAAGCTAGGAATTCCTCTAGCTTCAAAGTGTCATTGTTGTGTTTTACCACAACAAGAATCCATTGATCATATTCTTTGTAGTGGTGAGTTGGCTGTTATGGTTTGGAGGTATTTTGCAGGTGTTTTGGGGGTTCGGTTGCCTAACCTCCAAAACTGGACTGTGGTTATGAATGTGTGGTGGTTTCGAGCGTCAGAATCTTCTCAAGTAAGTTGTTGTCGTGGCATCTTACCAATCATTATCACGTGGGCTTTATGGAGAGCACGGTGTGAGCATAGAATGGAAGGCAAGATTTCTGATTGGAGGGGTGTGATAAGGTGGATCAAATTGATGTTAATTGATATTTTTTCCCCGCATCGAAAATTTGATAGATTGTATGCAAATGATATCAAGGTTTTACAAGAATTAAATTGCCCTTTTTCTCATGTTAGAAAAAAAAGTATGAAAGCTATAGCTTGGAGTAAGCCAAATATAGGTCAGTATAAACTCAATGTTGATGGGAGTTCGCTCAGAAATCCTGGGTTAGCAGGTGGAGGTGGGGTTATTAGAGATCATGATGGTAGAGTGTTGGCGGGTTTTGCTATTCATTATGGGCAGGTTTCCAATACTGCTGTTGAGGGGAGAGCTTTACTGGATGGGTTAAAGTTGGCACAACAGTTGGGTATTCGAGACATCTTGGTGGAGTCCGATTCAGATGTTATTGTAAAATGGATTCAGGCTAGGAAATGTAGTTTATGGTATTTGTGGGATTTTTGGGATGACATCCATCGTTTGTTTGTTGGTCTACAGTGTTCCATCCAGCATATTTTCAGAGAAGCAAACATGGTTGCAGACTATCTTGCCAAAGAGGGGGCTTTTAATAGAGGTAAGTTTTTCACAGGGTTGGCCCTTGATAGGGGAATCCTTCATGGGTTAGTACGTACGGATATGTGGGGTCTTCCTTTAAAACATCTTTATCTTTTATGTACATTTTTTTAATATCTTTTGCCACAATGTTGCGAGAAGGAAGTGTAAATCTAGGTTCCAATTATTGAACAAGTTTTTGGAACCCTCTCCCCTCCACAAATTGGAAATGTAGCTCGTCTATGATAACCATACAAGCTAGCTTCCTTCTACACTCATCGGGATTATATTTCATAAACCCCTTCAACGGTAGACTCCCACGACTCCCATCCGCCATTTTTTGTAGTCTAATATCTAGTCTAGATTGACTCTTCTCCAGTAAGGATCTTAATATTGAGCTCTTCTTGCATTGTTATTCTAAATGGACCTATAACATGGATGTACCATGTTTCCTATAGTGACATCCATATATTTTTTCCACGGTGATTACATTTTACCTGGGGGTTATTGGGGTAACCACCCTTTAGTTTGGTAAAATGACACCAAACCATGGAAATAGATTTCTTGCCCTGTGTGGGCTTGGGGGCAGGGCAAAGTGTATTCCCCGTAGAGGTCGGAGTAAGGTTAGGTTCTAGGGCATGAGTACTGGTAGGGGCCGGGTATTGGTAGGGGTAAAAGGGATTTCACACTTATTAATGTCATTGAAGTGATGATAGCCACTCAAAATGTGCCATATGACAAGTATAATTGGGGACATATTTCTCTTTTGACAAAGAAGCTAAATAGAAAAAGAGAGAAAAAAAAGTAATATCTTGAGAAAAATATTGTTTCTTTTTAACAATGACACTTAGTCTTAAATTTATTTGGCCATAATTTAGAATAAAAACATTAAAAACAGAATTAAAAAAAAGTAATTAATAACGGTAATCAAATTCTAAAAGGCCCAGAAAGAAGAAAAAAAAAAAGAAAAGAAAAGAAGGAAAAGAAAAGGAACACAAGTGCAGTAGCACTTGCCGCTACAAAATTAAAAAAGATCCGTGCTATGGATGTAGCACGAGACTTCCCGAGAAGAATAAAAATATTTTTGATTTGTTTTAATTTTTTTCATTATTTTTTTATATTTTTTTAAAAAAATTCACAACATTATTTAAAAATTATAAATAAAAAATTTTAAAAAAATTGTTGGGATCTCATTGGACCCAACAATTGGTGACTCTAGCATTGGTCATTAAATAATAAATATATAAATAAAAAACTACGGTTGGCGGGAAAAATAAAGTGTCTTTCATGTGAATGCTTCCAAGAAAGGAATCCGCTTCGGCACTTCGCATGGGAAAGTCAACCGAACACCAACCCAATTAAAAAAAGGCACAAAAAGCATACTAGGCCCGCTGACTGCCATCATAACGTGTGACTAAAACTTTTTTAACCTTTTCTTTTTCGTTTCCACATATGTCGTGACTTAGAGCACTGGCATTGGCGTCATCAAAAGCCAATGCATCTTCAAAAGTTGATGAATCTGGATGAAATTCACCTACATTGGATTCGGTAAAGGGTTCCATCTCAAGTTTTGAGCTACAGTATTTCTTCCTCTTCCTTCAAATTTGAAGAACTACTGTTACACCTTCATCCATATATTTTATTGTAGTTTTAATATGTAACGGCTTTATTTTATTTCATTTCTCTCTCTCCTTTCCCTCCTCGTGTCTTTCTCTCCCCCTTTCTCTCTTTCTCTCGTTTTCGATCGATCACCGATTCTTCATCTCTTCTTCTCCTTCACGCAAAATCAGATCAAACCCATGGTTTCTCTCCTCAAATCAGGTGCATGCGATCTTCTTCTCCTTTTCCTCCCCCGTTTTTTGCTCTCCCCCTTTCTCTATTTCTCTTTGTAACGGTAGTTCCTTACCAATTCTTCCTCTTCTCTTTTCTTCACGTAGAAGCAGAGTGACTTACTGGGTTGCTTCCTTCAGCACTTGGCAGAACCTTCTTCTCCTTCAGGTTCATCTCCTCTCCAAATCTCCTGCAACCCTGTTTGATGAATCTATTATGCAACTGGTCAACCCCGATAGGGCTTGTGTTTGATGAATCTGTTATGCTCTCGGTGAAGCATTTTGACTTGAGGGTTTTTTGTTTAATTAGGACGACCCAAATTGCCTTGTTTAGACTTGTTTTAATTTTTTTTTTTTTTTGGGCTAGTTTTCTCAGGCGCACTCAATTTCAAGCAACCACCATTACCAGGTATTGTGTTTTGCATTTCCGGAATGTATTTTGGTTTTGTATATTTCTAGATTTGCATCCCCAGTGTGTTTCTGATTTGTATGAATTTATTGTTGGTATATTTGATGATTTGCTTCCCTAGTGTATTTGATTGAGCAAACTATAATGATCATGCAGACTGTAAATATGAATATGAGACTGTAATGTATTGGTGAGATTAGATTAGATGTCTCTAAACACATGGAGGTTCATATTACATGCCTTGTTTCAGCACCTACACCATCAATTATATCTGGTTCACTATCCTGCAACAGATTAAACAATAAGAAATTGCAGCAGGCACGTCAACTAATAAATTAATCTCAAGACTATTTTATAGCTTGCAGAAAAGAACCAATAAATTCTCCAATGGTGTGAAGTGGCATTGCAAACATCAAACTTTTTCATTACCACTTTGCCAGCATGTTGCTACTTGTAGCAGATTTTTAGAAGGAATACAAGCAAATTGTATAACTGCAAGAATTGACAAGTAACTTTAAACATCAAAATATAAATGACTCTTTATAGAAGCTTACTCTATCCTCATCATATTCATTTGATGATCTTGTTTGTGTGCTAAACTGAGTTCCTTTATGGATGACTTCCAATGCATATTGATGATCTTGTTGAGTTCCTTTGTGTGTTATTATCTTGCTAATAACACTCATTATATTTTAATTGTTTACTGAGAGTTAATTATAGATGCCAGAAATCTTAATATTCGTTTTATGAGACTGTTGCAACACTGAAAGTGATAATTGTAGTGAGAATTTTCAGTTGTTGGCTCATTGTTGAATAGCAACAATGAGTTATGTTATGTATACATATCTTAGATGTAGAAATTCAAGAGTTAATATCAAATTAAAAACCTTGTTTGTTGTCTAGAAAAATACTAAAAACATATCCCATTTGATTTTCGTGTGTGAAGATATGTGTGTAAATATGTGTGGAGATATGTGTGAATTCATGTGTGAAGATATGTAAAGACACTGTGGGAGAGGAGAAAAAAAGGCCTTGGTAGAGTAGCAGTATGTAGGTTTTATATGTTTTATCTTTTTGTTTCTTCTATTTTTAATATCTTTGTTTGGATGCCTAGTTCGACATTTTTTTAAGAATTAAAAGAGTTATTGTTGTTAAATATTTTTGTTGCTTATATTTGGTGTGTTTCTTGCCAGGTGCCAAGTGCTCTTGCACTTGGTGGCACCAACTAAAGTTATTACAAATGAAAAGGCTATGACAAACAATTTGCTCAACTTCAAAGACCTGGAGAATTTGAAGCTTGCAGAGGGTTTGGCTAAAATATGTTTTGAGATACATTTGTAGATTTCACAAACTTTTGTAAACCAGAACAGTAATTCAAGGAGGCATTTGTGCACGCTTACTTTCATTCCTCTGCCTTAAAATCCTTGTGAGATTTGATTACACTTGCAATTTTATTGGAAGTGATATTATAGAATAATTTGGATGGTTCAGCCACATGCATCTATTTGTATATTAGTATTATAGTATTATAATGGATGTGGTTAAGATACCTCTGTTGATATTAGTATTATAGTATTATAATGGATGTGGTTAAGATACCTCTGTTGATATTAGTATGAAGTGTTAATATTAGAATAAGGGTTGGCAAAATATGTTTGTTAGATAATTAGGTTGAGGAAAAAAATTAGTTGGGAAACAATAATTTAAGTATCAAATTAAATAATTAACTAACATATGGTTAGTGTAATTGCAAAATATGAAAAAATATATAAAAATATTATTATTAAAAAAATAATATTATATTATTATTTTGATGAATCAAATAGCTAATCCAATGTGGGGATATGGCTAGGGAGGTTTTTGACTTAAGGAAAACATGTACTTTTCATCAAAATTTGAAGATGAATTTGCTGAGTTTAATGCTAGTGCTCTTATAGGTTTGACTTTGAAGCTCCATTTATAGAATCATAGCTAGAGGCTCCCAATAGGTTTTTAAAAAAATATTTATTTATTTTTTATATTATTTTTTAATACTTTTAAATATTAAAGAAAATAAAAAAAATTGCAATAATATTAAATAATTTTTTCTTAATCACTAAGAAAGAAAGGGGAAAAAAAAACTATGAGCGGTAGCCCCAATCCGAATCCCTAGCATTATTCTATGCAATAGGATAACATGTCGATCTCTTGTATTACTTGACCATGGGCTTATGTTCTGTTAGTTTATTAACTATAGAGTATTCGAAGCTACAACATCTCTGCATTCGTATCTTCCAATATATATATATATATATATATTAACTTAGTCTTTACCTTCCAACTGTTTGGTCGCAGTTCTTCAATGAATTTTGCTATCATGTTAGTGCGCTTAATGTATAAGAAATTTAATTTTCAGTTGTTTTATGATAAGATGCTTTCAGCTGTGGAATTTCATTAATATATTGAGCCCTTGAAGCTGTAGAGTTTTTTGGCTTACCAAGCTGAAAAGATGGCCTTAGCTACTTCTGTGAATGTGGTTCTCGGCTTCCTTGCTTTCGCAATATTCTGGGCTTTGGCAGTTTTCCCCTCAGTTCCTTTTCTACCAATTGGGAGGACTGCAGGGTCCCTCCTGGGGGCCATGCTAATGGTTATATTCCGAATCATAACTCCAAATCAAGCATATGCTGCAATTGATCTCCCAATACTTGGTCTCCTCTTTGGGACAATGCTTGTCAATGTCTATCTCGAAAGGGCTAATATGTTCAAGTACTTGAAAAGTTGCTCTCGTGGAACAGTAAAGGAGCAAAGGACTTAATTTTCTGAATTTGCCTAATTTCTGCCATTTCAAGTGCGCTTTTCACTAATGATACCTCCTGCGTATTTTTGACCGAGTTTGTTTTGAAAATTGCGAGACAACATAATCACCCACCTCATCCTTTCCTTCTTGTTGTGGCATCTAGTGCGAATATTGGGTCTTCAGTAACTCCAATTGGCAACCCCCAAAACTTGGTTATAGCTGTCTTTTGAATGCAAATATATAGTAACTTATACTTGATTATTTCAAATCCACATATTAATAAAACTTAAATTCATCCATGAATTTCTATGAGAAAATAAATTTTAGTTGTCGTACTTTATTGAAGCCACTTTGGAATAAAAACAAAATTGAAATAATTATTTAAAAAACTTTTTATCCAACTGAATTGACTCACAAGTTGGGTGATACGTTTTAAACTTGGTACTGTATGTTATTTGTTGTGCGTGTTCTAAAGTTTCATACTAATGATGAGTTCTTTCCATTTGGGGAAAAATCTCTATACCATTGATTTATGATTACATGGCTATTTATCCCTAATCTAAACCATTATTGATCAGTGTTATAAAGGCCATTTTCAACTATTTTTATGGGGATTACTTATAACTCATGCTTCTACCATACAGTTCTCTTACTTGGAGGAAAAGTTGCAGCATCTGCAGCTGTAATTTCCGCAGCTGATGAGAAAAAGGCATGGCTTATTTTAGCTTGGGTTAGCACGATAGCTGGGAACCTCTCAGTATTAGGATCAGCTGCCAACTTAATAGTGTGCGAACAGGCTCGCCAAGCTCCACACCTCGGGTACATTTTATCCTTTTGGAGCCATCTCAAATTTGGAGTACCCTCGACTCTTATAGTTACCGCTATTGGTTTGACGACACTCATAAGATGACTTTGACGCTCACAAGAATTTGGATATTTTGTGTGGTTAAAAAAGTGTAAATGTAGATTGTTTCAGACTTGAGCTATTCAAAGCAAGTGAATAATGTATAGAGCCTTTTTTTTTAATCCCCGTCTCTATTTAAGTAAAATGTTTCCCAATAGCTATCGGAGTGACCATTTTATAGAGAACTGATGGACCAATAATGTAAATTGTTCACAATTGTTCAATATATTCTTTCCAAATCTTAGCTTACCATAGATGTAATTTATGAGCTCTAATCATGCACGTAAAACACATCATTTCATGCAAAATTACATGGAGAAAAAGCAACAATATTATGAGAAGGGGTGGACACTGGACAAGGCTAGTGACTCACTCAAAAATGAGTAGCACTAATGCTATCCCAAGTGCAGGAGGATGTCGTGTAATAATTAGGAATAAATTCCTAGATCGTCTCCTCAGGAAAAGTTACTTAAAATTAAACTCGTTGAAGAATGTGTGAAAAACTTCACAAAGAGAAAATAAAATGATGGTATGTGCAATGGATGGAAAATGGTACTAGTCATGGACTAGATTCATGTCTTTTGATTTTGATTGTCGAATTGGAATGTAAAGGACTAATAGATTAAACTCAGAAATTAATAAAACTAAATTAAGAATTAAACTAAATTAGAAAGTAATTGACAAAACATGCACTGAAAATTAAAAATGCATAAAACCAAGATTCTAGAATTCGTCTTTGTATTTAAATCACAAATTCTTAAAATAACACATAACAATTGTAATCACTATTAAATGAAAGCTTAAAGAAACAATATAAATAAATAACATGAAATAAGTAAACAACAATTAAATTACCTAACTAAAACAAAAACAAAAGCTCTCTCCTTCACTTTCTAAAAAAATATAATTCAAACCAACTAAATCTCCTCTAGAAAAATAAATCTAAACCGACTCACTTCACTTTACGAATGAAAAGCTCAATTCCCTCTACTCCCATGTATCATGTTTCAGAAAAATCAAAAACAAAAACTCTCAACCAAACCCTTCTTGCAATAAATTAAATTAGCATACTTGATTAAAAACTTCTAAAACAATTCTCTTGTTGCATGAAACCAACTAGCACACTTGAAAGAAATTAAGGTATTACAATTAATGAGATAAAATTCTAAAACAATTCTTAATACTTAATAAAAATTCTTAAAACAACAAAGCATTATAGGCAAAAACAAAAAACTGCCGAATACCAATCTATATTAGGAAAGAAAAGTCAAAGAAAATGAAATGAAAATTCTGCTACTTAAACGGAAGAGAAAGAAAATAAAATCAAGGTTGCCCTACTGCTATATACGGAAAGAAAAACTCAAACGGGAAAAAGTGCAACTTCAAGAACTCAGTTGCTCAACTATAGCCGAATGAAAAACCAAAAGAAAGTGCAAGAAAGATAAGCTGGCTGCCCAGCGTCTAAAACAAAAGAAAGAAAACAAAATAAAACTTCAAAGTTATGAACTAATCTGCTGCTGCCGCTAGTCTTCTAAATGAAAATAAAACAATTTCGAAACAAAAACTCCCTCTGCTGCTGCTGCTACCAGCTAATAAATAGCTGATCTCCAGCTGCTCCAACTACCCGAATGAAAAAGAAAGAAGGGAAAAAAAATAACTCTCTGTTTTGCCCTCCGTGCTGCATATGTGCATGTGTGCATGTTGGTCTGCATGTGTCCGAATGGTCTGCATGTGCTTTGCTGGTTTTGCACTTTTCTGCATGTGTGAGTCTTCTTCTCTTGCTGTAGTAGCTGCTGCACATGTGAGTTTTCTGCTTCAGCTATCCAAAGGTCTGCATGTGTGAGCTGCTGTGGGTCCAGCTGTGTGCTGTCTGAATGAGGCTGGTCTGCTGTAACGTGCTGTATGCTTTCTGTTGTGTACATGTGTGCATGCATGTGTGAGTGCTGTCCGAAGGGTGTGTGAGTGTCTTTGCTGCTGTGTTTGTCTGCAACGTGCTGTATGCTTTCTGTCCAGGTTGCTGCACGCATGTGTGAGTGCTGTCCGAAGGGTGTGTGAGTGTCTTTGCTGCTGTGTTTGTCTGCAACGTGCTGTATGCTTTCTGTCCAGGTTGCTGCACGTTCAGGTTGCTGTCCATGTGGTCTGAATGAGTGGTTGCTGCATGGTGTCCGTGTGGTAAGCAAAAGCAATGACTCTAAGCTAAAGTAACTTGAAGCCAACAATCTTCTGCTGCTCCCCTTCCCATGTGACAGGCTGCGTTGGTATTCAATCTTCTTTCCTTGGTAATTCACAGCACCCCAGTTCAGATTGAACCAATGTAAATGACAAATGACTCAATTCAAAGATATATAGCCACCCAAGAAATGTGAAATGTGCAAACTTCAACACTCTTCAAAATTCTAACACAAGTGGGCCATAGTTATAATGCTGGTGCAAACGTGGAGAGGGAATTCTTGTAGTTGCAATATTCAATCAAATATACAACTCGCAGAATCCTCCAAAGTTAAATTTCCAAGGTTTGAGAAGCATAGGATTTCACAAGGAATGTGATATATTTATTGGAAAATGGGTTGGCAAGAAGTGCTTCTATCTTTTGAAGATGGAAAGATAGCTCAAGAAACCTTATGAACATGAAGAACAAGGAGAACAATAGTACAAACACAAATGATAATAGAAAGCAAGAAAAATTATGGACTAGAATGCACAGTAATCAATAGTTGGTAGAATTCAAGCAGAAATTCATGCTTTTAATCAATTAAAATCACAATTTTTATTTATTCACTTTAACCATTTTTTCATTTAAAACCAATAATAATGTCATGATGAATTTAAAATACATTGGTTTTAAATAGCTAAAATATGCAATATTTCAGCTCAACCAGCTAGGTATTAAATAATAAGTTTGGTTAAGAATTAATCATTTCCTTTATAAGTGCATGAATTTTGATATTTAATTTTAAGTGATTAACATCAAAAATAATTTAAAATATATGTATAAAATTAGTGTGATTAAAAATAATCCACAACAACATATAGTATGTATGTATTTTTTTCTATTTTATTTATTTATTTATTTTTTGTTTTGGTAGGCAAGAAAATTATGCTCGATGGTTATTGTTACAAAAATATAGTATGGTTTTAAATCAATTTTTTTTTTTGAAATTATTTTAAATCAATTGTTATTGTACAGAAATCATTACATTATCTAATATAAGTATTTCATTAATCTTTTTTTTTAATTTACTAATATTAAAATTGGACACTCGAACAAGATGAAGATACCATGTCTTAAGTTTTAACTCAGTTCAAACATAAGCATGTGTGTGTGTGTGTGTGTGTGTGCGCGCGCGCGATCTCTTCCACAAGCCTTCAATTAGAAAACTTTCGTCCAAATTCCTGTGCGCGATCTCTTTCACAAGCCTTCAATTAAAAAACTTTCGTCCAAATTCCTGTCTGCATGCAAATTTTCCTGTTTCACATTTCTAGGGTTTTGTTTCTTTTTGCCATCCAACTTTCCATTTGCTGAAAGATTCAACCAAGTTATATCACTGAGATTTTTGTAAAATTATCTGTTGTGTTTGGGAGAGATTCACCACTTTAAGTATTTACACTAAGTGTACTTTTTTTCATTGTCCAATTCTAGTTATCATAATTCTTGTTTTTCCAATTTTAGTTGCGAGGTTTGGACAATGTGTTAAGATGAGATGAAAATTTAATAAAATATTTTTAGAATTTTTTTTAATTTTATTATTATTTTAAAATTTGAAAAAGTTGAATTGTTTATTGTATTTTGTGTGAGAATTTGTGAAAGTTGTAATGATTAGATGAAATGATATGAAAGGATTTTTGTATCCAAACCTAGCTTAATTAGTTGGTTTTTTGTTTTCTTTCTTTGTTTTTAAGTTTAATAGTAGATCCGTGGGACTAGGTAATTTTCAGAGCAAATTGGGGTCCTTTCATTGTTTGAGTTGGCAAATATCATAAATATAGCTGGAGTATTATTCATACGTTGTTTTCTTTTTTGTGTTATGGAATAGATGTCTTAACTGACCTAAATGGGTTTCAGTTGGTTTAAGCATGTGAAACATATATGTTGAGTTCCATAATTTAGGTTCCAAAGTTGAATTGGAAAGTTTTGTTATAAGAAATTGCACCTGGAGAATGTATATGCAGAAAACTATGATGTTTTTTTACATATAGTGTTGTAACTTCAAATCATAAAATGTTGTAACATAGATGTGAGGTTGTGAAAACCCCATCAGCTTAGTGCACTTAGGTGCTATTTGGGTGACACAAAAGCCAGGTCAATCATGGATTGGCGAACAGTTTTTGACTTTGGTAAAGTTCTTTAAACTAATGTTGATACACAACCGAGGTATGTAGCATGCACTCACCCGCATGGGCACAGTCTTTGTCTTTTAGAATAATTATGTTTGTGATGTGCACTTGTTTCTTCTTTATGAGTGCTTCATGCATTTCAGTTTGCACATGATTTACAAAGCTACATAGCTTTGTTGCTCACTAAATGTAGCATGAGATTTTCCCAAAATTCAGGTCCAGCTTCTCTTCCGGCAGGTCTCAATTATGTGATACTAACTATGAATCTAGTTCAAATACTACCTGAAATTCTGAATTGGTAGTTGTGGCTCTCCAAAAGCTCCTATGATGATTGTCATTTTTGGGTTGAGAATTGATCCTTCCAATGGTGTGAGATTTGTATTAGTTGGCTCAATTAAAGGTGTTATATCATCAATCTTATCATTGGGAAATGGATTTTCTCTAGAAAGTTTCCTCACCAATTCTTTAAAATTTTAATATAAAGTCAACAAAAAAAAAAAATGCGTTCATGGTGGGGGAAGTCATCAAACAAAGGAGCAAAGAAGAAAACAAGCAAGGAAAGTTTCATTGACACATTACACAGAAAGTTCAAGAGTCCATCTAAAGGTAAAATATGCAGTAGATCAGGAGTGTCTCAAAGACATTGCAGTGACACAGTTTCAGAGAAGGGAACTCACTCCCCACTAGAATCAAGATCACCTTCTCCTTCCAAACATGTGGCAAGGTGTCAAAGTTTTGCTAAAAGGCCTCATGCTTAACCACTTCCAGTTCCTGGTGTACACCCTATCAGTATGGGTCAAACAAATTCTTGAATTGGTGTATCAACAAAACCTAGGTTGGAAAAAGCCTTGAAGCCATTATTGTTTTCGCCTCTTCCAAGGCCTGCATGCATCCATGGCAGGTCAAATCCTACAGAGTTAGATGGAGATTTGGAAAATTCTTCAGTTTCCAGTGATAGTTCCGTTAGTAGCAATGATCTAGCATGTTCAAATCATCGGAGTCCTTAGGCCACTGATTATGACACTGGGACTGCAGCTGATGTAGGCAGCCCTTACATGTGCGGTTACATCTAATATGCCCATAGTAACACTTGCACTCATATTTGTATTAAAAGAAGTTTCTATGAATGTTTTTTGTGCTTACCTGCTATCTTCCTTTTATCTTACTAATCTCTGGAAATTTTTTGGACATTTTCTAAAGCCTGAAGCTCAAGGATCGATCAACCGTTGCCCAAATAAACTCAAGAGAAGGAAAATAACCACCTAACCTTTCATTTAGTAATCATGCTTCCCTTACATCACCTAAATGAAAACCTTAAGCGGTCGTGTGCCAAACCTACATTCCTTATAATGTTGCTTTGTGTAGTGCTCCAAACAGCTCTATGTCAAGTCCTTCCAGGAGTCCAATTAGATTACTTGGCTATGAGCAAGGTATTAATTCTGGTTTTTGGGTTGGGAAGACTCATCCAGATGTCACTTTTGTTAGATCTACTCCAGTCTAGTGTCACCACCTAGATTTTTTTTAGAGAATTTCCTAACCTTCTAGAAGCCTCCTAGTCCTTTGTAATCTTGTGGAATTGTATAGAGTCATCTAGAAGGGGCGTTATAGACAATTCTAGAGTAGGAATCTAGAAAGTTCTTTACCCTTGGATTGATGACAAGTGTCACAATCCTAACCATTCTTTGTACCAAGAGTTCTCTATAAATAGAGGAGCTCTCATTTGTGTAAATCACCAAGCAATAAGAGAAACAAGTTCTCTAGAGCATCTCTCTCTATCTTCTCTCTCTAGTTTGTTCTCTATTGTCTTGAGTCCTTTAGAAGGCTTACTTAGGAGCTTTGTGGGAGAGAAAGCCTCCTAAGGCCGCACGGGTCGAGTGAAGAAATTCTAAGTCCGTGACAGTGGTATCAGAGCTATCCAGGTTGGGATGGCAGATCCAAGTGAGATCACAATGGAGGTCCAGGAGACAAGAAAGAGCAAAAGGTCGAAGGACTCAAGCTCATCTATGGAGTCTCGTCTCGATGGGATCGAGAGGGCCATGGCCAAGATATTGGCCAAGATCGAGGAATGGGATCAGTCTCACAGGGAGGTAAGCACCCTTGACAACACGGTGACCAGGATGGAGGTGGCAGTAGCGGATGTCAGGGACCGACTTGACATCGTGGAGCAAGGTTTGGAGGAGCTAGGATTGGAGGGACAATCCGAATCGCTCAAGGAGTCCATTCTGAGCACCATCCACCCTACCATCGAAGCACAACGTGTTGAAAACGTTGCTTTCCAAGACCGGGTCTTGGGGGAGCTAACGAAACTCCATGGGCAAATGGAGGAATACCGCGTCGGTCTAAAAGAGACCAAGGCGGATTGGGCCATATGCAAGCGGGCAGTGGCTAATGGGGGCGTCGTCGGAGCTGGAATGATGGCGACACCAAGGGTGGATACCCCCAAACCGAAAGAGTTTGATGGCAAGCGGGATGCCAAAGAACTAGACAACTATATGTGGCACATGGAGCGCTACTTCGAAGCATTGAACATGCAAGACGAGCATGTCAAGGTACGTACTGCCTCTCTCTATCTTACTAATCTTGCTGGTACTTGGTGGCGTCGTAAGCATAGTGAGATAGAGAAGGGTACTTGCACTATTGATTCTTGGGAAGAGTTCAAGCGAGAACTCAAGAGGCAATTCTATCCCGAGAATGTGGCTATTCATGCGCGGAAGAGAATGAAGGAGTTGAAGCACACTTCTTCTATCCGCAGCTATGTTGAGGAATTTTCTGCCCTCATGCTTCAAATCACAAACATGAGTGAAGAAGATCTCCTCTTCAACTTCACCGATGGTCTCAAGTCTTGGGTGGCTCAAGAACTCAAGCGTCGTGGAGTCAACGACATCTCCACCGCCCTGACCGTGGCGGAAACCTTAGAAGAATTTGAGTATCATAAGAGTGACAACTCTTCAAAACCCAAGTCTTCGAAGGATAATCACACTAAGGGTGGGGGAGCGAAGGGGTTCAAACCTCCACAGTATAAAGACCGAGGTGACAAGCCTTCAACATCAAAGGAGGGCAAGAAGGACTACTCTAAGGACAAGAAGCCAAAGGATGCTTGCTTCCTTTGTAACGGACCACATTGGGCTAGAGATTGTCCCAAGAGGAAGGCCCTCAACGCTATGTTGGAGGAGAAGGAAGTTCAAGAGAAGTCACACCTGGGGTGTCTACAACTTCTCAACTCCCTAAAGGCAAGCACAAAGCCAACCACTAAGGATGGGTCTTTGATGTTTGTAGAGGTATTCGTTAATGGGAAGAAGAGTCACGCCATGGTCGACTCAGGAGCTTCTCATAACTTCATTAAGAAGGAAGAGGCCACACGGCTAGGAATTCCTCTTAAGAAGGGTCAAGGATGGCTGAAGACCGTGAATTCTGAGGCCAAACCCCTTGATGGCGTAGCTCACGGAGTAGAGCTACAACTTGGTACTTGGAGAGGCACGGTGGATTTCTCGGTCACTCCTATGGATGATTTCGACATCGTGTTGGGGATGGAATTCTTGAGACAGTTCAATGTAGTGTCTCTTCCCCACTATAACTCGGTGTGCATCTTGGAAGGGGGTCCATGCATGATACCCACCGTATCCAAGCCAAACACCACCCAACTTCTATTCGCCATGCAATTCAAGAAAGGATAGAAGAAGGGAGAGGTGTCTTACTTGGCCTCTATGGAGGAGGATGAAGTGAAGATTTCCTCCCCTCCACCCAAGGAGATCCAAAAGGTCCTCAGGGACTATGAGGACGTCATACCTCCAGAGTTACCCAAGCAACTACCACCTAGGAGAGAGGTGGATCATCAGATCGAGATGGAACCCGGCGCCAAACCACCCCCCAAAGCCCCTTATCGCATGTCACCTCCAGAGCTTGAAGAACTAAGGAGGCAACTTAAGGAGCTACTTGATGCCGGATTCATCCAACCCTCCAAGGCACCATATGGGGCACCTGTATTGTTCCAAAGGAAACATGATGGGTCGTTGCGGCTGTGCATCGACTACCGAATTCTAAATAAGGTAACCATCAAAAACAAATACCCAATTCCTTTAATTGCTGATTTGTTCGATCAACTAGGCCATGCAAATTACTTCTCCAAGCTTGATCTAAGATCGGGATATTATCAAGTGAGGATTGCGGAAGGGGATGAAGCAAAAACAACTTGTGTAACTCGCTATAGAGCATACGAGTTCCTAGTGATGCCATTTGGCCTCACAAATGCTCCCGCCACCTTCTGCACACTCATGAACAAGATCTTCCATCCCTATCTTGATCAATTCATGGTAGTCTATCTAGATGATATCGTCATCTATAGTTCTACTCTTGAGGAATATGTGGAGCATTTAAGGGTTGTTTTCCGTGTCTTAAGGGAAAACCAACTCTATGTCAAGAAGGAGAAGTGCTCATTTGCACTAAACGAAGTCCATTTCCTTGGCCACAAAATCCAAGGTGGAAAACTCAGCATGGAAGAAGGGAAAATTGAGGCAATCAAGAAGTGGGAGCCTCCCACTAAGGTTACCGAGCTCCGATCCTTCCTTGGGCTTGTCAACTATTACAGGAGATTTATAAAGGGATACTCCACAAGAGCATCTCCCCTCACCGACTTGCTCAAGAAGAACAGGACCTGGGAGTGGTCATCAAGGTGTCAGGAAGCCTTTGACGATCTGAAGACAGCCATCACGGAGGAACCGGTCATGGCCCTACCAGATTGTACCAAGCCTTTTGAGGTACAATTAGATGCATCAGATTTTGCCATAGGGGGAGTTCTCATGCAAGAGGGACATCCCATTGCATATGAGAGTCGCAAACTCAATGAGACTGAAAGGAGATACACCGTGCAAGAGAAGGAGATGACGGCTATCATTCACTGCCTCAGAGTTTGGTGACACTATCTGCTTGGCTCCCATTTTGTGGTCAAGACAGACAACATTGCCACTAGTTACTTCTAGAGTCAGAAGAAACTAAGCCCAAAGCAAGCTAGATTGCAAGACTTCTTGGTAGAATTTGACTTTGTCTTGGAGTACAAACCGGGCAAGGCCAACCTCGTTGCTGATGCACTAAGTAGGAAGGGTGAACTTGCTGCTATCACTCAAGCTCAAGGGGAGCTACTCGAGGTGATCCGTGAAGGCATGGAGCATGATACCTTAGCCAAGAACTTGGTGAACATGGCTAAGGAAGGGAAAACCAAGAGATTCTGGGTAGAAGACGGTCTTCTCTACACCATCAGGCGGCGAATCTATGTTCCAAAGTGGGGAAACCTTCGGAGGAACCTTATCAAGGAATGCCATGATTCCTTGTGGGCTGGACACCCGGGCCAACGACGTACTCGAGTTTTGCTGGAAGCTTCCTACTATTGGCCTCAATTGAGAGATGAGGTGGAACTCTACGTAAAGACTTGTCTTGTGTGTCAACAAGACAAGGTGGAGAATCAAAGTCCTACAGGATTGCTAGAACCACTACCCATTCCTTCTCACCCATGGGAAAGTGTGAGTATGGATTTTATAGTGGCTCTACCTAAATCCGAGGGTTGCGGTACCCTCATTGTGGTGGTAGATCGATTCTCCAAGTATGCCACCTTCATCGCGGCTCCTAAAGATTGCTCAGCTGAAGAAACTGCAAAATTATTCTTCAAGCATGTGGTGAAGTATTGGGGCTTACCACGGAGCATCATTAGTGATCGGGACCCTCGCTTCACAGGAAAGTTCTGGTCAGGACTATTCAAGCTTATGGGGTCTGCCCTACATTTCTCTACCAGCTTTCACCCACAGACAGATGGGCAAACTGAGAGGCTGAATGCCTTGTTAGAGTTATACTTGAGGCACTTTGTAAGTGCCAACCAATCCGATTGGGCTAAGTTATTGGATGTCGCTCAATTCTCCTATAATTTACAAAGGAGCGAGTCCACAAACAAAAGCCCATTTGAGATTGTAATGGGACAGCAGCCACTTACTCCCCAGTCATTGGAGACAAGCTATGCGGGGAATTGTCCGACAGCATTCAAGGTTGCTAAGTCTTGGAACGAACAATTGGATGTGACCCGTTCCTACTTAGACAAAGCAACTAAGAAGATGAAGAAGTGGGCTGATCAGAAGAGGAGGCACGCGGAATATCGTATAGGCGACTTGGTGTTAGTAAAGATCTTGTCGAGCCAACACAAGTTCACAAGAAAGCTACACAAGGGGCTTGTACGACGTTATGAGGGACCATTCCCCATCATCAAGAAAATAGGGAAGGTCTCCTACAAACTGGACTTACCCTCCAAGTTCAAACTTCATCCAGTCTTCCATGTCAGCTGCTTGAAGCCTTACCATGGTGATGAAGAAGAGCCAACACGAGGAGAGTCCAAGCGTGCGCCATTGGGCATAACTACCACTTTTGATAAAGAAGTAGAAGAAGTCTTGGCGGACCGTGTCATCAGGCGAAAGAGTCATATGCCACGCCAAGAATACTTGATCAAGTGGAAGGGATTGCCCGAAAGTGAGACAACTTGGGAGCCGAAGGAGTCATTGTGGTAGTTTGAAGATCACATCCGAAGGTTCCATGAAGACACCGCATCGAGGACGTCGCGAAGCTTGGTGGGGGAGAATGTCACCACCTAGATTTTTTTTAGAGAATTTCCTAACCTTCTAGAAGCCTCCTAGTCCTTTGTAATCTTGTGGAATTGTGTAGAGTCATCTAGAAGGGGCGTTATAGACAATTCTAGAGTAGGAATCTAGAAAGTTCTTTACCCTTGGATTGATGACAAGTGTCACAATCCTAACCATTCTTTGTACCAAGAGTTCCCTATAAATAGAGGGGCTCTCATTTGTGTAAATCACCAAGCAAAAAGAGAAACAAGTTCTCTAGAGCATCTCTCTCTATCTTCTCTCTCTAGTTTGTTCTCTATTGTCTTGAGTCCTTTAGAAGGCTTACTTAGGAGCTTTGTGGGAGAGAAAGCCTCCTAAGGCCGCACGGGTCGAGTGAAGAAATTCTAAGTCCGTGACACTAGGTTCAAGTCAAAACTCTGGGCAAAATTCATTGTCAGATCAATTTTTTTGGCAACAAAGCAAGGGTAGCCCTGTGTATTCTCCAGTACTAAGTCCTCAAAATACTAGCCTTGGCCCAAGCTCCAGAATTCATAGTGGTGCTATTACACCTATTCATCCTAGAGCAAGAGAGACAACCATCAAGTCACACATGAGCTGGCTTGATGATGGGAAATAACAAAGTCACCGTTTACCTCTTCCTCCTATAACAATTCCCATTTCTTCTATTTTTTCTCACTCAAATTCAGCAGCAACATCTCCCTCTGTGCCGCGAAGCCTTGGAAGAACAGATAGTCCAGTAAGCCTTGGCTCACGCAGGAAAAAGGGAAAGTTGTTGGGTAGAGGCACTTTTGGACACGTTTATGCTGGATTTAATAGGTATATACTCAAAGACAAAATGCTTTGATCTACTCTGTTTTCCTTGTTTCCTTGTTCAGTGATAAATGTGTAATAATCATTAGGTCCCCTAAGATACTCAGGTACTCATCCTTTAATATGGATCTCAGAAGGTTGTTTACCTATGTTTACATGATCTGATAACAAAAAATAAATGCTATGTAGTCCAATTCCTAATTCTTTTTATTTTTATTTTTCATATTGTTGTTTAATACTGGTCTCCTAACAAATCTTTTGACGACCTCTTTGATGATGCTCTGGGTCATTTAATGGTGAACATAGCTCATATTGAGAGATTAGAATCAAATTTGGTTAGAATCTAAAATTTTTACAGTCGCAGCCGAAGGCAACTCCATACATATCATTGAGGAGAGCTGGAAAGTTATGAAGCAACTGTCTTAGGGGCTGTATGCATGAAATGGGTCATCAAAGTGTTGAACGAATGTGTGTTAGGTGATAAAAAAGAATTTTATGTCTCTAAGGGATGACAGAAGCTTTATAGCTCAAAGATGTTCGAATGTACGCAGGCGTTTCATGGCACTAGTGGAGTATGGAGGTGGTGGTTGACAAAGTTTTGTATTCATTCAAAAAGAAATGGAACGTAGGGGGTGGAATAAACTCGCAAGTACTCTGTGAGAAATTTGAGACAGTTTGGAGGTTGGAGGTAATGCAGGGCACAACAGAGGGATGTTGGGCTCTGGTCGAATGGAGGAAAGCTATGAAGGTAGGAACTTGACTCTGGTGTCGACGGTGAAGGCTCTTCATGATAATAATTGCTCCTACAAGGAGGTGCTAAAACAGCCGATGGTATTGGCCCCAACTTAGAAAAGTGGAGGAGGTTTTATGGAGGTGCCGACCAACGAAGTGTCAGGCATGATGAAGGCACAACGTATTGTAGGCCCATCACTTGCTCAGTCAAAAGGAGGTGGTGGTGTTAGACACAATGGAAATTTGGCAGACGAGGATGTTTGTCGTATGCTATGGGAGATGAAAATGCAGTTGGCAGATTTGTAGGATATAGTGAACAATTTAATTCGAAGTGTAGAAAAGGGAAGGGGAATTGGCCTGGGCTTGCGCTTGGGTTTGGATGCAGACTTCTTGTATAGTGGCCAAGGGGAAACACATGGTGAAGTCAATCAAAGGGCCCAAAGTTACAACCTAGTATTACAAACATGTCTATAGGGTTGGTAACGGCCATAGAAGTTGGTCAAACAGCAAACTCACCATCCGGCGATGGGTCCTTGGCCCAGAATGGACAGAAGGAAATGATGGAGTGTAGAGAATTCCTAGCGAATGAGTCACTGGGGTGTCACCTCTAGCAAAGGAATTGCAACATATTGGGAGTGTTACGGAGGGCAATATTGAGTTAACGGCTGTCATTGAGTACTCAACCCAAAATGGACAGAGAATGACGATGGACTGCATGGAACCTTTTTTATTGAAGTCTCAGTGGGCGGCACCTCTGGAGAAGGACTTGAAAAGGGTCGAGAGCCTTACAAAGGGTAATGTTGAGCTTGAGGGTGACTTACGATTGCTGGTAGCTATGATTGAGGATCAAGATAGGGAGGACAGGTCTATGTTTTCTAAAGGAGAGATGGGGGACTTGATGGAATTGTAGTGGGCACCAAGGAAGGGTATCGAGATGGCAGATGAGCCCATTCCCCTAAAGTCTTTACCGCCATATCAATCCTCTAGCTGGGTGCTACATAACGTGAGGGAAATTTCAAAATGTGTGGGGATTGAGCACGAAGGCTTTAAGAAACAATTTATGGCATTGGTCACAACCATTGAAGAAGGACCTACTCAGTCTAAGAAGTTGGGTTCCAAAAAATAGAAGGAGCTAAATAGACTGACATGGACTATTAATTATGAGGGCAACTCAAGCAAGGCAAAATCCAAAGGAAAGGGGCTGAAAATTTCTTTATGAAGCCGAAGATTGTATCTTGTAATGTCTGAGGGCTTAATAAGGAAATTAAGCGACTTCAGATAAAAAATCTGCTTCGGGAGTGGAGGGTGGATATCATTTGTTTCCAAGAAACTAACACGAAAATTATTTCTAGAAACACTATTTGTAGCTTGTGGAATTGTTCATATGTTGATTGGGTGTATCTCGCATCTCTTGGGGCCTCAACCGGAGTATTAGTTATGTGGGATTGAAGGGTTTTAAATATAATAAACGATTACAGTATACAGTGGCATGTGCTTTTAAAAATGTGTAAGATGATTTTCTGTGGGCCTTTGCCAGAGTGTATGGGCCAAATCTAGACAGCCAAATAAGACATCTATGGGAGGAGATTGCTGGGTTACAAAGTTAATGGGACATGCCTTGGTGCATAAGGGGTGATTTCAATGTTATTAGGTTCCCAAGTAAGAGATCGGGGGAGAGTAGGCTTCGGCCTATTATGGTGGAGTTCTCGGATTTTATACTTGAGTTGGGTTTGGTGGACATTCCTCTTATGGGTGGAATATACACGTGGTCAAACAATCAAACGTGGTCTAGATTGGACAGATTTCTAATCTTCTCAGATTGGGAACCCATTATTTGGAGTTATGATAGAAAAGACTAACTCACCTTTGTTAAGATCATTTTCCAATCTTGTTAGATTGTGGAGGTATTTGTGGAGAGTGTAGGTATTTCAAGTTTGAGAATATGTGGGTAAAAAGTGAGGGCTTTGTGGAAAGGGTCAGACAATGGTGGTCCTCCCATCTAATACATGGCACTCCAAGTTTTGTTTTTGTAGGCAAGTTGAAAGCTTTAAAAAGAGACCTCAAGATATGGAATGCGCAAGTTTTTGGAGATGTAAGAGGTCAAAAGAAGTCTCAAATGGAGGAACTACAAGAGATAAAAAGGCTAGAGGAGGGTCAGGCACTATCTATGAAGGAACTCTCTCAGAAGATAGAATTAGTTCTATCTATGAAGGAACTCTCTCAGAAGATAGAATTAGTTCCAGACCTTGAGACAGTAATCTAATCGGATGAGATTTCAAGGCGTCAAAAATCTTGAGCATTGTGGTTAAAAGGAGATGGAAGCACGAAGTTTTTCCATAGAATGGCCAATTCACATAAAAGGACTAGCAATATTGAGATGTTAAATATTGATGTTGTGTCAATGGAGCTTCTAGTGGTCTAGGAGCATGTTGCTGGTTTTTTTTTTAACAATTACTTATCGAGCAAGTAGTGTGGCAGCCAAAACTAGATGGATTGGCATTCGAGACCATTGAGCAACAAAGTGTTGCCTAGCTGGAGAGGCCTTTCGATGAGATAGAGGTTTATGAAGTTTTGAGAAAGATGGTCAAAGACAAAGCACTTGGCCCAAACGGTTTCTCTATGGGATTTTTTTTTTTTTTTTTAATGTCAGGGAACCTCTCCAAGGCAGGGCCCTTCAGACCCACCATTGCAGAGTAAACCCCAGTCCCATACACCGCATTCTCAGAAGTTTCCCTACACGAAACTGGTTAAATCGCTAACTTTTCACTAGGGGATCTGGCCCCAAAGGATTGTTTGCACCTATGAGGTATTGAACCTTGGACCTTAAAGGGAGTGAGACCCCAAGACCAAAGCCTTCACTACTTGGGCCAACCCCTTGGGAGGTAGTGAAGGATGATTTGATGAAGGTTTTCTAGGAATTTTACTCATTGGTAAGTTCAAGAAAAGTCTGATTCCACTTTTATTGCACTAATTCCCAAGAATGTCGATACTTTGAATGTTAAAGATTTTCGGCCTATTAGTCTTATGAATATGGTATATAAGATTATCTCCAAGGTTTTAGCAAATTGCTTGGGGGAGGTCTTGGGGAGGATTATTTGAAGAGCTCAAAATGCCTTTCTTAAAGGAAGACAAATATTGGAGCCAATACTAATCACCAATGAATGCATAGATAGCAGATTAAATCAGGAGATCTAGGTGTATGCAAGCTGGATATGAAGAAGGCTTATGACCACGTTAACTGGGACTTCCTATTCTACTTGCTTGGGAGGTGTGGATTTGGGGAAAAGTGGTGCTCATGGATTAGATATTGCATCTCGAAAGCAAGGTTCTCGGGTTTGGTGAATCGCAGTCCAGTTGGTTTCTTTAATAGCTCACGCGGACTAATACAGGGTGATCTGTTGTCCTCACTTCTATGGAGGTGCTTACTAGGATGATGTCCTTTATATTCTTTCCTTAATTAGGATATGCTAGTTGTAGGCTATCTTTAGGAAAATCTATATATGGTAGTTTAGCTGATTTTAAGGGCAGAAGATTAGTTTGTATTATGTATATATAAATGGGAATTCTCGAGTGAGAGATATACATTTTTTGCTCAAAGGTCTCTTGTAATACCCCATTTTTTCGTGTTTTTTTATTGAAAGAGTATTTTAATTTAATTAAAATATTGGTTCATTTATTTTAAATTATCGAATTTTAATTGGATTTATTTAGTTGTGAAATTTATTTTGTGGTGCTTTCTTAATATTAATTATTATTTTGAATTTAAATTTCTGTTTAATTTATTTTAGTTTATTTTTGGATTTAAAATTTTGTTGTTAGTTTTTACTAGTTATTTATTATATTTTAGCTAGATATTGTGTTTAAATTATTTTATTCAATTTATAGCTTTTAAAGTTGCTTTCGACTAGACCTCATTTCTTTTCACCATCTTTTCTTTTTCTCTTTTTCTTTTTCTCCTTTCTCTTTCTTTTCTCTTTTTCTTTCCTTTTTCCCCATTTTCTCCTCCAGTTTTCTATCCTCCTGCACGAAGCCTCTCCCCTCTCTCCCCATCGTTTTCTTCGTCCGCCCAGAACCGCCGTCCGCCGCCGCCGTGTGCTACACCACCCATCCCATTTTCTTATGCTCCGGCCAATGATCATCCCCACCAAATTTCACCCCGATCTGAGTCGCCGTTAACCACTACGAGCTCCTCCAAGCCGCGACGTCACCTTGCTCCAGTGGCTCCATCGTTCCACCTCCAGTCACCATCTCTTCACCACTTCATCCCAGACCTCTTGTCGACCTAAACCACCCATTTCTATCTCCAATCCGTCGCCGGAGCAGCCCCCACGATCTCACTTTCCGTTTTGGACTTTTTGTCCACCATAGTTTTCGCCGCCACCCACAGCCAACTCTCACTTCCACTAGCTTCATGAACACCTCTAAGTCATTCCCTATCAATCCCAAGCCTTGGTTCATCCCCATTCAAAAGTGGGTATTTTACAACCCACGGCCACAGTGTTTTTACACTGTTACATTGCTTTTTCTTTGCCTTTTGCAACTCCTTGATCCTTCAAAAATTATTATATAGCACTGTAAGTATTTTTCAAACTTCATTTTGGATTTAAATATATCACTGCTTTTACAATAAATTGTGACTGGTTGGTTATTCCAGACTGAGTCCGAGAAGTCGGGAGTTGGGTGGATTTGAAGACATAGTTGTTTGTTTGTTGTTGATGTTGAGATTTGTTGGATCATTTGTGTCTTTCCATTTGCATTGCATGGTGCATGCATGTTCATGTGTTGAGTATTGAAAACTGGGTTTTCACGAGTTAAATAGATTTTTGGGTGCGTGTGTATCACGACTCCAAACTGGGATGGGGCATTATCTCGATGGAGCTCCTCTGGTCACTCGGGAGTGGATAATACTAAGTGACATCTCCTGGATTGTCGCTGGGCGACGAGATCGCACGATACGATAACGCTATCGTGTTGACTCCGTGGTCCCTCGGCTGGGCGCGGGACTGGGTATCGCTCGTTTAGATGTCACATGCGTGGTCGTTACCTATGGTGTGGCATAGGAGCTAGAGTGTGCGAATGATCCCTAAGGAATATCATGGTGCATGCATTAAATTGGAACTGGTTTTGGATATTGGATATGGACCATTTTCTAGGACAATGGCGAGGTTTTATAAAAGAAATATTGTGAACCATTTTCTGGAAAAATGATGGTTTTCTTGGTTTGGGTCGTTATCTGGTATAATGGTGAGGTAAAGGAATTTATTGTGGGCCAAAAATGGAATTTTTGAGGTGCGTGGAAAAATGTGAATTTTTGGGACATATGCATTTGGCATCTTTTCATGCATATTGTTGAGTGTAATATATTTTTATCTTGTGGTGTTTAGATTATTACTTACCTGCAGCACCATTTTTTGGTATCGTAAATTTTGATACAGAAGTTGAGAAGGAGGAGGCTGAGCCTGAGGAGACGGCTCAGCCAGACTATTGACTTGGAGTTTTTCTACTTTTAGATATTATTTCACTTGCTTTTATGTTATGTAATTTAGATTTGAAACAATGTTGAAACTTGTAATTTTTTTGGTACGCTTGTGTTTTAAGCGAATTTATATTTAATCAAAATTCTGGTACTTAGTTGTAAGATTTTTATTATCCGTTGTGTGGTTTATTTGTACACGTGTTGCATATACACACACTCGACACTTGGCGATGGGATGCGTGACCCGTGTTATCATCATCCTGACGCCTTGATTTTCACGTGTTCATACA
Source organism: Carya illinoinensis (assembly GCF_018687715.1). Taxonomy (NCBI): domain Eukaryota; kingdom Viridiplantae; phylum Streptophyta; class Magnoliopsida; order Fagales; family Juglandaceae; genus Carya; species Carya illinoinensis. Next base: position 546,639 of record NC_056757.1, read on the forward strand.
TGGGAGTTGGGGGCATCACATCTCTAAGTTTGTCATGGCATAAAAGCCACAATTCTGAATTCTCACGTGTCTCTTGTCCAACTCAGCCCTAGTTCAGTCTTTGTTCTTCTCACGTGTCTCTCGTTCTCAAGTCCAACTTAGCCCTAGTTCAGTCCCTTGTTCTCGGTTATTCTTGATCAAGTTCTCTCAGCCTCATATTTTCATATAAGTCTAATGCTTTCCTAGTTCATTTTAATGGCAAAAACTAAGCCTAGGCATTCCACTTCAAGATATTTGTCAAAGGCAAGGATCTATGGGGCCATGTTGATGGAAGCAACCCTGCTCCTGACAAAAACAAAGACAAGGATCAGCACACCAGTGAGAGGTCAAGGATGCTCAAATCATGGCGTGGATTCTAGGATCTATCGAATCCAACATCATCTTGAACCTTCAACCCTCCAAGACCACAGCCTAGATGTGGACTTACCTCAAGAAGCTCTATAGTCAGCACAATACTGCTCGTCAGTTCCAACTTGAGCATGACATGGCCAATCTCCAACAGGACTATCTCTCTATCCCTGATTTTTACTCTAGTTTCATGAATCTTTGGGCTGAATATACTGATACAGTCTATGCTACCTTACCTCCTGAAGGTCTTAGTTCTGTTCAATCTGTAAATGAAACTACTAAGAGGGATCAATTTCTTATGAAATTAAGATATGAATTTAAAGGTAGCAGGTCTAATCTTATGAACTGAGAACCCGTCCCCTCCTTGGATGCATGCCTTAATGATTTGTTTCTTGAGGAGCAGCACCTTCTCTCTCAAACCACCATGGAACAACAAGAACATGCAGCACAAGGCAAGCCAAAAGGCAGGGATATGAGCGTTGTTCAGTGCTTTTGTTACAAAGGATTTGGCCATTTCACTTCAAATTATCCCAAAAAATTTTGCAACTATTGCAAAAAGGATTGCCATATTATCAAGGAATGCCCTATCCAACCCCCCAAGAGATCTGAAATAGCATATACTGCCTCAGTTGGCTCTTCTAGTACTGGTAGTTCTTTGGAAACAGCACCTTTGACACAAAGAGCTCCTGCTCCTGTTCAACCCCTGACTCCTAAAATGATTCAACAAATGATCATTTCTGCATTCTCTACTTTAGGACTCTCAGGTAAACCTTCTCTACATCACCTCCTTGGTACTGTGATTCTGGAGCTTCCCATCATATGACAAACAATGCTCATTTCCTTACAAATATAAACAAATATTCTTGAAATCTCAAGATTCATAATGCTAATGGCAACCATTTACCTATCACAGCCACCAGTGATGTTTCTCCTTCTCTAACCAATGTCTGTCTCTCCTGGTCTTACCACTAATCAAGCTTCTGTCGGTCAGTTGGTTGACAATGATTGTAAAGTGGAATTCTCTAAATCTGGTTGTGTTGTGCAGGATCAACAATCAGGGAAGATGGTCGCGAGGGGGCCTAAAGTAGGATGCCTTTTCCTTCTCCATTTTCCTTCGTATCCATGTTTTTCTTTGCCCTTTGTCACTTGTAATTCTGCTTGTGTTGATTACCGAACATGGCATAAACGTCTCGGACATCCAAACTCTAATGTACTTCATGATTTGCTAAATTCTAGTTTACTTAGGAATAAAGAGTTACCATCTCTTAGTGCTGTTCAATTTGATTGCAATTCTTGTCGACTTGGCAAAAGTAAAACTCTGCCATTTCCCACTCACACACCAAAAGTAATCCAGCATTTTGATAAGATACATAGTGATGTGTGGGGTATGGTACCGGTTACTTCTCATGCTAATTACAAGTACTTCATCACTTTTATTGACGACTATAGTCGTTTCACGTGGATTTTTTTCCTGCATTCTAAAGATGAAGTATTCTCTATTTTCAAGCTCTTTCATTCTCATATTCAAACCCAATTTTCTGCCAATATCAAAATCCTTCGATCTAACAATAGGGGTGAGTACATGTCTCATTTGTTTTAGGAATTTCTGTAAACTAATGGCATACTCTCAACGGTCTTGTCCTTCAACCCCCCAACAAAATGGGGTGGCTAAAAGAATGAACCGTCACCTTCTAGATGTTTAGAGTCATATGTCCCCTGTCAATTCTGGTGTGAAGCTCTCTCCACTACTGTCCACCTCATCAACAGATTGCCTTCTCCCTTATTGAACCACGTCTCTCCTTACATTCGGTTATTTGGTCACACTCCAAATTATTCTAACCTTTGTACCTTTGGTTATGTGTGCTATGTTCATTTTCCTGCACACGAACATACAAAACTCACAGCTCAGTCAATCCAATATGCTTTTCTAGGATATTCTGCACATCATAAAGGTTTTCTTTGCTATGATCCAAATCTACATCGTATTCGGGTTTCTAGAAATGTCATCTTTCTAGAAAACCCATATTTTTTCTCCACTCACCACTATCCCCTTTCTCCTTCATTTTCTGTTATTCCCTTGTTCACTACCTCTTATGCAGATCCCATACCTTCTAAGCCCCTCCTTGTGTATCAGTGACGCTCATCCACCACATCAAATCAGACTTCCGCACCTCCTGAGCTCCCTCAAGTTCATTCTCAGACTATTGATCCTGTTCCAGCAACTACACCTGCTCCTCTCAGGCACAGTACTCAAATTCATAGACCCCCAGATAGGTTGGGTTTCAACCCTCCTTTATCCTTGACAGCCACCTTGTCTTCTACTCCTATTCCCTCATCTTATAAGCAGGCAATGGATCATGAGTGTTGGCGGAAAGCTATTGAAATAGAACTTCTAGCACTTGAAGAAAACCAGACTTGGGATGTTGTTCCATGTCCCCCAACCATAAAACCCCTTGGTAGTAAGTTGGTGTTTTCTATCAAGCTTCATTCCGATGGATCCATAGACTGTGGTTGGTGGTTCTTGGCAACAAGCAAGAGTATGGCCTAGACTACGATGAAACCTTCGCACTGGTATCCAAGATGACCACCGTGTGAACCATACTAGCACTTGCTGCATCTCAATCATGGTCTTTACATCAAATGGATGTTAAGAACGCATTCCTACACTGTGATCTCAAGGAGGAAGTTTACATGAAACTTCCCTCCGGTATGCCTACTTCCTCACCTAATGATGTTTGCAAACTAAAACGGTCTTTGTATGGTTTGAAACAGGCACCAAGAGTATGGTTTGAAAAGTTTCGATCCACTCTCCTTAGCTTTTCCTTCACTCGGAGTTAGTATGACTCTTCCCTTTTTCTATAGAAGACATCTAAGGGCATAGTTGTTCTCCTTGTTTATGTGGACGACATCGTTGTCATTTGTTCCAATATGGAGGGCATTTCTAAGATTCAAAAATTATTGTATTCCACTTTCCACATGACAGACCTTGGCCATCTCACCTACTTCTTGGGGTTAAAGGTGCATCATCGGCCTCAAGGTATCTTCTTGAATCAACACAAGTATATTCAAGATTTGGTTCAGTTAGCCAAACTCAAAGACACCACTTTTGTTGACACCCCCATGGAACTTAATGTGAAATACCAATGTGACAAAGGGGAGCTTCTTTAGGATCCTACTTTCTATTGGAAGCTAGTTGGCAGTCTTATTTAACTAACCATCACCTGACCGGACATCTCTTATGCTATCCACTCCGTCACCAAAATTCGTGGCCAATTCTGGCTAGTCTGTCAATCCATATAGAGAAATTCCAACATGATTTCCTTTGGAGTGGGTTGGGGTAAGGCTGAGAATCGGCCGATCTGAACCGGATAAACCGACCGGACTGACCATTTGGTCCAATTTTCAAGGGATCAAATGTGTTCGGTTTAGTCCTGGTCTAGGGGTTTTTCACCCTGGACCGGATTGGACTGAATGGAAATTTTTTTAAAAAGAATTATTATTTATACATATTATTTATATAATAGTTGTATATAATTAATTATATAATTATATGGTATAAAAAAATATTAATAGTCTAATATAGACTGTAGCTATACTTATACTGATATAGTTATACTAAATCACTATAATTAATACTAATATATAGCTTCGGCATCTGCCTACTTTTACTGTATAAGCCATATACTTCAATAATAACTATAGTGACCTATATTAATATTCTACTATTAATACGAATATAGTATTATATAATTTATATAGTTATACTAATCAATATAATTAATACTATGTAAAGTTATATGGTATACTTATCACTATACTTATATTTAATTAATATAACTTATATAGTTATACTAAAGCACTAGTTCACCATAACTAATATTACTAATATATAGCTATATTAATGGTTTAATACTATTATAATTTATATAGTTATACTAATCATAATAAGTTAATAACTAAATCACTAGAAATATAACTATATATATTTAGTATGAATGTATTATTATATTTTTTAATATATAACTATAATATATAGTACTAGTATATATTAATATATTATCAGAGTTGAGTATAAATTATAATATAGAAATTATAATATACTAAATCACTATAATAGTATAACTAATAATAATATATAGATATACTAATATTCTACTATTAATACTATTATATAGTTATACTAATCACTATAATTAATACTAATATATAGCTATATAGTATACTTATATAATTGTACTAATACTATTAGTCTATTATATAGTCTAAGACTCTCAATTCTAATATAAGCTATATAGATATAACTAATATTAATATTTATATTAATACTAATAATGTAGAATATAGTTATACTAACTAACTGATTCAACATAACTAATATTACTAATATAATATAGCTATACTAAATTACTAATACAATTATATAGTTATACTAATCATAAATTCATAATAACTAAATCATTATAAGTCTATAACTATATATATTTAGTATCAATGTATTATTATATTCTTTAATGTATAACTATTAACTATAATATATAGTACTAGTATATATATATATATTAATATATTACATATTATAAAAGTTATAGTATAAATTATAAGATATCCTATATGTATAAATTTATAATAGTATTAGTATAGTTAACTTTTTCTTTCTTTTTTCCTTTTTTTTTTTTTTTTTTTTTTGTGAAGAGAAAACTCTTGAACCATTTCATTGAATTAAAGAGGAGATACATTGAAGAATATCCTCCATTGTCACAATTAGATCAGAAATGGAAAGAGAATTTTTTGCTAAAACATGGGCTAACATATTGCCATTTCTCCTAACATGAGAAACCTCCCATCTAGCAAACTGTTTCATTAAGATTCTTGTTTCAGACAAGAACATCGATGCACTACTAAAACCTTCCTTGTCGTCAGGGAGAGTATTGATGACCTGCAAAGAATCACCTTCCAATATGACTTGTCTCAGTCCTAATTCCATACCAAATTTGATAGCTTGAAGTGCCCCATATGATTCGGCAAGCAAGGGGTCTGGGAATAGATGCTTGTTATGTCTCATAGTAGCTATGATATACCCCTCACAATCTCTTACAACCACTCCAACTCCTATTAGACTTTTCTGCTTATTCACTGAGCTATCCCAATTGATCTTATACCAATGTGGTGGGGGATGAGTCCAATCAGCGGGAGATGGGCAGACCTAGGTGGGCTTGGTGATTGCGCTGTTGTTCCCTCCTTGTAACAAAGCAAGTGTAACTTGAGCTTCTCTTATAACAGAATTTGGATGCCTAAGTCATTGTTGAAAACAAGACAGTTTCTCCTCCACCAAATCCTCCGAGCCACTATAACAAATTCTTGGATTGAAGCATCATCCAATAGGTGTAAGAGGGAGTCAAAAAGTTCCACAAAAGAGGAGGGGGATAGACATCTTTTTTGTAATTTTTTAGAAGCTTGGCTCCAGACATCCTTGGCTGAGACACAGCTCCATACTGCATGCACCACTGTTTCTTCTTCCTTATGGCATATAGGGCATAGTGGGTGATCCACTATCCTTTTCTACTGCAAATTGGTTTGAGTTAGAATGGCCTCGAGACAAGCCCTCCATAAGAATACCTTGTCACCAGGTTGTACCCGCAATTTCCATAGGTGTTGCCACACTTCCCTAAGTTTGTTGCTGCAAGAAGCTTGGCCCTTCTCTGCTTGATCTCGTGCCTTTTCCATGTGATAAGCACTCCTTACTGAAAACCTGTCATCCTTAGTCCCCTGCCAGATTATTTTATCCTTAGCATTCATGGAGCTTAGAGGGGTTTGTAGTATCAGGTTGGCTTCCCTTTCCTCAAACACCTCCCTCACAAGTGTTTCCTTCCATTGATTTGAGGTATGGTCAATTAGTTTAGAAACTTTTGCTCTGATGTCAAGTTGTGTCACTGGACTCGGGATCTTTCTAGGCACTGGATGACCGAGCCATTTTTCCTACCAAATTTGAACCTCTTTACCATTACCAATCCTCTAACAAGTTCGTGCTTTCACCACTTATCTAGCTGCCATGAAGCTTCTCCACAGAAAGGATGGTTTTGAACCCAGCTTGGCTGACATGAAAGAGTTATTTTGAAAATATTTAGCTTTCAAGACTTTAGCTGCAATTGAATCAGGTTCTTGTAGTAGTCTCCAGCACTGTTTAGAGAGCATAGCCATGTTGAAGCACTTGAGGTCCCTAAATCCCATGCCCCCTTCAGATTTTTCCTTTCCCATTGTTTTCCAAGAAACCCAATGGATTTTATGTTCCCTCTCCTTCTGGCCCCACCAAAAGTTATTGAGGACGCTATTGATGGAGTGCAACAAGGTCTTGGAAAGTTTGAAAACTCATTGTGTAGGTGGGAAGAGCTTGGACTACTGCTTTTATGAAGATTTCCTTCCCAACTTAAGATAGGCTTTTCACTTTGTAACCATTGATTTTTCTTCTGACTGCATCAATGATTCCTTTGAAAGAATTATTTCTATTTTTCCCCATAATATATGGCAACTCGAGGTATTTTTCATAGGTCATGGAGGACCTCATTCCAGCAATTGACAAAATGTGTTGTTGAGTTAAGCTAGAAGTGTTCTTGCTGAATATAATGGAAGTCTTGTTCATATTTAATCTTTGCCCTGAAGCTTCTTCATAGACTTTCAGTAGATTAAACAGCCTTCCCCATTCAAATGCATTGGCCTTGCAAAATAAGAGGCTATCATCAGCAAAGAAGAGATGAGATACTCGAAGTGGGCCTCTTGCGATTGGTACTCCATGAATTGCACCAGTTGCCTTAGCTTTCCTAATGAGTTTGTTAAGTGCTTCTGCACATAGGATGAAGAGGTAAGGTGAAATGGGGTCACCTTGTCTAATACCTCCTGTAGGGTGAAAGACCTCTTGTGGTACTCCATTGACCATAATGGCATATGAGACAGTTTCAATACATTTCATAACTAGGTCCACCCATTGATGACAGAAGCCCATCTTTTGCATGATTTTCCTAAGGAACTCCCATTCAATTCTGTCATATGCCTTGCTCATGTCGAGTTTTAAAGCCATGTAACCCTTCTTTCCTGTCATCTTGGCCTCCATTGTGTGCAAAGCTTCAAAGGCAACAATCACATTGTCTGTGATTAGTCTGTTGGGAACAAAAGCTAAATGAGATGGGGATATTATGAAAGGTAAGATTTTCTTGAGTCTGTTGGCAAGTATTTTGGATATCAGCTTGTATAACACATTGCATAGAGATATATGTCTGAACTCAGAAACTTTGGTGGGGTTTCTCTTCTTGGGAATAAGGGTAATGTAAGTGCTATTTATTTTAGATAAACTGCCATTTGCATTAAGCACATGAAGCACTGCTGTGCTGATTTGATCACCCACTAACCTCTAGTGTTTTTGGTAGAAAGTTGCAGGATACCCATCAGAGCTAGGAGAGTTAAGCCCATTCATTTGAAAGATGGCATCTTTCACCTCCTGCTGAGTGTAAGGCCTAAGGAGCATTTCATTTTTCTCTTCTGTAACAGTGGCCTCCATTGGTTCAAGGCAATATGCAATATTCACAGGATTAGATGAAGAGAATAAGTTTTGGAAATACTATTAGAATAGGTTAGAAATCCCTGCTTTTGATGTGATAGCTTGCCCATTTTCATCGACTAGCCTTTCGATCAAGTTTGTTTTCTTTCTCTGGGTGGCACATTGATGAAAAAATTTTGTGTTTCTATCCCCTTCTCTCAGTCATTTTTGTTTGGCCCTTTATTTCCATTTGATGTGATCTTCTTCAGGCAGCTTCTCTATCTTCTTTTGCACCTGTTTTATGGTTTCTATGAGATGACCTTCATTATCCTTCTGTAGTTCAGAAACCTGGTCCCTAAGTCTTTTTAGTTCTTCCCTGTGGTTTCCAGCATGTTGTTTGTTCCATTGGGCCAGGTCCAGTCTGCATTGGTTCAAGCCTTCAATGACCTGGTGTAATTTGTTTTCAACCCTTCTAGATGAGCTCCATGCCTTCTCTATTACTTCATAACAATCTTCCCTCAAGACCCAACTGGCCTCATATCTGAATGGTCTAGCTGTTCTGGTTGAATCAACTTCAAACTGTTCCATAGTAATGAGGATGGGGCACTAATATGAGCTTAAAATTGGGAGGTTGTAGACTTTTGAGAATGGGAATAGCTTGGACCATGCCATATTACATAGAGCTCTATCAATCCTCTCTTTAATAAATGCATGTCCTGACCTGCCAGTGGTCCATGTAAATTTATTGCCCTTATATCCCATATCAGAAAGAGAACATGATTCAATAGTTGCTCTGAAGGCTTCCATCTGGTTGAATGGTCTTTGCCTACCCCCACGCTTGTCTCCTGAGCTAAGTACCTCATTAAAGTCACCAACACATAACCACCCTTTATCCCTGTCAGGCTTGAGAGCTTTTAGAAGCTACCAGCTCTCCTCTCTCTTTGCTGTGTCAGGATTCCCATGGAAGCCTGTAAGAACCCACTCTCTACTACCTGTTTCCCATTGGATTAGTAAAGATATGTGATGTTGAGTGTATGAAAGAACCTCTGCATCCACATATTCACTCCAGAAGAGAGCTAGCCCTCCACTAAGCCCCTTACTTTCAATGATAAAACTGTTGGCAAACTGCAATTGCCTCTTGAGTCTTTCAATACTGTTTCTTCTAGACTTTGTTTCCATTAGGAAAATAAAGGTTGGGAGCTTGGTTTGCACCAGTTGGTACAAGTTTTGAACTATTAGTGGGTTCTCAAGCCTACAACAGTTCCAACTTAGGCAAATCATAGTTCTTGGTGGGGCTGTGAGACAGCCTCCACCATATCAGATTGATGTAGTTCCATTGGGTCAATCTCCTCCCCTCTTGCTTTTTTGGCTATGGACCTGGTGTGTCTTCCCTGGAACAGCTTGATGGGCCTCTTCTTATGGTTTGATACACCTGCTTTAATCTTTGATGGGCTTAACTTAAGGCCTACAAAACAGTTGTCTCGTGCTCTGCTCTTCCCAGCTGGTCCTTTTTTTGGTCTGTTCCAGCATATTAGTATAGTTAACTTAATATGTAATATGTTAATATTAAATCAGTATAACTACATAGAGTATTAGTAATAAGAGTATTACTATTATTTAATATAGTATTACATAGAGTATTAATAAATGTGTAGAGTTTGAAGAGATATAGTAAAACTAGTATATTACATATCGTATTACTATTATTACATATAGTTATTAGTTATAGTATTAGTACTAGTGTATTATTAGTTATAGTAAATAAATTAATAACTATTACTAATTTACTATATACTAATAGACTAATAGTATTAGCGTATTACTAATATATATATGTAATGGTATAATATATGTATATATATTAAATATATCACAATATAATTACATAAATATTAAACAAAATGCCCTTAGATTAAAAAAAAAAAAGCAAAAAAAAAAGGTCTAAGGTGGACGGAACGGACCGACCAGACCGGACTGTCTCAAATGGGACCGGACCGGATCGGTCCTTAGGAAGTTCAGTCCGATCCAAGGTAGGAAAACCCTGGACAAAATAGGTCAAGTTCGGTCCGGTCTGCAAAATCTCCCAAGACCAGACCAAACCGAACTCCCCCCTAGGTTGGGAGATGAGTTTAAGTTCCACCTGGTCAAATGGGATAAGGTTTGCTCCCCAATCTCTACTAGTTGGGGGGTGTTCGCTCGACACACTAGAATTTTGATGAGTGATGAATCTAGAATAAAATTATGGCATGACTTATGGTGTGGAGATCGAGCTTTTAAGGGCACATTCCCTACAATTTTTAGGATTGAGTGTGAACAGGAAGCATCAGTGGCGGATCTCATGGAGATGTCTGGTGGCTCAATCCAATGGAATGTGAATTTTATGAGGGATGCTCATGATTAGGAAGTTGACAGCTTTGCTGATTTCTTCATAACCTTGTATGCCATGAGATTGAAAAGTCAAGGAATTGATAAGTTGTGGTGGACGCCCGCTAGCATAGGTGTTTTTTCTATCCGCTCCTTTTATAAAAGCCTCACCAATCCACTGCATAATAGCTTCCCATGGAGAAGTATTTGGAGAAACAAGGCGCCTCTCAAGGTTAAATTTTTCTCTTGGACAGCTTCTCCATGCAAGATTTTGACTATGGACAACTTATGAAAATGTCGGGTTATTGTTGTGGACTAGTGTTGTATGTGAAGAAAGAATGGTGAGACTGTAGATCATCTTCTACTGCACTGTGAGGTCGCTAGATCATTATGGGATGATGTCTTTAAAAGATTGGAGTTAGCATGGGTTATGCCTGCTATGGTAGTTGAGCTCCCGGCTAGTTGGAAGAATTTGGATGGAATTCCACAAATCTCAACCGCGTGGAAGATGGTTCCTATATGTATTTTTTGGTGCCTATGGAAGAAATAAAATAATCAGACTTTTGAAGATAAGGAGTGAACATTGGAAGAGATTAAATTGTTCCTTATTAAAACTTTGTTCCTATGGGCAAGTGTTGTAGATTGTAATGGCCTAAATTTTCATGATTTTCTTGTTTCTATTTCTTTCTCTTAGCTAGGTGTAAACTCTTGTATGCCCCCTGTGTACTTGGGCTATGCCTATTCTTATTAATATAAATATCTCTTACTTGTCAGAAAATAATAATAATAATAATAATAATAATAATAATAATAAGGGAGTTTGTGTCTATCTGATTTTATAATCTTGATGATCTAGTGAAAGTGGTGAAATGTGTGCAATGAAGGAGGTCACATTATTTTTAGATGATGTGAAGGCATTATCTATTGTTTGAACTATTAAGTTTGTGCCTTTTCTATAGCTTTGTCCAAACAAGTCATGTAGTTGCTTGACGTTTTAGGTGAAACAAGTTCTTACATTCTGTTCTGGCAGGAAATTGCTTTATTGAGCCGTTTACAACATCCAAACATTGTGCAATATTATGGATCCGAAACGGTAGGTTTAATGTTGTGCATTAAGCTTTCTGCATAACTTGGTAAAGTGTACTCCATATGACGTAATTATTGCATTTTAACTATTTGAAATATAGATGTAATTGTGTAATCATTGATACCGACTAGATCTAAAGATGTTACAAATATAATTTTTGGGTGGTGGCGCCCAATTCTCAGAAACGTGTGGTAGCTAATTTTTCTTGTTAGTTTGAATTAGTTGCACACCAGTCTAATTGGTGTGCGGTATTGCTGCGTCATGAGCAACTTCATATTTTAGTTGTCAATATAGTTATCTTTGTATGCTTCATAGATAAGTTTTAAAGTTCCTTGAACAGGTGGGTGACGAACTTTATATATACCTTGAGTATGTATCTGGTGGTTCCATTGATAAACTTCTCCAAGACTATGGACAATTTGGTGAACTGGCAATTTGGAGTTATACTCAACAAATCTTGTTAGGGCTTGCATATCTGCACACTAAGTGCATGTTTGGGATTGCAGTGGGAAATATAACTTATAACTTTAAGACTTATAGCTTTTAACTTAAATAAGAAGCTATACTATTAAAAAGTCATTTATTGTTTGGTAATTATGTCTCTAAAGTACTTTTAAAGTTAGTTATATTAATTTTTTTAAAATATATAGTTATCTGCATAAGCTTTTCGATAAAAACTTCAATTTGGTGCTTTTTTAAAAAATAGATTTTTAACTTTTTTAGGTGATTAAAGCACTTTCTATAAATTTACCAAACATATCATTTTTTTTTTTAAAAAAAAAAAAAAGAGTTTTTAAACAATTAAAAGTACTTTTTAACCTTTCAAACTCAATCCCAAATAACTCTAAAAATACTGCCCACAGGTGATTAGAGTCGCCTGATTTCTTGATATCATAATCCAAAGTTGCATTTTTCTGCTTCTAATGATTAACTTTAAACGTTATTCATCTTCTCAAACTGAATTTTTTGTAGGGATATTAAGGGAGCAAGTATACTCGTAAATCCAAATGGCCATGTCAAGCTGGCAGACTTTGGGATGGCCAAGCATGTAAGTGTTGGCATTATCAATTTTGGTTTGAAGTGAGATTGTTATAAAAGAAAATGTGTAATTCATTCACTCACTTGGAATTGGTGAAATGGAATTATCATCAAAACGGTAGATTGTGCTTATTGAATGCCCAACACCCCCTCACCTCCCTAAAAAAGGGTAATTTACTATTTTAATGCATGCTGCAATTCACTGCAAGGTTGTGTCAACCCTGCTTGTCCCAGCTTATTTTGTTTGTGCTTCGCAGATCACTGGGCAGTCATGCCCATTATCATTCAAGGGAAGCCCTTACTGGATGGCCCCTGAGGTCAGAATATTTCTCCAGTTAGCATGATTCCTTAATCACGTAACCTTTTGATTCAATCCAGATTATCACTCCCAAGTGTAGAAGTGGTTCAGTTGTAATAATAAGGAAGTCCCAAGGTCATTTTCCACAGGTACAAGTGTGATTCCAGCAGCATGCTTGAGAAAGCTTAATGGAAAACTATGATGTTACAAAAGGAACATCCTGTGATTTTTGTTTGAATTTTTAATAACTTTTATTTTGAAAACAAGTTGGAAAAGAAAAAGAAAGACTCCACCCAGTGAAGGGTTTGTAATCAAGTGAATATATGGTGGATTTGTGGCTGTTTTCAGGGCAATGATTCTACTCTAAAACAGGGATTAAATCATACAAAATCAAATCTGACTTCTGAAAAATGGTGTGGTTCTAATCAAGTGAATATATGGTGGATTTGTGGCTGTTTTCAGGGCAATGATTTTGCTCTAAAATAGGGATTAAATCATACAAAATAAAATCTGACTTCTAAAAAATGGTGTGGTTCTAAAACAGAGTTGTTGATCATTAGTTTAACTAACAGGATTCACAGGATCAAAAGAGCAAACACCTGGGTTGCGGCTTTTAAAACTCCTTGATGTTCATCACCTACTTGGTTCCCTCAGCTTTAATCTCTACTCACTAACTCAATCAAGGAGCTAATAACATAGAGTATCCGAAATAAGAATTCAGCATAGTTATGCCAAAACCGATAATAGAAAACACTCACTAAGCTTCCACCAAGATAAATTTAACACTCGGCTGATAGACTCCTTGATTAATTCAAGGTTCTGCTGTGCCTTGTGTCTACAGCAGAATAAGATTAAGAGCAAGAGAATTCATCATATTTTCCTCATTAGAAATTGATTTCAAACCAAGTGAGGAGAACAATCAAAACCATAGAGAATCTAGCAAGTGATAGAACATAAAGAGCAGTTTCACCGCAACCCAGGCTGTAAAATTAGCCGAACATCTTCATCAAAACAAGCAAAAGATTAAAATGCAAAAACCCTAAAAAAGGTTCAGCAAAACAAACTGTCTCCAACAAAAACAGTGAGAAATCACAAGAGAAAATGAAATGGAAAAACCCAAATGACCATTCTCGAAGGTTCCTCTTCCTTTTATACTCAAAATCCTCTCTCCTTGCCATGGATTTCAGCTTTTCCATCGTGCATAGCCGCCCCATTGCTCTGCTGCCTGTGGTCCCAAAACCCTTAGGTGCTGTAAGTTATTCCCGTGGCTTTCTCAGCTTAAGGTTCCTCTCATGGGCTTTGTGGGCTTGAGTCACTTACAGATCAGTTCACTCCTGTGTTGGGCTCCTGTATTGGGCCACAGCTCATGGATTTGACCAGCCAACCTATTTAATTGAAGAAAGTAGTACTCAGGCTTATATACACAAAAATTTATTGCTTTAAGGTGTAAATGGTCATTTTTCATGTTAGGGAGGACTAGCACATATCATTTGATTAATACTCTTAATTTTAACAAATAATGTTCACTAATCTCACTAGTTAAGAGTATTAAAAACAACATATTTATCCAGTTATCACCTTTCTTGTTGTAGATCTGAATACTCTTGTACAATGTTTGCCCAGGTTAAAAGGAACTATAATGGTCGTAATCTTGTCGTGGATATCTGGAGTCTTGGGTGCACCATTTTGGAAATCGCTACAGCAAAACCACCTTGGAGCCAGTATGAAGGGGTCAGTGATTTATAACAAAGATAAAAGATTTAATCTCTCTCTCTCTCTCTCTCTCTCTCTCTCTCTCTCTCTCTCTCTCTCTCTCTCTCTCTCTCTCTCTCTCTCTCTCTCTCTCTCTCTCTCTCTCTCTCTCTCTCTCTCTCTCTCTCTCTCAAATATTGTGTCTAGTTGAGCATCTCTTACCTATTTAATTTTCGAAGCATTTCATTTGCTTATATTAAGCCATGCCAACCATTCTCCCAATTAGTTTTATTATATCTACTTAAACAATCTCTTACCCATATAATTTTCAAAGTATTTCCTTTGAAATCAGTCATTGTCACAATTAATTTTAATATCATTATTTAAACAATTTTGATTTCTTACAAGCATTTTGTTATTTTTTATTTAAAATTATTTAAATGACCCTTCCATGAAGGAAACACTCGTTGCTTCCTATTTCCAAAAGACCCTTAAATTTTTACTTTCCAAAATAAATGACCTTGGGCTTGAGGTATGCTCCTCTTAGGTCTAAGGTTCAAATCTTCTTGATGGCAAATAATCTCTAGGGGTCATTGGATTGAGAGATTTTTCTCTTTAATTACCCTAAGTGCACTTATGGAAAATTCCTTACCAAGGGCCTGTGCACCCCTGAGATTAGTCAGGATGTTGTTTCAGGACACCTGGTGGCAATAAAAAATATAATAAAATAATTTAAAGTTCATGGAGTTTGGTTAGAAAAAACTCCAAGGGGTTGGCTCAAGTGATAAAGGCATTGGTTTTGGTTGTATGCTCCCTCTAAGATCTAAGGTTCAAATTGTTTTGGGTGCAAACAATTTCTAGTTGCTATCAGATTGGGGGAACTTTCTTTTGAATTATCTGAGGTGTACTTGCAAGAAACTTCTTGGCGAGAGCCTACGCACCCTAATAATTAGTCAGGACTTTGTTCTTTGACACCTAGTGCCAATAAATAAAATAAAATAAAATAAAAATTTTAGAAACACTTACCTTCATTTCATCTAGGACTGTTCATCTAGCCCGACCTGAGATAGTGTTCCGACCCAACCCAAAACCAATTAATTCGAAAAGGGTAATTTCCAACTTTCCACCGTTACCCGATTAACCGAATCCAAAAGTACTGATTCGGACGAAAGCGGGTAATCCGACCCCTTTTTTTCCCCTTTTCCTGGGGTACTAAATCAACTTGCTATTGGATCTGATTATCTTTGCTATTGGCAATATTTGTATATCAGAGTATATTATCAAAGTATATTATTAGAGAAAAATTAACATAGCATGTGTACAATGAGTAATCAAAACCTGATCTTGACCCATGATTGAAACAAACCTTTCATCACCATCATCAATGTCTTATTTAAATGCTAATCTTGCATGTTCACAAACACACACACACAAAAAAAAAAAAAAAAAAAGGCCTTGACCCACACGTTCTCCATGAAAAACCATCTACATGCCCTGATCTTTTACAAGAGACAGGAATATTACTAATATTCTCCCAATTACTCTACCCAAAATGGTAGGAGAACATCCACCCCACATAGCAGAGCATATACTGCAAATACAACACCAAAAAAGCATTATGAGTTATTGTCTGGAGTGAAACAGGAAGTGTAAAGCATAACACATATTGGCAATACTATATTAGCAATGGACTTATACTTAAAGCTATACTTCTAGATAACACATGTAACAAAGGAAGTGGAAATACCTCATATTCTTCAAGTGTTTATATTCAAACCATTATTCGAAATCATCTCTACATGAAGAAAAAAAATTATGTTAAAAATATAATTATTAAAAAAACACATGAAAATATATGATATTTCAGAATAGGTCATACCATCTTCTAGCTTATAGCTTTCAGCATCTTCCATCAAGTCTTGGGAGTCATAATTAATGGAGGGAGCTTTCAATCAATTTTGAGTGCAAAATGCAAATAAGAGCTTTAACTGTTTTTGGGATCAAGGAGCTTCTAAATGAATCTAACACACGACCCCCAACGCTAAATGTCGACTTAGAAGCAACAGTAGAGATGGGAATAGCTAACACATCCCTTGCTATATTGGCAAGGACCGGATATTTGCTTGAGTTCACCTTCCACCATATTAGAATACCAAATTCGGGTGTCAATCCTTCAAGGCCTCCCATGAAATAATTATCCAATTCTAATTTGGACTCTGCAATAGCGTTTGATGCTTGATATTGGTGATACCTACTATAGAGATCATCCTCATCATCATAAGAAGTGTTGCTTTGGGTCTCACCAGCACTTGATTGGCTCCTACTTGAATATTGATTATACAACCACTCAATGATTCCCCTTAGTCATGCAACAAGCTCGGATGCTCGCTCAGGACCAATAAAATCAATAAACCAAAACTCCAAAACTTCCAATTTGGATCGTGGGTCAAGCATCGCTGCAATGAACAAGATTTTGTTCACCTTGTCAAAATCACCACAATATTTGTTATATTTCAATAGCATCCTCTCTAACATGGTTGTCAACTTATCAATATAGCTACAAGGGAAGGTGAACAGAATTTTAGCAAGTTACAACTATGATTATGAATGGAAGAGAAGAAAATACAATAAAAAGAATATGGATTAGTTCTGAAAACAATGTCAATATGACAAAGTTTATTGAGGAGACTGCAGAGAGTCAATATGATGCCACTAATTGGCAGGCATAGGACAATTTCATAATGCAATTAAGCTAACAGAGAAAAACAATAAGCAAGAAAGCATATTATAATCAAATATCATGAATGCAGTAAGCCTGGATCTTATTTGAAAGATGTAAAAGGATGCACTCCCAAACACGCAGGTCATGATCAGGAGACATTAATTATTAAGTGGCTTTTCAATTTTCCTGTGCCACACATGGTTGATTCTTATAACATAAAAAAACCCACAGCTTTTATGATTCATTTAACTCTAATTTTTATATTCTAGCAGTCTATATCATCTTCTTCTTTTTTTAATCCATCTTATTGAATAAGAGTCAACAAAGGCCTTACAAAGATTGAAGGTGCACAAGTTCATGATATATCAAAAGTGGTGGATGACCATTATGTGACAAAAGAGAGCATGACCATCACTCCCCAAAAATAGAGCTAAAAGCCTAAAAGTAGCTGTGCTAATTAAGGCCTTGTTTGCTTAACCAAAACTAAAAATCTCATCTCATTTCAATTCATCATTACAACTTTTTTAAATTCCCATACAAAATATAATAAATAATTTAACTTTTTCAAATTCCAATACAAAATTAATATTAAAAAATTATATTATCACAATATTTTATTTATTACTATTTAAAACATCTCATCACATCTCATCTTATCTGTGTAACCCAATGAGGCGTAAGATTAATAGTTGATTGAACCTTCACAAAAACACGAGAATAACCTAAAAGGCCGATCTAATTAATCAATATTAATATAGTTTATTGCTACGTATACGCAGCAGCTTGTACCCATCTAATTAATCACATCTATATCAATGTTTGCTATGTATACGTAGCAGCTTGTACCCATCTAACCAAGACTGACCCAAAAATTTCCAAACCCAATAACCACCATACAAACCCTAACCCTAACCCTAACAGTTCAGAGAGAGATACTGAGAGAGTAAGCGAGAGATACGTACCACAGAGGCGTAGGACTGTGAGAGATTCGAGGGAGCTGAGAGGCAATTGAGAGAACGATGGAGGCTGGAGCTTGAGAGTTGAAACTGAGAGACCGATGGAGGCTGGGAGAGTCAGGGATTGAGACGGAGCTTGGAAGTTGGAAGCAAGTCGCGATTGTGAGAGGTTGAGAGCTGGCAGATAGGGAGACTGGAGAGTCAGGGTCCAGGGAGATGAGACATTGGGGACTGAGAATGAGAGGGAAGAATGAAGATGGGAGACCACAATGCCATTGGAAGTCTAGAAATCGAATCAACAGACAACAAAGTTGCTAAATGGAGCCATTTAAAATAGGTTAATTTCACTTTCGGTTAATGGGTAATTACATGAACTGACCTGATAACAAACGGTTGGCAAATGGAATTACCCATTTCTGACCAGCTTTATTTCGGGTTGGTTAGGTTTAACAGTTCAAGTTGGGACTCTCGGGTCGGTCCAGGCAGACGGTTTAAATGTACACCCCTACTTTCATCTATAAAACATTTAGGGAGTGTTTGGATACTTGGAGTATCTTAGAATTTTATGAATATTAGTGAAATAGCTTGAGCCAGAATGTTTTATTGGATTTTGAGAAATGAGAGAAAATTCAATAAAAATATTATTAAGTTAAAAAGTTGTTTGGATATAATTTTTTTAATATTATTTTTATTTTGAAGTTTGTAAAAGTTGTATTGATTTTTGTGGCGTCTATGGTCGAAAAGGAATCATAGGTGCTTTAACAATAAGGAGCTGGGGGAAATTTGGAATTTTTTTGTATTCTCTATTTTCCAAGTGTTTTCTGCTATTGTATTGAAGGGTGGGAATGTTCGTGAGTTTTTATCTTCTTTCCAATTTACTAGAATGTAACTAGGTGTCTCATTTTTTATACTTCCTGTGTACTTGGGCATTGCCTAGTTTCTTTCTATTTAATAAACATTATTACTTATCAAAGAAAAAAGTTGTATTGATTTTTGTGTTTGTTTTGAAATTTCTAAAAATTGTATTGTAATGCCCCAATGGAATATATATATATATATATTAAAAAACCCCAATGGAAGATCCAAATCACATGGCATTTACTCTAAAAATACTGATCAATGATATAATTAAGGCCCTATTGGAACCTTATAAAGAGTAAGTAAGAATTTCATATTCTCAAGCAATGTAGGATATCATACACCACTTATCATTATTCTTATCATCTGGGGTATCACAATCTCTCTTCTTAAATTCACGACGTTCTCGTCGGGTTAGTCTATTAAAGGCGGCACAGCTCAACTCCCATATTTCTTGTTAGGATAGACTTTGATACTATTTGTAATGCCTCAATGGAAGGCCCAAACCACATGGCCTATACTTCAAAAAGATTAGTCAATGATATAGTTGCAACCTCATTGGAACGTTATAAAGATCAAAACTTCTCATTTTCAAGCAATGTGGGATCTCATACACCACCTACCTTATTCTCTTATCATATGGGGTATCACATGTATTGGTTTTTATGTTTGGATAATGATTAGATAATGATTAAAGGAAAACGTTGAAAATTTGAAATTGAAAAGTGATGTTTGGGAATGAAATTATAAGAAGTTTTGAGAATTCTGAGAATCCTTTGCTTGTCCATACGTGCCTTTAAATTCTTAATCTTCTTTTGGTTGAGTCACGTCAACCATTTATGTGTTAAATGAACATAAATGTAAAATAATTTTGAAGGTCATGGAATTTTAAAGGTTGAAAACTGTCTCCTTTCATCTTTAACATTTTCTCTTCTTTCGTTTGTATATATTGAGTTAAAAATAGTAAGCGAAGAAAGTCATGTTCAAATAACTTCACAATCAGGTTATAAACAACATTACAAATAGAATTGAATTAAAAATAAACAATTTTCCCCTCATATCGCGTGGGTGTGTGACTAGTAGTCTCATATTCTAGAAGCGCAGCCCTCAGTGATTGTTTTAGATTCTGGGTGTTAATGTTTTTTTATCTTCTATATGATATATGCATACGTTGTTGCCTGCAGATTGCTGCCATGTTTAAGATTGGGAATAGCAAGGAACTCCCAGTGATTCCAGATCACCTCTCAGGTGATGGGAAGGATTTTTTAGGCAATGTTTGCAATGCAATCCAATCGATAATCCTGCAGCTGCTCAGCTTTTGGATCACCGTTTTGTGAAATTTGTTGCACCACTGGAAAGACCTATTCTTGGCCCTGAGCCTTCAGATCCACCTGCTGTGGTTACAAATGGAACGAAGGCTCTGGTATGAAATTCTATATAGTATAATGTCAGTGACTCTGTTTATGTCATGGTGAAATATACGTGAATTTGGCTAATCACTCAGTGTAAGGTAGTAAGATATCATATGGATTTTGTAACTTCCATTTTTCTTGTTTAATGCACTATAACTTGGGGTTCAAGTCCTTTATATATGTTAGGACCTGGTGCTGGAAGAGAAAAGTAATCTATGATTGTATTATAATCTGGGGTTCATGTGGAAACCCTAGGGGTTGGCTCAAGTGGTAAAAGCATTAGTCTTAGTGGCATACTCCCTTTAGGTCTAAAGTTCAAATCCTCTTGGATACAAACAATTCCTATGGGTCATTCAATTAGGGTGATTTCACCTTAAATTACCCAAGATACACTTGCAGGAAACTTCTTGTTGAGGGTCTATGATCCCCCAAGATTAGTCGAGACTTTATTCTCGGACACCAAGTGCCAGTCAAAAAAAAAAAAATCTTCTTAATGAAAAAATTGGTCAATTTCAATGTTGGGAATAGAAAGTTATAGGATTTCTTTTCATGATTTTGGAGACTTTATATCTAAATTTTTCATCAAATCATGATGATTTTTTTTTTATAGGTAATAAGATATTTTATTCAAAGTAAATAAGCATAGTCCAAGTACATAGGAAGTATATAAGAAAATACACCTAAATACAAATTTAGAGACCTAGTTAGGAGTAATAACGTGGTAATTGAGCTGGTGGGGTTACGAACCAAAAATTTCGATCCAACCTTTTTGCCAGATCAAACCGATTATCCTTATAGATCCTTATAGACCGAACTATTAGCTATCAGTCCAATTCAGTCCACGAACATTTTTTCTTCTTTTTTTGGCAAATAAATTAATACAAAAATTAATTAAATTAATAAAATTAAAATTAAGTGAGCTCTTCAATGTGGATTATGTAATTAACTCATTAAAAAATAATCAATTATAATTATATTTATGATGTTAATAGTTGCTAACTTAGTACTTTAGTATTCATAATGGCCTATATTAAAATTCTAACATTTTATATATGGTTAATAAATATTAAATAATTTCATTGCCCATAGATTATTCATGCTTAATTGCAATATAGGTATCTAAAAAAGATTACTTAATTACTTTAATTAGGTGTAAATAGTAGAGTATGTATCTATATATAATTACATATATTATCATATGATATATTAGTTAATTGGTAGCATATGTTATTTTACATTTTATATGGTCAATGGTGATAGATTAGATGAAAATTACATAATTAATCTATATAACTACTATATAAAATAATATATTATATATAAAAAATTTATTTGTAAACATTTCGGTCCGATTTGGTCCAGTCCATAAAAACCATGAGAGAGAGAGAGAGAGAGAGAGAGAGAGATTAAATTTTGAAACGAAAACCCTATTAGTTTGGCACTTTTTTTTTTAATAATTAATAAGAATTTTATTACCAAGAATAGGCACAACCCAAGTACATAGGAAGTATACAAAGGTAATACCTACTTCACACTAGAAAGCAAGAAACTACTACAGAAACAGATTCAGTAAATTATCATCATTCCTTACAAAGATCCTAGCCCACAAACTCAAAGTAGAAAAGAAAAAATAACAAAGATCTTCAAAAGAAAGCTCTATCTTCAAAACATCTATCATTCCTTTCCAGCATAAATAGGAATTGTTCTCCATCTAGCAGCAACACATTTCCTTGCCTCAAAACCACACCAACATGTAAGAAGATCCACAACTTCCTTATGCATCACCCGATATAAACCTATCCAACCAATAACCTCATTCCACAAAGACTTTGCTCCTCACAATGTCAAAAAAGATGATTTACAGATTCACCATCCTTCTTGCACATGACACATCAATCAGCTATACACAAACCACGTTTTCTAAGGCTATCTGTGGGCAATACTTTCCCTAGAGCAACCACCCAACTAAAGAATGCCACCTTAGTAGGTACCTTCACCCTCCAAATGCTTTTCCAGGAGAAAACACAACCAGAATGACAATTAAGCACCTTATTAAAAGAACTAACTGAAAACCTGAAATTTCCAGCATGAACCCACAAAAGCCTATCCTCTCTTCCCTGCATCACTTTAGAGTTATAAATTCTTCTCAGGAAATCTGAAACAATATTCCCTATCAACTAGGCACTGAGAGACCTTAACTAGGACATGCATTACTCTAACTCGGAGTTATTCATCCAGTGCATGAAAATGGAGCACAAGGTACTTAGTGGGAACTTAGATGCACGTTAAAGTATGAATATTCTATTCTAATGCTCTTGGGGTGGATAATGTATCTAGGGATAATGTTGCTCCCATGTTCTCTCTTCCTTCGATAGTGGATTGGATTCTGCCTAAAGTTAACGAGATTCTACCTTTTATGGGGATTTTACATGGAGGATGCAAAGACCAGTTCAAAGAACTAATCACTGCGATCGAGGCAAGCAACACACTTGAAACCAAAAGTTTCAAGAAAAACAGGGAGTTACAGCGTCTTTATTGGGCAATCAACTATGACGTTAAGGGAGGTAGCTTAAGTAGAGGGAAGTTTAAAGGGAGGGTAGTGTGAAGACGAGAAACACAAGGGGTTGCAGTTGGGGTTTGGCTTGGGTATTTTGGGTTGTTTTGGGATTAGTGTATTTTGGATTTTTTTTCACGGGAATTTTTGGATCATTAGGGGCTCTTTAATATGGGATATGTGTTTTCTTGTATACGTTCAATATACTTGGTTACTCCTTTTGATATATATAATATTTTTACTTATCAAAAAAAGAAAAGGGTGGATAATTGGCAAGACTGTTGGGTCAAGTAAGTAATGAAAGGAGAAAAATATGTGGAGGAGCAAAGTCAATGGCGGTACAAAAAAAAATGTGTAAAGAAAAGATGATGGGAATTGTCAGGTTTTTTAGCAGAAAAGCAAAAGCAAAAATACTGCTGAAAAAAATTATGTGGTCATTTTGATGGTTCAAAATTTAAGATGAGGTAAAAAAAGAAGATATTAATTTGACGGCATGGATCAAAGGGATCATAATTGTTGTCCATATATACTCCAAGTAGGATAGATCACATTATAAAAAGGGTCGAGCTCAGCTTTTTGACACAATCATGGACTTCCAGTCAGAGGAGGCTCTCAAGTTTGTCAGACAGTCTTTTTGAGTCGCATGCTCGTGTAGTTAATGCTAACTCCTAATTAAGCTAATTTGTCCAATGACTTTAATTGATGAACTCCCTGGATTAGCTTTAGATCTATTGTAAATGAAGTGGCTGTAGATAGGGGTGCTACCCGCACCATACGGTGCGGGGTAGGCCCCCCCCCCCCCCCCCCGGCCCCCGCATGGGGAGGATGGAAAAAATCCCCCCCGTCCCCCGCCCCCGGTGTGCGGGGGCGGGGTACCCCGTCCCGCATGACGGGATACGGGGTGGGGGTGCAATCCGTTCGGCCCCCCCGCACCCCCCTTTTGGGCCTTGGGCCCAGAAGCAATTTCTGGGCCATTTTGGGCCCAGAAATCTCAGCAATGGGCCAAAATAGCCCACAAGTATGTATTTTTGGCCCAAAAATACCTTGTAGGCCATTTTCATTTTTCAGCCTATAAAATTATAAGTAAAAAAAAAATTTTAAACCCAGATTAAAAGAAAAAAAAAAGGTGTTATGTCTAAGAGTCTAATATGTAATAAACTAATAATAATAACTAAGCTATTACAAAATTGAAAGGCTAAACAATTACAAAATTACAAACATAAAAGTGTCCAAAGGATATTGTATCAACATTACAAATTATTGAATACAAAATTTAAACAAATAATTAAAAATTGATCATTCTAAAGAGGCTTGTCAGCTGTGGCTTGTCTTTGAGTCAAGGGGTGTGACAGTTGGGGCGGCCCGGGCTTGAGCACATTTTTATGTTGCAGAGGTGCTAGACATCTCATGTGTTACTATAAAAATTAATATTAAAATTAATAACGATGAAATGGAAATGAATATAAAAAAATTAAAATAATAAAATAAAAAATAATTACCAGGTGGTCCAAATCCAGACTGATCACCACCCTCATCGCTCTCCTTAAAATCTAAAATATCCGGAACATAAATATCATTTCCTATCGTCCAACTCTGTGTGCATATCAATGCATCTACAGTTGTAGGAGACAATGAACTACGGAAAGGATCCAATATACGACCTCCGGTACTAAAGGCTGACTCTGAGGCAACGGTGCTAATAGGGATGGCCAAAATACAGCGGGCAATCTCAAAAATGATGGGATATTTCTTTGAGGCATTCTTCCACCATCCTAATATATCGAAATGAGCATCATCATCTTGGACCATATCCGCTGACAAATAGTTGTCTAACTCAAAAACGACCTCCGTAGATTGATGGACTAGTGTGGGATTCTGTACGAGGGTCTTAGTCCACGGCATTCTGCGCTTCTTTGTAGGAGGCCCGGTCACGGTGTCTGTAGAAGGCGTTGGGGTCAGTGTATGTGTATGTGTCTTCGATGTAGTACCACCCTTAATTGCCATAAACTCGTCATACAATTTTTTCAGGGTATCTCGAGCCAGTTCACCAATAATGTCAGTCCATACCTGATCGTGAACAAGTCCCAACCCATATAACAAGCCTGAAACTTTCAGACGGGGATCAAGAATAACAGCCACATATAAGAAAATATTCATTCTAGTCAAATATCCCCAATACTTGTCATATTTTAGCATCATGGTCACTGCTATCCCCCTCATCCTTTCATTGGAACCCCTACGCATATCTTCTAATTCTTCTTTTACCCTATATATTTGTTGACAAAACCCATGGGATGTAGGGTACAAAGAACCAGATATATTCAACGTGACATCATAAAATAATCCAAGAAAATCAACGAAAGTAGAAACTACCACCCAATCATCATCATTAGGTTTTCGTGATCCCCCGTGCTCATCAAAGTATTTGACATATTGGATGTCTTCATCACCCAATAATTGAAAGGCTGCCTTATATTCCTGGGCTGCCTCCAACATCAAGAAGGTTGAGTTCCATCTGGTAGGAACATCAGTACAAAGACCCTTCTTCGATGTTATGCCCGCAGCCTTTGCAGCAACCCTGAATTTCTCCAATCTAGAAGGAGAAGACCTCACCCATTTCACAGCTATTCTAACTCGTGCAACCGAGTCATCAACATCTTTCAACCCCTCAGTCACAATTAAATTCAAAATATGTACAGCACATCTAACATGCAAGTATTCACCACCCAAGAATGTCTTATTTACATCTTTAAGATAATTCTTTAGATATCCCAATGGAACATCATTAGACGACGCATTATCAACCAGTGTTTTTAATACCGTACCGTACCGGCCGGTACGGCGGGTACATATCGTACCGGTATCTAGACCGGTACAGAAAAATATGTATTTCGTACCGGTCAAAATACCGGGTGTATCGGCCGGTATGTGACTGTACCGGCCGGTATTCCGGATTTCGGCCGGAATAGATGTTTCGGCCGGTACACATTTTTAAATTCCTGAAGAAAGTTTCAGGCTTTCAACCGCTTTTATTATTATGGCAATTTTGTAATTTATGTGAAAGGCCAAGGTTATTTATGTCATTTAGGCATTTAGGTTTACTTTTAGACTTTAGTTGCTTTTACTTTGTCTTTACTGATGCATCCTCATCTTTCTCGTGAATTGCTTCTCTTTGCGCCGTGCAGCTGCAGCCCGTCTCCTGGAGTCCATTTGCATCATCTCCAATTCTCCATTACAGGTAGCAATAGCATAGATAAAAAGATAATAAATTAATAATTACTACTCATTAAATTAATTAGTTGTTTTTTATATTTTGGCCTATTTCTCTTATTTATTTTTTTTTCTTCTCTGATGATCTGTTTGTTGCCGGCACTGTAAATTTTTTTTTTTTCCTTCTCTTCTTGGCTTTTTATTCTAATCTTTATTTCTGCAATTGATAAAAAGTTCATGCTTTTGGTTTTGTGACTTTTGTCTCTTTTTTTTTGTTATCGGTAAAATAAGGATTTTATTGATATAAATAGACATAGCCCAAGTTCACTGGACATATACCAAAGCTTTGGTTTTGGCTCTGTTATTCAAAGTTTTCAAGTGTTTACTCGAGTAATTGGATAAATGGGTCAGATTGAATTTTGAGTTTAGTAAATGCTCTACAGTAAAATGGGCAGTCAAGAAATAGCATGTTTTGGTGTTGGGCTGTAGGAAGGGATTGTGGGCATTACAGGGAAGGATAAAAAAAATGATTTTATATAGTTCACCTATAAAAAAAATGATTTTATATAGTTCACTGCAGCGAATGATTGGTTGTAAGATGTCTCTTAAAATGTCTAACATGGGTTATATGTTCATGTGGAGGCTAGAAACTTGAGTTGAAGGAATTGCACATTGATAAAAAGTAATTGAGAAGATATATGGGCCTATAATATTTCATGATTTAGCAATAAGAATTAGCAATAAGTATATAAATTTGATATTTAAAAACAAATTATTTTTTAATGACAAATCTTTTTTTAAAAAAAAAAAAGAGTGCAAAATTTACATGTATTAGAATTATAATTTATATCTAAGTCTAACATTATTCTTATAAAATATAATTTAAATATTAAATTTATTTCTAAAATCAATCGTTAATATCTCTATGATGGATCAAACTAGCCTATTTTATATTTGCATGCAATGCCAATATATAAAAGAATGTTTAGGAAAAGCCCTGTACGTGTTAAAAAAAGAAAGCATATATTATAGTTGACTAAACTACATCAGACAAACAAAAAGAGTAGGTTTAATTTTGTTATTTAAATATCAAATAACAAAAAAAAATTATTGTTACTCTTTTAGGTTTTACAACTATATAAATCTATAAGTTATAACAATTATATTGGTATTCATATGCAGAAATCATGATCATCACCACTCTCATGATCACAGTCATGATCCTAGCGTTTCTTCTGTCAACATAGTTTGTGAAGGGAGCTTAGACTTTGAAAAGGTTGGATCTCTCTCTCTCTCTCTCTCTCTCTCTCTCTCTCTCTCTCTCTCTCTCTCTCTCTCTCTCTCTCTCTCTCTCTCTCTCTCTCTCTCTCTCTCTATATATATATATATATACGCATGCATGCATGTATAGAAACTTGAATTTATTGAGGCTAATTAATTTACAAATGACAACAATATTTTTTAATCCATTTGATAAATTATGTTAAGTTTCAATCTATTAAGTGTTGAACACTTAAATTTGAATAAGTGTTGAATTATGAGGTTGTTTTATAGGAGTATAAAAATGTCTAGTTGTCAATCAACCGGTGCTACATCTACAACACTTGCTCCTGTAAGATCAGAAGATCCAGCATGGGCCCATGCACGTGCAGTGCCAGGGGCAAGAAATAATACTGAATGTTTATACTGTAATAAAGTAATTAGAGGTGGCGGGATCACTCGATTGAAGTATCATCTAGCTGGGATTCCAGGCAATGTAGAGGCATGTAAAAAGGTCTCTGAAGATGTAAAATGGCAAATGAAGGAGTTGCTTGATGAAATTAAAAGAAGCAAAGAGAAGAAAAGAAAAATAAGCTCAGAGATTGGAGGTGATATAGATTTAACATCTGATGATATTGATGATAGTAATAGTATGGAAGGACAATCTCAGCTTTCAAAAGGTAAGGGGAAGTCAAGAGAATCTGGAACTGGAAAGTCAGTGGGGGGATTAAGTAGATTTTTTGCTCCAAGAACAACTCCTGGGGCCCAACCTTCAATTAAGAGTTCTATGTGTTCGAATGAGATCCTTGTACAAGCAAAGATGGATGTAGCACGCTGGTGGTATGATTCTAATCTGCCTTTCAATGAGGCTCAATCCAAGTTTTATCAACCAGCTATCGATGCCATGACTGCTATCGGGCCAGGATTTAAGGGCCCTTCTTTATATGAGTTGAGAGGAAATTTGTTAAAGATGACTGTGAATGAGGTTCAAGATTATTTGCAACAAATTAAGAAGGTTTGGAATGACACCGGTTGTACACTAATGGCAGATGGTTGGACAAATCAGAAGCAACAATCAATAATCAACTTTTTAGTTTATTGTCCAAAAGGTACAATGTTCTTGAAGTCTGTTGATACATCTGGCCTTAGAAAAGATGCTGAAACATTGTTTAATATCTTTGATGAGGTTGTTCAAGAAATTGGAGCTGAGAATCTTGTGCAGTTCATAACGGACAATGATGCAAGTTATAAAGCTGCAGGAAAAAAGTTACAGCAGAAGTATGGCTCTTTCTACTGGTCCCCTTGTGCAGCTCATTGCATAGACTTGATGTTGGAGAATTTTTCTGATCCAAGATATTTTCCCCTTATTGATGATACTATAAAAAAGGCAAAAAAGATAACAAAGTTCATCTATAACCATGGTTGGGTTTTGGCATTGATGAGACAAGAGTTCACCAAAGGTCATGATTTGTGTCGTCCTGCAATTACAAGGTTTGCGACAAATTTTTTAAGTATCCAATGCTTGCTCTTGTTTAAGAAAGAACTGAGACAAATGTTTACTTGTGATAAATGGATTGCATCAAGCCATTCTAAAAGTATCATAGGGAAAGAGATAGCTGGGATTGTTTTAGAAGATAAAGAGTTTTGGGCTCAATGTCAATTTATTGTTAAAATTAGTGAGCCTTTGGTTCGTGTTCTACGACTTGTTGATGGGGATGAGAAGCCTGCAATGGGATACTTGTATGATGCAATGGAAAGAGCCAAAGAGAATATAAAAGCAAGATGTAATAACAAAGTTAGTATATTCAGTCCATTCACCAGGATCATTGATTCTAGATAGGATAAGCAGCTTCACAGTCCATTACATGCGGCGGGTTGTCTTCTTAACCCTGGAATTTTCTATAGCCCCAGCTTTAAAAAAAAAAATGATGTTATAAAAGGCTTCAACAGTTGTGTTATGAAAATAGCACTTGATCCTGATGATCAAGACAAGATCATTGAAGAACTTGACTCGTATAATAATGCAGTAGGTGAGTTTGGACATGCTTTAGCAATCTGCCAGCGTGATAAGCTTAATCCAGGTATTATCATTTATTAATATCATTTGTTAAATACTGTGACTTTGTACTTTAAATTTTATCTTATTTTATTTTACTTGCATTTAATTAATAATTTATAATTGCATTATTGTTATAGTTGCATGGTGGACCCAATTTGGTTGCGAGGTTCCAACACTTCAAAGGTTTGCTGTTCGAGTACTAAGTCAATGTTGTAGTGCAACTGGATGTGAGAGAAACTGGAGTACATTTGATTTTATTCATTCAAAGAAGAGAAATAGATTAGTACATAAACGTTTGAATGACTTAGTATTTGTTCGTTATAACTTGAAGCTGCGAGAGAGGTAAATTTTTTTAATATTAATGTCTTTCACTTTTGAAAATATATATAATATTTTCAATTATGTTTGATTTTATTTTGACAGGAGCATAAAAAAGGGAAGAGATGCTTTAAATCCAATCAATCTTGAAAATATTGACTTGATGGAAGAATGGGTGAGTGAAGAATCTGAGCTTCTTGATGGAGAAGATTTGGATTGGGCAAGTATTGAGGAGCCATTAATCTCACTAAATGAGGAAGACGTTGATAATGTTGGTGTTGATGTTGATGATGGTGGTGACATTGATGAAAATATTTTGATTAACATGTCGAATCTTGCTCCTTATTGTCTTTTTGATGAGGATGAGTGATTTTATTTTAATAGTTGGATTAAGAATTTATTTAGTTTGTAACTTAAAACTTAAAACTTGTATTGAGAAGTATTGAGTTTATGACTTATTTTGTTATTATTTTGAAATACAGTTAATGCTTATATATATATATATATATATATATATATATATATATATATATATATATATATATATATATATATATATATATAATTTATTCAGGTATAAACTATTCCGAAACGGTACCGGTACCGAAACGGTATCGGTACCGAAATATTATTCCGAAACGGTACGCGAAACGGTACCGGTACCGAAATATTTCGTTCCAGTGACTTGACCGGTACGACATCTGGTACGGTATTCAAAACTTTGTTATCAACTGACACAGACAAAACCTTTTCCAACCCCCACTCCTTTATTGCGGCCTCCAATGCCTTCCCAATCGTCTCACCCTTATGATCAGTTATTTGACAAAATTTAATAATCTTTTTGTGTAGAACCCAATCAGCATCAACAAAATGCACAGTCAACGACATGTAATTCATATTTTGGATAGAAGTCCAAGTATTGGTAGTGAGGCAAACTACCAAACCGCGAGTTGGCCCCTCAAAACATCTTTATCACGAAGGTACATCTTCTTAATATCCTTTGCCACAGTGTAACGAGAAGGAAGTACAAATCTGGGTTCCAACTCTTGGACAAATTCTTGGAACCCTTTACCCTCTACAAACTAAAAAGGCAGCTCGTCCATGATAATCATACGAGCTAACTTCCTTCTACACTCATCGGGGTTATACTTCGTATACCCCTTCAATGTTGGCCCCCCGGCCCCACTACTCCCATCCGCCATTTTAAAATCTAGTCTAGATTGGCCCTTCTCTATTAAGGATTTTAAAATTGGACTCTTCTTGCATTGTTCCTCTAGATAGACATTCAGCTGGGATGTACCATGTTTCCTATAGTGACATCCATACATTTTCCCACAATGATTACATTTAGCTTGTGGGTTGTTGGGGTCTCCACCCTCTAGTTTGGTAAAGTGTTACCAAACTATAGATACAGGTTTCTTGCCCTGTGTGGGCTTCGGAGCAGGGCAAGGTGTACTCGTTATAGGGGTAGGTTAGTTTCTGGGGTAGGGGTGTTGGCTGGGGAAGGCGAGCTATCACTGAAATCCGAAGACATTCCTGATTCTCCAACAAAAAATAAAAATTCAAAGTGCAATCCAACACAATCAGCAAAAACTACATACAAAACTATTATTGATGTATTAAGTACTTTTTATATATAATGATGATAATATGAATGGCTACACTATAATAAGTTTTTACACCTCATATAAGCAATTCCAAATAATTTGATTAGGAAGAGTCGAAAAGAGATGCTTCATATTTTTAATAGGCATTATTTTAATAGGCCACTTTAATAGGCATTTTTTAATAGGCATTATTTTCTTCTCTCTTCTCTTTTTTACCCTTTTTTAAGTTTTGGCAAGCGTAGGGGTTAATTTCGTGTCATTTATATATAGGCCAAGATAATTTAGGTTAATCATGTGTGCGTTATATATATCATGTGGAGTCATGAGTATAAAACTTTCCCATAGTACATATGATAATTTTATTCAATCATTTAAAAATACTCAGACTTTCTCAATTCGTAATTGGAAATGATATGTACTTAAATGATTGAATAAATGATATGTACTTAAATGATTGAATAAAAAAAATTATCATAATTTTAATCACCCAAAAATTATCATTGTCTTCATTACCCAATGATATCATTCAATTAAATGATATGTACTTAAATGATTGAATAAAAAAATTATAAATGAAGGCCATTATTGATTTTATATAATTTTCAAATTGATTTTTTTTAATTTTAATTATCTAATAGTTATAATTTTTTAAAACTTTTAAATAAAACAAAAAAAAAATGATAATATGCTTCATAGTTTTGTTCTCTCATTTTTACTTTTCATATATATTTAATTTTTTAAAATTATTTTCTTAATAGTTACTGAAATTAATATTAGTATATTGGTATATTTTTTAATTTTTTAAAATCTTGAAAGATGTTTAAAAAATATTGGTATATTACTATTTTACTTTTATTTACGAACTTTTTCATTAATATTCACAAACCATCTCAATTTAGTATCTAAATCAAAGCTAAGAAGGGAAAGAAACTTGTAAGTTCGAAAATTACCAATTGATATATGCATACATTATTTAAATAATATTTTTTTGAATTAGCATGTTAACACGCGAACAAATAATTGACGTGAGCCAAAAACTTAATTTCATACTTTCAAGAGCAAAAACCCTAGCCAAGAAAAGAAAGATGCCAAAAACCCTAATAAATCATAGTGTTACATGATGATTATTATCTCAAACAAGTTTCACAACTCCATAAATTTATATATATGTATATAAATAATTTCTTTCTTAATTAATTGGTAGGTCTTTTTCTTATTCTTTACAATTTTTGTATTCAATAATTTTGTAAACAAAATTTGCAGGTTGAAAGTAGGGATGGGCACTGGGAAATTAATGAGTTTAGGTTTTCGGATTGGGGTTTCAATCCATGAAACCCCTAAATCAATTTAGGGTTTTGGATTGGAACCCTAATTTAATTTAGGGTCCCAATCCGAAACCCTAACCCCTAAATTGATTTAGGGGTTTCAATCATGAAACCCATAAATCAATTTAGGGGTTAGGGTTTCAATAAAATTTACAACAAAAATGGGCAATCCGAAACATCCAAAATGCTTGAAATCTGAAACAATCACACAATGTCACAAACAACGAATCCACAGCACACAATTCACAAATCTCATCCTCCATCTCCGATTCAACCTCATTCTTCCTCCAATCTCCAATCAAAACTCAAAAAAATATATATATATATAATTTAACGGAGAAAAATTAAGAAAATCAATGACCGGAGGAGAAAAGTATACATACCGTGCGTCCGGCGTGGGAGAGGGAGGAGAGACGGCGTGCGGCACGGCGACTTAAGGTCGGAGGGGAGGGGATTGGGGGTTTCGGAGGGGAGGGGAAGGACTCGGGAGAACTGGAGAAGTGTGAAGGACGCCGGGGGGAGGGGGGGTAAGGGGTATGCAGCAACTTAAATGAAACGGCACGGTATGTATAATTTTTCATTTAAGTATAACTTAAACTTAAATATATATATCTATATATATATATATATAATATATTATATATTATATATACATACGGGGCGGGGCGGGGGAAAAACGGACCGGGGGGGGGGGTCCATCCCCGTCCCCCACCTCCGCTGGGTTACACCATACGGGCCGGGGGGGGCCCCGCCCCGGCCCTGACGGTGCGGATGCCCCGCCCCGCCCTATGCGGGGGCGGGGCGAGGCAGCAGGTAACGGGGCCCCGCTGCCCACCCCTAGCTGGAGATATAAGTTTTTCTCAGTGGATCAGCGTGCAGGCTTTTATAGAATTCAGATCATAATGATAAAACAAGTCAAGGTATATGATGAAACTGGTCCTGGTGGTAGATGTTTGACCAGATCAATTTATATATTTGGAGATTGATTCCTGGAAAGGAAATCACTTCCTTGTAATACGTACGTAGCTTCTGATTGATGCGGCATTGACTTGTACAAATTTGAGTGCTTATATTCTCATCTAATGCTTGACTGATCTGGCGACATAATCATGTAGATGAAAATGATGATAGAACGGTACTGAGAATTTTTCTTTTTTGTTTGAAGGGGGGTGGAGGAGTTTGAAAATTCTGTACATAAGATGGGGAGATCGACTGGTTCAAAATTTGTCAATTAAACCCGCAGTGACTTGTCGAGCCTGCACGTTTCAGTTTCCTGAAATGGTTTGTGCCGGCTCAGTTGTAACTGTCATGCTTTTCCTAATTTGTTGTATGTACATTTAACCATTTCAGTCACTTTAATTCAAACAAATGGTCAGACGGTAGCATCTCAAAAGTAATTAAAAAGTTTTGAATGGTCATGCTCTCAAAAGTCTGGTTGCACCAAAGAGGAATGTCACCTCGGCTTTCCAAGCAGAGGGTCATGCTCTTCATAGAGCAATGGTCTTCTGCACTGAACTGGGTTTGAGGCATGTATGTTTTGAAGGGGATGCAAAAGCTGTAGTTGATGCTGTAAATTCAGAAACAGAAGACAACTCTTGGGATGGCCAGCTAATTGAAGACATTCGACAGCTTAAGGCAGCCTATCCTGTGTGGAAACTGGGTTTTGTCCGAAGATCTGTAAATGCTAGTGCTCATGTAGCAGCTAAGTTAGCAGTATTTTTTTCTTGTGAAAGTGTATGGCTGGAGGATGGTCCAAGTGAGGTTGAGTTAGTGTGTAACGAACTAATTCAATCTTAGTAATGAATTTGTCTTTCCTTTCAAAAAAAAAAAATAATTAAAAAGTAAAAATATTTAGTACTAATTATGATAAAGCTGTGTTATAATGTGTATATATATATATATATATATATATATATTTTTTGTTTTTGTTTTGAAGAATTCTTCTTCTACGGTCCTACCATTTCTAGGTGTTGTCATGTATTAGGCTTTTTCTCTTGCAATATGATCGTCTTCATAATTGCATTAGACCTATGCTTACAGCAATTTAGATCCTCTCTATTTATTTTTCCCAGTTGGATGGTCCAATGTAAAAGAAGATAGACAAAGTATTAAATGTTCACATCACTTCAAAATCTTATCCAATCAATATTAAATGTTGTAAAATTCATAGGATGTGTCCATCTCTTTTAAAATTTGATCTTCCAATCCAATCAACAGAATTCCAACAAATGATAAGTTCACTCACTTTATAAAATAAAATAAAGTATAATTTTCACCCTAAAAATTAGTAGTGGGTGTTTTACATACTACACCTCATACATTGTACGTCCCAATTACTACAAATATAAATTTATATAACATGTACAAAACTACCTATATAATTGTAAATATGTGGCTGGTATGGTTATGTATCCGATAACATTATTCGCAATGGTTGCGGCTCAATTAGGGAGGAGGTCATCGATTGACACTCTTATAGATCTTTGTAGCTTCCCGTGATTTGAAATTTTTTTATTTTTTTATTTTTTTGATAATATGAATTGAAATCTTTGAGAGCTCACCTAAATATCTTAAAGTATGATACCTTTGAGTACGGAGAAAAACTTCAAATATCCAATTTATCATGAGATGATCGTTTTGGATCGTCGTGATTATGTCAAGAAAGGAAGAGTATAGATTCCATGAGGCACCACTGATCAACTTTCTGATAGAGTGACGGTGGTTGGCACGCGATTGTACGAGGATGTCCGCCTCTTCGACCCTGCCAGTTTCCAAGCTGGCGGGATCCTCGCACGGCAGGATGGGCATTCAAAAGAGTTATGCGGAGATGTTAAAACCTCAAGCAACGTCGTCTTTGGTATCCATCAACATGAGACCACCAACACAGATTAGAGGAGAGCCAACAATTAAATTTTCGGAGAAGGAGATGATAATGGCAGAGAAGAACCATCAACATACCTTGATTCTGAAATTTCTGAGAGGTCGGCCTTCTTTGGATGCGATTAAATTGCATGTTCTTAAGAGATGGGGTTTGACAAATATACCAACTATTGGGATCATGGATCCAAGGCATATTATGGAGAAGATTTCTCTAAATCCTGGGCTAGGGAATCATGGGAGATGGAGGGTTTTATGTTTAGGGTTTGCAATGGTCACCATATTTCAATGGTAGAGATGAGCCCCCACTGGCTTCGAATCTAGCAATCCCAATTGGACTTTTTCTTAAAGCTGATAATGACACGATTTCGATGAGCAGACCCAGTTGTGTCGAGCTTGATTTTTCTAAGCTACTAATTAAGCAATTTTGGGTTGGAGTTTTAGAATCTCGGGGTTTTTGACAGAAGGTTTCTTATGAAAAAGTCCCTCTGTTTTGTACGACTTGTAAACATCAAGGACACCTTCCATATGCTTGTAAAAAGGTTTCTAAAAGGAAGCACCCAGTTATAGAGGATGTTAAGAATGGGGAGACAAAAATGATGTATGTTGACCTAGATTGAAAGATGAAACAAAAGAGGATATAGAACAGCCAGCCCAAACCTTAGTCCGTGAATCAACACCAATCAATGCAGCCTTGATGATAAATGTTGAACCAGGTGGTACAACGAGTAAAGTAGAGCCAACGATGATAAAAGCATAATGAACAGCAGAAGGAAGATACCTGTGACTTGGTAGAAGAGAAACTACACGGCAATGGGGAGAAGCAAAATGAGAAAGTCAGAGAGGGGACAAAAGAAGGAGAAATCATCGTAGAAGGCAGTTTACTCGTTTAGAAAAAGGCTTCACAAAAGAGCTACACTCAATCCTAAGCAGAAATTGATTTTCCAGTTAATAATACTTCTGATATTGAGATATGAGATAATGTCAATGAAGTTGAGGAGCACCTTACTCCGTTGAGTAATTCCTTTGCATCCTTATAAGAATTGGGAGAAGGGGAAAATCTTTTCAATGCCATCCTCAGTGATGCTAAAGATTACATATCGGATTTTGAATCACTAAAATTTTACAGAAATAGAGGCAAGAGAAGTAGAATGCAGCGTGCTGCCGGAAAGTGTTTTGATCTAAATCTTCCCTCATGAATCCCTATATGCTGGTATGGAATATAAGGGGTGTTGGAAATTTAGTTTCACTGGGTAAATTGAATAAGCTTGTGAAGCAGTGGAAACAGAAGATAGTTGTTTTATTAGAACCTTTTATTTCTTTTGACAGAATCAATAAGGTGGCCAATAAGTTGCAGTTATATCATAGTTGCTCAAATGGAGTTCAGGGAGGGAAAATATGGATTTTATGGGACGACGGAGTAGCCTTTGACTTTATCCAAAGTTGTTCTGCCCAATCAATATCAGGTATGGTTAATGTCGTTGGATTCTAGTTTTTAGCATCTTTTGTATATGCAAGCTGTGGTTACTTAAATAGGAGATGGTTGTGGAATGGGCTAAAGAGTTTACATGTCTCTGGAAGGCCGTGGTTGGTGAGCGAGGATTTCAATATTATAAGATCTAGTTATAAAAAGGTTGGAGGGGTGCTGAAACCAAGGATTGACAACTCTTATTTCAATAATTTTATTAATGAGTGTGGCTTGGTGGAACCTATTTTTTAGGGTTCCAAGTTTACATGGTGTAATGGACAAGAAGGGTTTAACAGAATATGGGCAAGATTAGATAAAACATTGTTGTCTCCAAGCTTTCTTCGGATGGCCAACAATGTACTGATTAAGATTCTACCTAGGGTGTGCTTGGATCATAGTCCAATGATCATAGCTTTGGGGCAAGAATTCAAGCCTTATGGACCATCAACACTTAAGTTTCTGAGAATGTGGTGCCAGCATAAGGACTTTAATAGTAGTGAGAGACAGTTAGAAACAAGCTATGAACAACAAGGGTCTATAGTTGCCCAGTACCTGACGGTTTTGGCTCAAGTTTCTTCTTGGAATGTTGGGATATTATTCCAGTGGATATTCTTGAGACTGCAGATGAGTTCTTTGAGGGGGCTGGTCTACCCCCTCCTACTCTTCTTCTTTCATTGCTACAATCCCTAAAGAAGAAAATCCTTCCAATTCTCAAGGTTGAGACCTATTAGTTTATGCTCAGTAGCCTATAAAATATTCTCTAAAGTCATGGTGAATCAGGTATCTCTATTATTCTCGAGACTCATTTCTAAAGAACATGGGACTTTTTTAAAAGTAGTACTAAGCAAAAATCTGAAAATCTGACTCCAAATTCGACTTCACTCTGGCTTCGACAAAATGGAGTCAGATTTCTTTTTTAATTTTCAATCAAAGTCGAAGGTGTCGTTGGACCGACTCCGACTCCAATCCGATCCGACTCTGACTTTATGCTCCGACTTCGACTCTGACTTTGCCCTCCAACTCCGACTTCGATCCTGAATCCGACTCCGATAGTGTACATATGTTACAAAAATATGTATTTATCTATATATTTATCATATATACTAGTATTGTTCTATAACTAGAACTTATATAGCTAAATTCAATAATATAATAGTATTAGCTAATTATTATAAAATAATATAATTATACTATAATATAAATGGCCTAATTATAGTTTAGTATATTTAAACATCATAGTATTACTACCATACATTATCAAGTATAGAAATAAGTTAGACACTAGTATTTAAATAAGTCTAGTATAATAAGTTAATAACACATATACTAATTTATTAAAGTATAATAACAAGGAATTAGACATTAGAAAGTCTAGTATATAATGAAGTTAGAAATAAGTTAGACATTAGTATAATAATATGTAATACTAATGTATAATAAAATGTAATTATACATTATACTATGTGTCTTGTATAGAAATAAATTAGATACTAGTATAGAAATAACTAATAAGTCTAGTATAATAAGTTAATAACACATAATACCAATTTACTAAAGTATAATAACATGTAATTAGACACTAGAAATAAGTCTAGTGTAGAAATAAGCTAGACACTGGTATTATATAATAACATGCAACACTATAGTATAAGTCTAGTATAAAAATAAGTTAAATATTAGTATAGAAGTAAATTAGTAATGAATGATTTAATTTTAGTTTTTAATTTTTTTTTTTAAATTGAAATTTGAAAGCTCACAAAAAATTCGTTTTTAAATGGGCTAAATATGAAGTAAAAAAATAAAAAAATAAAATGTTGCCCAGATGACTAACACAAGAGTATGTGAATTGAGTTGTATTAAAAAAAATTACAATTATAAATCAAATATACAATATAAAATATAAACAAAATACGAAATAGCAATAAATATAAAGAGTAAGGGTAAGAGAGAAGCAAACTCAGTATGTTAACGAGGTTCGGCCCCATTGTCTATGTCCTCGCCTCAAGTTACCCCTTAAGAATTTTCAAATTCACTATTGAATCTCCTTCAGGTGGAGATAGAAACCTATTACACCTTTGAACAACACCGCTACAAAGGATCTGTGTAGAACACCATCTACACTTGCAATCACCTTACACGTGGTGATTCAACTATTCCCTGTGTAGAACACTTTCTACATGCACAAGGGTTATACACACCCTTTTACTGATACAAGTACTGATAGTGGGTAGATTATCAGAAAACATTCCTCAATGAGTGAAATAAGAACAATACAGCGCAAACTATATCTCTAAAAATGAACGAGGATTAAGGCTCAATGCTTATAGAAGAGAGAATGAAAACTTTGAATGAATGTTGTATGCTCTTAGTGTTATAAATGCGAAACTCTCAAATGATTTATTTATAGGCATATGAGATTTCATATTCAAATTTAAAAAAATTCACATGTCAAAGACAACATTATTCACTTTTTCAAAAAATTCAAATACAATGTTTTTCTTTTTCAATTGTCAAAGACAACATCATTCATTTTTCAAAAATTTTAAACTTAATCTTTTACTTTTGACATATGACAAAAAGAACACACTTTACTTTTCAAATATTTCAAACCTAATCTTTTTACTTTTTGCATATGACAAAAGGAGCACTTTACTTTTCAAATTTTTCAAACAAAAACATCTACATTTTGCATAAGTAAAAAAAAAACATCAATCACTTTTGAAAATATTTAAATAAAACATGCAAATGCGAAAGATGATAATCAATCATCTTTAATATTTTCAAAATTCAAACATTTAATCATGTAATGCACATGTGAAAGATGACAATCAATCATCTTTCAAAATTTTCAAATTGAATTTTTGAAATATTCATGCACATGTAAAAAATATATTTTAATGCTTTATGATAAAATATTAATTTTGAGTCTTAATCCTAATTTCGAATTTTCAAATTGAATTTTCGAAATATTCATGCACATGTAGAAAATATATTTTCATGCTTTATGATAAAATATTAATTTTGAGTCTTAATCCTAATTTCAAATTTTTAAGAGATTTACAACATTACTCTATGAGTTTAATGTGAACTTGTTCCCTTCTTGCTTATGCTTGTTTCCTTGATGTGCTTGACTCCATTGTGTAGACAACTTGAGCTCGAAACTCCTTTATTATCATCAAAATCCATGTATAGATATTTAATTATACAAAACTTGAAACCTTGGGTTCAACATAAAAAAAAAAAAATGAAAAAAGCCTAAAGTTGAAAGTCCAAATCTAACTTCGCTCTGAGCCTACACAAGTCTAATTTGAATGGAGTCGGATTTAGGAGAATTCAACTTCGACTAAGTCGATACTCACCCCTACTTAAAAGGAAAGAGTATCTATGAAAATATTTCTTTGGTACAGGAGATGGTACTAAAACATCAATAAAAAAAAGTGAAAGGGGGTAACATTATGATAAAAATTGATATGGCAAAAGCATATGACAGACTAGAATGACTTTTTTTTGTTAAAAGTGCTTCAAGCTTTTGGTTTCTCTGACTTCTGGAAGAGATTGGTTTACAACTGCATTGCTGTATCTTCTTTCTCTGTTATTATGAATGAGATATATCATGACTATTTTAAATCCACACGGGGGTTAAGACAAGGGAATCCACTCTCCCTGTATCTCTCAATTTTAGCAGAGAAAGTATTGAGTAGACTTCTTAATCAGGCTTTTGAGATAGGTAGCATTGGTGCTTATCAAAATTCTCGAGGTTGCCCTCTAATCTCACATCTCTTATATACTGATGATCTAGTTATTTTCTTAAATGGCTCAAAATCCTCTCTCAAAACTTGGTCAGAAGTTCTTCAACGATGTGAGAGCATCTTAAGTCAGAGTGAATAATTGATTGAGCTATAATATTGTGATTATTTTGTAATTCAATTTAAGTCAATCACATTTTTCTTACTAGTAAGTGAGTGAATTGGGCCTTGATAAATCAACTCTAACTTAATTGATAACAACCTAGTTTTATGATCTTCAATCTCTAATTTATTACATGAAATTGAAGAGGTCCAT
Source organism: Carya illinoinensis (assembly GCF_018687715.1). Lineage (NCBI taxonomy): Eukaryota > Viridiplantae > Streptophyta > Magnoliopsida > Fagales > Juglandaceae > Carya > Carya illinoinensis. Next base: position 587,721 of record NC_056757.1, read on the forward strand.
TTGTGGTGTAATTCATTGGCATACATGCAGATGGCAAGCAGGACCTCAAGTGCATTTCAAGTGGGCCATGAGTGGTAGGCCCAAAAGCCGGCATAATCCATGTTGATCCATGGACCAAACGTGTAGCACATCTCACGACTTACAGGCCTAATTTCACAAAAAGTCCTTCAGCGTGCAACTCATGCACTAGATTCAGCCTCACAGAAATCAAGCCCAATTGATATCCTCTCCAAGCTTTATCACCCATGGGCCCAACTCCAACTCAACTCACGGAAATTCCCTTCTCAAGCACTCGATTTCTCCAAGCCAAACTCACCTAAAACACTGTAGTTTCATCGACTTGCTACAACAGACCATGCAACAATTGAGTCAGTGCTTGTTGCCTGTTCTAGACACACAATAGCTGCTAGTAGAAAAAGTTGAGGCTCTAGTCAGTTACACAACAAAGGGAAGACACTTTGTTTCTTTGGCTGGAGAGGCAATCGGAAGTCTATTCCATTTTTGGGGTGCTTTTGGTTTGTGTGCATAGAAAGGCAATTGAGTTTTTTTACTTCAAACATGAGAGAAAATGGAAAGGAGGGGAGAAAAATTTTCGGTTTTTGCTAAAGACTTGTAGACTGTACTCAGTCGACTCCCAAGACCCATTTTTCATCATTTTTGGTTTTAACATTCTTCTTCTTGAATCCAAAACTTGTGGCTGGATTCAAGTTCTCGTTTTCATTGCTTTTACATTTAAGTTGTTTTTCATTTCAATTTGTTTTTATTTCAGTATTTTATTTGCTGTAATTTTTTGTGTGTTGGACTCATTTTTGATGGTTTATAGCCTCTCTTCAGTAGCTCATATTCCTATAACTTGTTTCGGCAGCTTCTATTTCTTTAGGACGTTTGAGTAGTTATTATTTGGCTTTCTATCTTCTCGTAGCTTTTCATTTATGCGGTAGTCATTTTGGGTTATATTTATGCTTGTTTCCATATTTATGTTAAATTGTTTGGATTTGTATTTTGGTTTTATCTCATTTGTGTCTAATGATTCTAAGTAGTGTAATTTTTTCTAGGTTAGAGTGAACTCTATGGAATGGAAAATAGTGGCTTTCTGATTTACACACATGGTGTTTGATGAAATGTCCCTTAGAACATAAGTTTCGTGAACTTCCGTTTGTTGCTTGGAAACATTGGATTAGATGACGTTGATGAATGTGGTTTAACTACTTAAGCGAGGATAATCATAATTTATTCAATGCACATTCATGAATCCACTTAATATATGGAAGTGATTGAAGTATGGAAGTGATTGAAGTAGCGTCCAGGTGCATTAGAGCAAAAATTCTTAGATGCTAGCTAAATATTTTCTATTCCCCACTCGTGTTTGACACATTATTTTATTCACTTATCTTACATTTTCTTTATCATTGATTGACCATCTCATGCAAAAAGAAATAAGAGCATTTTTAATAATGTCCAAAAATCAATTTTCATTGTGAATACCATTGTAGATGGTCATAGGTTATAACTTTCTTTTATCTTCGGTAGTGGATGAATTTGCAATCTAAACTAATCGTTCCTTAAGGAAATGAATCAGGGACTTTCCTAATACTACTTGACAACTCTTATACTTGGGAGTAATTCTTAAAACATTTTTTAGAGTTGGTCAATAATCATAAATTTGCCATTTTCTTTCCTACCAAGGTTTCAGCCGCCAAGAAAGTTGTTATCTTATATGCAACGGGTTTTACATAAGGAAAATTTCCATGTACTTACTTGGGAGCCCCACTCCTCATAGATAAACTCACTGCTAGAACTCCTAAACCTTTACTAAAAAAGGTTAAGGAAAAACTTGCAGGTTGGAAGGTTGCATTATTATCTTCTGGTGGAAGACTTACTCTTATTAAACATGTTCTCTATAGTATTCCTCTGCATATACTCTTTCTTGAATGTCTCGAAAATAGTTTTAAAAGAATTGTCTAGTTCTTTCGCTGATTTTTTCTGCAGAGACAATGAAGGAAAAAAGAAGAGGAAATGGGTGGTGTGGGATAAGATATGCAAACCTAATGAAGAAGGGGTCTCGATATACATGATTTGGGAGAAATGAAGAAAGCTCTTCACATGAAATTTGCTTGGAAATCCCTATATGAGGATTCTCTATGGTCATTGTTCTTCAGAGGCAAATACTTTATACAACCTCACCCTTTTCTAATTTCATCTACTCAGCAATCTTCTGGTGTATGGAAAGAAATTCATCCAATAATATTGGAGGTGATCCGAGGCACATGATGGTTGGTTAAGGAGGGTAAAGTCTCTTTTTGGTTTGACAAATGGTCCCACATTGGTTTTATTTTGGATAAACTCAACCATATGATTCAACTAAATCTGCATCTAAATGAAGTGTACTCAGTTATTGGGTAGGATGCACAGAAACTTAGGAACTTGGTTGGAGAGAATTTATGTACTGAGATTTTGTCCACTCATTGCTGGCTAAGGGAAGGGAAAGATCAACCTATTTGGAATGCTTCTAATTCAGGAAAATTCACTACCAAAGCTGCCTGGTCTGCAATCTGAAAGCATCATGCCAAAGTAGACCCGGCTAAATGGATTTGGCACAAAGCTATCCCTTGCAAAATTCTTATTTTCATGTGGAGATACTTTAAGAAGGGTCTGTCTGTTGATTCAAACATCCAAAAGCTAAACATTGCATTAGCATCCAAGTCCAATTGTTGTCTTAACCCTATTTTAGAAACAATGGACCATTGTTTGTACTCCAATGAATTTTCCTTTGTTGTGTGGCAGGAGTTTGCTTCTTTGCTTGGATTCAAACATGATAATATACATAGTTGGAAATCGATGGTGGAGAAATCGTTCAACAAAGCCCATGCTGTGTCTCAGTTAGGAGTTGTAGTGGGTATACTACCATCTATCATAAGCTGGTGTATAGGGCTTATGAAATGTAAAGCTCGAATGGAAGATAAGTTGGAGATTGTGGAGAATGTGCTTCCAAATTAAAAGCTTACTTGTGAATCAAATGCAGAGGTTGTCCTCCTTCAAGAGAATAAGCAGTGCGGATGCATACACATTACAACAGCTTGGTATAGCTCCTATAACCATTAAATCACATGTTGTTATGGTTTTATACTGGTTAAGGCCACCTTTGGGCTGTGTCAAATTAAATATCGATAGATGTAGCTTGGGCAATCTAAGTGAGTGTAGCGGTGATTAGGAATGTAGAGGTGATTAGGAATGGAGCGGGTGACTTGGTGGCTGGCTTTGCTAATTATTATGGTTTCGGTACAAACACGATGGCAAAGGTAAAATCTTTATTGGATGGCTTAAGAGTCTGTGATAAGTTGCAACTCAAAAATGTGGAAGTCAAAACTGATTCCAAAATAATGGCAGACTGGTAGAATGGATTTGGAGAAGTTCACTAGGAAGTGAAGGACAATTAGGATAGGATTTAGCTACTGCCAAGAGACCTATGTCCCTCCTCTTTGCATCATGTTTATAGAGAAGCTAACCAAGTAGCTAATGTGCTTGCAAAAAAGGGTGTCAAAGGTGTCCATAAAGAGTTTACTACAGCACCAAAAGAAATAAAGTTTTGCTACTCATCATTCCCACACATCACACTTCATTTATTTATTATTTTATTCTTACTAAACTAATTAAATTATTCTACTCATCATCTATATATTACACATTTTGTAAGAGAAAAAAAGTGTGGTGTGCGATATGTAGGAATGATGAATAGAAATTTTCATAGTATATATATATATATTTTTTAAAAAAAGTCACGTCAAAAATCATATTTTCTATACCAACTCCTCTTGCATTGTTAATTTATTGCCTGCATAAATTCAATGGTGAGTACATCTGTGAATGAAATTGAGGCTGAGATTCCGGAGTTTCATCACAATTAATCAATCTATCCATCCTGTTTAAAAATCACATATCAAGGAGATAAGTTTATTGTAATGGACTGAGAATTTGAGCGTAATATTCAAATTTTTTGTGTGCTCAATTGAATCCCCCATATATAAATCATTGAGCGGCTCAAAAATTATATCCCAAGTAGGTCGGTAACGGGAATGCTACCCTCAAAGAGGTTGTTAGTACCCCCCAAATATTGCTCGTGCATCGACTCCCCTTCCAAGATAAAATAGGTCAATTCACCGATTAATGTTATAAAACCACCAGCCCATTTGTGTCATCACTAAATAAAACAAATATATATATCATCAAAGCTAAGCTTACAAAATACAAAATAATATATTTACTAGAAATACTAGCACAAAGTTTTACGACTCAAAACATGATCATTGATCAGAAAGGAATTTTTATTTTCATCGACTAATCAGCTAGTGGTGCATATTACTTTCTATTTTTTTAGACAAGTAATTAGGCATAGCGCATAAACCAAGTAATTACTCATATTCCCCGCTCCATTCCGGCACTTATCATCCACAGATGCTCAAAGGTTACATTCATTTTTTCCCCACTCGCTCAGCTCAATCAATCAACATTTTCTCAACGATTGTAGTTTAGAGCTGTACCATGACTTTCAAGGACGACATATATTGCTATTTTCATCTCTTTACGCCGGTGCTTCGCAGAAATCAGATGTTATAAGAATGGCAGGTCTCTACTTGAATTATTATAAATTATAAATTAAAAAAAAAAAGGTAGCAAACCTTTTTCCACTGATATGACTACCATCAAAGTGATCAATTCACCAGGCCATTCAACAAGATAAATATTATTGTGCTTTTGTAACCCTCCCACAAAAAGTAGGTGTACCAATAACAATTGCTTTGCTTGAGAAAATAACTTTATTATTCAACTACATAATCAGGAAAACAGACCGTTATACTTCTTTCTTCTACCAACTTAAGAAATGGGGGAATCAGGAGAATATGCACACACGCACATATATATAATAAGACTCTTCGATTCAGGACATGATAAATATAGTTTTAATAATGTCATTTTGACTATATATTTTCAAATGGGAAGTATGAAAATCTTTGATGAGTTATGAGTACATCATCTAATCAAATTCATGCTGAAATCCCAGAGTTTCTTTGCCAACTCAATGTCCCTACCCTGTGTGCTTGCCTCGGATAGGTTACTGTCCACAAAGAATTCGCCACTCACCCCCTTAACTTGAGGGTGCATGGCCGCATAACAAGTTGTCGCAGCTCCCTGTGATCATATATAAAGAATCAGAAGCAAGAACTTCTTTGTAATGAGATGATGGCTGGATTGCAATCCCAGTAACACCCACGTGAACTTCCAGATTTTCATTCATTTTGTTGGAAACTAGGATTACAGAGCATTTAGTATCAGACAAGACAGCTACCACTGTAATGGTTATGAAAGCATGTACAATATGTTCGCCATATTTTCATGAGACCTCATCTAAACAATACTCATAGACAATACTTAAATATAGGATTTGTTGGCGAGTATATATAGGATCTTCTTCTTGAAGCATGGATCTTCTTGTATAACAAACAGGAGATTGAATAGTTTTAGAGAGAATACGTTAACAATAACAAGCTCTCCCTCATTGACCCTTCTTTGGCATCCAGACAATGAGAGCAAAACTCAAGATGTCTATCACTTTCACGAGAGAAAGGCAATTGAGAATTTAGATTCTATTTGAACATTTAAATGAAGTGAATATCATCATAGTTCCCTGAAAATGTACGGAGCGTTCACAAATATTAATTGATTCAGCTAACAGGTATAATTAAAATAATGCTTACCTGCTGAACGTTTTTAAGCACAAATCTACCAAGCTTATCAACAAGACCTGCACCAGAATAAGATAGCTATTAACCCGTGATATTTTGAATCAATCATGAAAGGAGTCATCCATGACCTTTGAGATTTTACACATTCTAATGTATCAGCCTGCATATTTACAATAGCGAAAATAGTCAATAGCTTTCTCTAAACAATCAAAACATCTCCAGCAATAGGGGTTTCAAAAACCTGTGAAAAGCCAATATATGAAAACATGGAGGAACTGCTGCATAATTTCTGAAAATATATCATGGTATATTCACATGTATGGCTATGTTTACTCAAAAAAACTAAAAATCCATAGGATTGAAATAAACTAGGAAATTCAGTGGAAACTACAGTTCCACGATACAACTACACCTACACCTACAAACACGTATTTATAACGAGATTCAATAAAGTGGGTACCATTCACAATCTTGTTCTGGCGAAAAAGATTGGTGACAATTGCGCCAGGGTGAAGTGAATTTGCAGTTATATCCACCCCATCTTCCTGTTCAAGAAACAAGCACCGAAATAATGGATTCAACTTCAACATGACTTCATACAGACAGAAGAGTAAGCTCAGGTATGTGTATATTAATATATATATATATATAAAAGCTGATACTGTACATGTCGGACAGAAAATAGCCTCTGCCAAGGACCTTTTCTGAAACTGTACATAAATATTACATGTAATAGGACAATGACAAATAACCTTGACAGGCTCTATACTTGTTGACTTTTTAATTGGCACACAGTGTTCGAGAACAAAATCCTGACTAATCTTGGGGTTGCGCAGCCCCATGTTAAGGAGTTTCCCACAAGTGCACCTCAGGTAATTCAAAGAGGAATTCTGCCATGGCCTTTAGAAACTGTTTGCACCCAAAAAGATTCTAACCTTAGACCTAGAGGGAGCATACCACTAAGACTTGAGCCCTGACCACTCAAACCCTTTGGAGTTAACTTGTTAATTGTTAGTTGGAGGTTCAAGTCTAAACTGCAGGAGAAGATACAAAGTTCAACGAAACAAAAACTTCAGCAAAATGTCACCACAGAAGTTCATCATTTTACAACAAAATATCACTGTTGCTCCTAAAGATCAAACCACTAGGAAATGATTAATATATATATATCTTTATGCACAATAAGCAAGACTCTGACAGTCAAATTTGAAATTTCCCTCATAGTCCACAATTGTAAATTCCCTTCAAAGACTTATTATTGTACTGCGACTATTGAAGAATGAAACATGATACTCTTTATTAACTAAACAAAGGGTTTGTAAAAAGATAGCATGGTAGGAAGCCAGAATACAATCATTTGGAGAAAAGAAGCACTTGGATTAATTATAGGCCAGATAGCCTGCTAGTCATAAACAGATTGCATTCCACATAATCTATCACCTCAGCTTCTCTTTCTTAGCAGGTCAGCGTGGTGTTTCCATTCAAAGGTGCTTATTTCCCACTAAAAGAGAATGAAACCATAGTGCGCTTAAGTTTGTTTTTTCGTGGCAAGTATGGTACTGTTAAGCCACTAAATACTACATTGTAAACAAATTTATATGCCCAGAAGTCTGAAGACACCTGTAAAGGAAGGACTCAAAATAATCTTAGGATCTATTAGTCACAGTTGTTCCATATAGAGCAGCATTACACAGCGTAAAGCATATAAGGGACAAAGGGGTCCACATGTATTATCAACTAAAATTCTCTTAACATACCAAAATTTCTAACATAAATCTCAAACCATGTTGGAAGACTGAAATCCTGTCTTCATCCCTCTTTAATGATAACCAACACACATGTAGATCCTATTTCATTCCTGTTATAGGACACTCAGTTGACTGCATGTACTCAGACACACAGCAGAAATCTTTTTCTTAGTTGTCACAGGAGGGAAGTGTTGACTTGTTGCTCTTTTTTTTAGTCCCACACCGATGGAAAGAAAATAGAGCGCATAGGCCCAGAACTATAAATAAAAGGCTTAGCCTCTTAGTTTAAGTGCACCAATTGAAAGCTTATCTAATAACTTTTGACTTTAGTTAAATTCCTCTATTAGCCCTTTTTGTAAAAATGGAAAGAGGTGTAAAGTTAAAGTTATGCTAGTGGGGAAGCTTTGTGGGTGTGTTTGGGGTGAGGACAAAAATTGTATGATTGTAACAATTTTTCACATAATGGATTTTTTTCTTTGAGTCTGGTGGTTTTCTCCTGTTTAGGAGTTTTCACGTAAAATCTTGTATTGTTATTATTTCTCTATTTTTCTTGTTATTCCTACAAATGGTAGATCTTAGGGAGGGTGAATTTGGTAGGTCCAAAATTTCCAACAATTGGTATCAGAGCCACTAAGTTTTTTTTGTGGGGTAGAGCTTTGGTATGGTAGTGTGGATACGTACAGCCTAAAGAGGTTCTATCTAGAAGATTGAAAATTTTAAGCGTGTCCATTACATTATGACCCTCCAATCTTTCCTGAAAACTTACTTAGTGAGGTACTATTCATTTTTACGGTAACTTCATCAAAGTAATGTCAGGAAGTAGTTTCAAATCTTATCAGATTTGAGGTGGAGAAATTTGATGGGAGAATCAATTTTAGCTTATGGCAAGTACAAGTTAATGATATTTTGATTAATCAGGATTACACAAAACGTTGAAGGGCAAACCAACCCTTGAAGTCAATAGTGATACTAGCGACTGGTGAAACGGCTAGTACAAGGAGCAGGTTTGGCAAATGGCTCCAAGTAAGTAAATGGAGATACTGGTATTGATGCTAATGTTGTCTCTCTATGGAAAAAGAGACATGTATATCCTCATGGCATGCCGCTAATTTCCAAAGTTGTCATGATAGAGGATATGTTAATATTAGCGGGGCAACAAATTTGCACACAGGCATTGGTTTGGCATTGATGCAAAGTGTGTGGTGGAAATTCATGTCGATGGCTGATGAACTTCCAAGGGAAACAAACGTGGAAGTTACACTATAATTTTTCAGCAAGGTTGTTTTTTCGACATGAGCCAAAGTGAAATGCTTGGAATTGGTTTATTCTGAGTGGGTATGCTTTTATGGTGAAGCATGATAGCAGAAGTTATGAAGATCTTCATTGAGGTGGAGTTTGGCTGTGGGACCAGTCAAAGTCGCAAAGTGGAGATTGTTGACTTGTTTCTCTTTTTTTTAGTCCCACACAGGTGGAAAGAAAATAAAGGGCATAGGCTCGGAGCTATAAATAATAGGCTTAGCCTCTTAGTTTAAGTGCACCAGTTGAAAGCTTATTTAGTAACTTTTAATTTTAGTTAAATTCCTCTATTAGCCATTTTTGTAAAAATTGGAAGAAGTGTAAAGTTAAAGTTATGCTAGTGGAGAAGCTTTGTGAGTGTGTTTGGGGCGAGGAGAAAAATTGTGTGATTGTAACAATTTTTCACATAGTGAATTTTCTTCTTTGGGTCTGGTTTTTTTCTCCTGTTTAGGAGTTTCCACGTAAAATCTTGTGTTGTTATTATTTCTCTATTTTTCTTGTTATTCCTGCAAATAGTAGATCTTAGGAGGGGTGAATTTGGTAGGTTCAAAATTCCCAACAGGAAGAACACAAGTAAGGCCCCTCTCCAACTCGCCCACTAAGAAGCTCCCCTCCTGGATGAAATGTCTAAGTAGATAGTAGTGTACCTACATGGTTAGAAACATGCTCTAACTTCTCAATTGCCATTCCTACACTTCAAAGAAGGGAAAAGAAAACCCCATTGGGCTATCCAAGAATATTTCTGATCACTACACCAAGTGAATCACTTTAGCAAGCACACAGAATTTAAGATAAGCTATCATAACTGAAATACGTATCAAAAGCCAAATAAAAATATGAATTTTAGAATTAATTCAATGTTTACTAAAATATAATCCTAAAAATAAATTTATGAAAAATGGAAAAGAAAAGTTGCAAATAAAGGTATATGAGTTGCAGTATTGAGCTATAAAAATCATAAGGATCACAACAAACAATAATGTTAAGTTGGACAGTTGGCGACAATCAGAAAAACTGCTTTTCTTTCATACATAAACCAGAAACTCTTTACTGCAAATAGATCTTCTCTTTCACTGCTCTTCTGTAGAAACTCAAATACCTTGAAATGTCTTGCAAGCTCATTGGCGTGCAAAATATTGGCAAGTTTTGATTGGCCATATGCAGCTAGACTGCTATACCTGTATGTATGAAATTCCAAACACTATCAAATGTATACAAAATTATCTGGTCTAAATATACCGTGAAAATAGAATAAATAAAATAATTAAGTACAGTTAGGAAAAAATACAATGTGACTAAAACTTGTCAGATTTTTAATTCTCAGATTAAGACAGTAACGTACATAAAGGTCAGATACTAATGGTGGATTCCGACTAAATAATTATGTTTTTAATTCACATCATAAAACTTGTTTTTGATAGGTAATACACATCATATAACTTCAAGATTAATAATACTAATATTATCAAGCAATTCATCAGCAAAATGCATTTATGAAGATTGATCTTGCTATGATGAATGGTAGAGGCTGACAAGGTATGAAGTTTGAAAAATAAGAGTTTTTTTGTGAACTTGTTGGGTAGTGATGTGGTCTATTTTGTCAAGTGGCCTAGGGTATCAAAGAGAAGCCCCTGTTTGATTCAATGCTCGATGTGTCCAGGCCCCAGGGCAATTATGTGGACCCAATTACTGGCTTCATGCAGAATGAATGAAGGTTAGGATCATATCTAGGAACACACTTTGATGCGAACGGTATAGGTAATGACCTTTAGGCTATAATACAAGAAAAGTTAGATGCATAACAAAGTACTGGCTTCATATAGAATGAATGAAGGTCAGGTCATATCTAGGAACACACTTTGACGTGAACGGTCTAGGTAATGACCTTTAGGCTATAATACCACAAAATTTGGATGCATAAGATGTACAAGAAATCCATTAAAAGTAGATTAGGGTATCAAAGAGGAGCCACTGTTTGATACAATGCTCAATGTGTCCAGGGCAACCATGTGAACCCACTTACTTGTTCATACCGAATGAATGAAGGTTAGGATCATATCTAGGAACCCACTTGGACGTGAACAGTCTAGGTAATGACCTATAGGCTATAATACCACAAACTTTGGATGCATAACATCTACAAGAAATCCATTAAAAGTACATTCTGTAGATATAAAATGAAAACGAATGACGGAAGTTCTCTATAAAACCAAATAAGCCCCTGACAAATTAAGAAGCAAATACATAATTATTGGGTATCCTAAATGCTGATTTATCTGATAGGAATGGAATATCTTTTTGAAAGTGGAGTCAAATGACAGACTAGTTAAGATGAGATTGTAATACCCATGTTTATCATTTATTCTATCGAAACGGATTCCTTCGCGGTATGAGAACTGGTGAGCTCCTGAGGACACATTAACAATTTTTCCTTCTTTACCACTTTTACGTGCTGTTCTTTTCATAGTGTCCAACAAAAGATGTGTCAAAAGAAAATGACCTGCAAAAGGAAAAGAAATGAGAAAAAGGCAGGACTTAATCCTACACAACTCAATTTGGCATCTAAAGAGAGCATTTGGTCATGATGTAAGACTGATGGGTCATTGAGGTGATTTTTAAACACCGGTTAATAACATCGGTTAGATAATAGATCTCCAATTAATGCAAAATACCTAAGTGATTCGTCGCAAACTGTAGTTCTATGTTGTCCTTGGAGAGCATGAATGGTGTTGCCATAACTCCTGCATTGTTACTTAAAACAGAAAAGACAAGAATCACCCCTTGTTTAATCCCTTAGCTGAGGCTCAAGAAACAGAAACGTACAAAAATGTTTTCATGGGTATAAGCCAGTGCAACAGTAATACATTTATGGACTGGTAAAAACCAACGTGGAAGTATAGCCACCATTACAGCTTGCACCCGTTTCTTACATTAGGATGTTCAGCGGAAGCCCAGAGGAATTGAAATTTGAAGCAAATTTCCTTACAGACGCCATTGAGCTAAGATCTAATTCCATGGCCTCAACCTTGGCTACGGGGATTTCCTTGACTATTGCTTCTCTGACATCTTTACCAGCAGCCATATTCCTAACCGCCATAACTACATGGACACCTCGCATCGCAAGAACTCGGGTAGTTTCAGTGCCAATACCACTAGATGCTCCTGTAATTGGAGGATCCACAAGCAGCAAGTACGCCAGTTAGTGCATGTAGCAAATGGTTTTGAAGAATACGTTACGAATGACGTTTAAAGATACTGACAATTTTTTGTGCAAAACAAGAATTCATGGAAAATCCCCATAAAGTCAAAAAAATAAATGGATTCCGGTTCTACTGATATAAACAGTCGAGATAATTAAATTTTGACCGCCAGAACATACAAATAGCAAAGCACAAGAACCCTGCAGAAACCCCCACAATTCAATAACTTCGTCCGCAAGAATTCTTCTTTCCTTCGAAAATGGAGTCTATTATATTTGAGTGGATGTGTGTTCTACACACCATCCAGAGCCTCGTCACAATTAAAAGAATTTATCATAGAAAACTCTTTTCACATATTCTTTCCAAAATCAAGCAGCAGTCATCTTTGATAGATCAATTTGTCAGAAAACCAAAGACAGATAAAGTTGTCATCTTTCCCATACCATCTACAATAAAATTCCTCCTTCACGGGGAAATGAAATTTAAAAAGAAGAATAAAAAAAAAAAAAAGATAGAACATGAACCTGTTACAATGGCAGTGAGACCAGTCCCATCAATCCCTCGAGTAACTTCCTCTGCCGTGGAAGATGAGGAAAACCCGGATAGCCCTTTTCGGTTAAACGGCCACATTCTCCCTCCCTCTCTCTCTCTCTGAATCTCTCTCAACCTCTGTGTTTGTGCTTCCCTCGACTGTAAGATAGTCGGAAGACTATAAAAGATCAGAATGGCAGCTATGAATGACAAGTGTCGAAGAGTGTGAAATGATGGAGAGGAAAATGATAATGTAGGTTTGAATGGTGACATTAGAATAATTGTGGACAGTAATAAAAAATATATATATAAAATAATAAATAATAATAAAAAATAAATATAAATAATAATAAAATAATAAATAATAATAAAATATTCTAAAAATATTCGTAATACTCCCCTTATCCAAACATAACCAATCGATCACCCGAGCTGCTCACATTCTAAAAAATGAGTTGCGCACCATTGCATGGTCTAATCTAATGCAAAAAGCATTTTGATCGGAAAATTGCTCTAAACAAGGAACATCAATTGCTGCCGTAATGATAAGGAAGTGACATTAGAGGAATTGAGATAAAAATTAAAAATAAAGTAAATTACTATTAAAATATTATTTTTAAATATTATTATTATTTTAAATTTTTTTAAAAAAAATGAAATTATATATTATATTTTTTATATAAATTTAGAAAAGTTATAATCATAAGATGAGATGAGAAGAAATACTTCTTGTATCCAAATCAGACCCGACGAGTGTTCAATAAAGACTACTTCACTATTATTTATAAATTATTATTAATAAGTTCTTTCTTATTTGTTATTATTATTTTTTTATTTTTTATTATTATTCACAAATCATCTAATATCATCTCAACATCAAACGTAATCTAAAATTTAATTCCATAGCAAATCACAAGTCATGAAAAATTTCTATTCATCATCCCTACATACTCCATGTAAGAGGATTTTCCCTCCTTTTCTCTGGCACATATGACATGCCCGCAATAGACTACAAGTGGCCCAGCCTGGCCCAACGATCATTATCTAAAGAAGGCATTGCACTCCTTTGAAGTACTTAGCCCGTAAACTAAACCAACCCATGAAGCAACCCCCGTGCGGGAAAAGAGGGATAGATGGGACTCACCACCTTGATACTCTCCAATAACACCTAACACTCGAGAACTTGTACAGACAAGCGAGCGAGAGATGCGAAAGACCCTCAATCTCCTAACCTAAGGTATGGAGAGACTAGGCAATGATCACCTACATGCTAAAGTCACCTACAGGCTAAAGTCTATTCATGGAGCCACTCCGCATTAATGGCGCCACTCCCCTAACTTTGCACTACATTAATGGCGCCACCCCAGGAGCAATGCCACATTAAAGGATTCTGACCAAACAACAATTGAATTGACATGAGCCCTCTAAGACAAGGTATGAGATGTCCACCCCAAAAATCACATATAAAAGCCGACCCCCAAGTACAAAGAATTCTCTCGAAGCTCTCGTGCTCTAACACAAATTATTAAGTAGATTTACCGACTTTAGAATCGGAGGCTCTACGGCCACCATCGAACTCATCTCCCTTGGTTTCTCGAGTGCGCAGATATGAAGCTCCAGAGTTGCAGGAACCCAGCCCAAAAGTGTACAAAACACGACGTTAAGAGTGGCGTCGTCTGTGGGATCCTTATAGACTTCACGTGTCTTTCGTATGTCTGCAACAACCTGTTCTTAGACAACTCGGAGACAAGAAGAAGTGACATCAGTGAACATGGAAGCGAGGCTCGTGGCGATGGAGCAACCAGTGGAAAAGCTAACTATTGAGGTAGAGACTCTCAAAAAAGAGAATGACATGCTCAAAGTAGCGACCAACGGACCAGAAAATGAAGCGAAACCCAGCAACAACGAACATGTGGAGTCCAGAAACACAAGAGTAGGAGGTGATGCAGAGGCAGAAATGAGGAATATGCAGAGCGAGTTGCGTAACCTCAAAGGGAAGTATGAAGAGATGGCGAAGAGGAAAGGTACATCATCATCAGTAGACCAACTGCTCACCAACACAGCACAGAAGTGATGGTTGTGCCGCTATCCCCTAAGTTTCGAGTTTCCCTCATGGACATGTATGACTCGACCAGGGACCCCCATGAACCCTTTGAGACCTTTTATAGCCCACATGACTCTGCATGGTTTCCTAAGGGAAGTGGCCTATAGGATCTTTCTACTAACTTTGAGGAGATCAACAAGAGTATGGTTTGGGTCTCTAATGCCCGAATCCATAGATAGCTTCGAGGAGCTAGCTCACCTATTCCTTACACAGTTTATGGCAAGCAGAAGGAGCAGATGCCCTGTGGCGTATCTCCTCACCATCAAACATGGGGAAGATGAGGGCCTAAAGACATACTTGTCTAGATTCAACAAGGAGTGCATAACAACAGACAACCTAGATGAGAAAATAACTTTGGTAGCACTATTAGGGGGAGTATGGCCCTAATCTCAGTTCATAGCAGAATTAGCTTGGAGAACTCCAACCACCCTGCAAGAGTTTATGGATCAAGCTGACAATTTTATTAACATCGAGTATATAGGCCTTAACCCATCCCAGGAAGAAAGAACTGGAAAATAACTTTTAGAAAGGGGAAGGCGTTGGGCAAGAGCAAGGCACGCGAGAAGACAGAGAAGAAACTACATGAAAATATGAGGGAAGAAGCCCCTACAAAAGGTCTGGGGTTTCGATTCAACCAAACAACACTCACTATCCAAAAAGAAGATCTGTGCCACTTGAGAAGTAGGCTATAGAAACAATAATCGTCGTTACTACACCTACCACTAGTCGAACACCCACAACACGGAAGATTGCATTTCCTTGAAGGAAGAGAGAGAGGAGATTGAGCAATCGAGACCCCAGTACCTCCTAGCTAGAGACCAAAGTGGGAGCAGAAAATGAGGTCATATGAGAGAAGTGTAGAAAGGCCCAATAGGCCAAGGAGGGAAGGAAGCCCAAGAGGAAGAACAGCTTAACAGAGGCCACCTCATGGTCACTCTCGAATGCCACCCCAAGTAAACCCCCCCACTGGGCAAGATCAAGACCATTATGAGAGGGCTTGCCAATGGGGGCACCACCTCATCCAAAAGGATGGCACACGCCAGCCGGGCACGATACCAAAAGGTGTACTCTGCTGAATACTTTCCCAACAAGCATAGGAGGGGTGATCCTTCACCCATCATCTCCTTTAGAGACGGCCACGAGGAAGGGTTCCTCTACCCCTATGATGATGCTCTGGCGATGACTATGCTTGTTACCAACTTCACCACCAGAAGGATCCTCGTCAACAATAGCAACTCCACTGACATCCTTTTCTAGGAAGCCTTCACTCAGGTGGGGATTGATATCATTCGTCTTCGGCCAGCACCCATGCCATTGAAAGGTTTCTAGAGGGATATGGTCTAGCCAATAGGTAGGCACCCTCACCCTATCTGTCTTACTAGGGAAGGCCCCTTATACGGCCTTAACCATGGCCAACTTCATAGTGGTAAAAGCTCCATCATCGTAAACACCATACTTGGCAGGCTTACCCGCAACAGCTTGAGGGTAGTGACGTCGACTTATTACTTAAAGATGAAGCTTCCGACCCCTTAAGGAGTAGGTGAAATCCGAGGTGAGCAAGTCTTGGAAACAAGTGTGTTACGTACAAGAATTGAAGCCAAAGGATGGCAGGGTGCATGTAGTCCACCACACGGATGATGATCACGCTCTCTTGCCCCTACCTGAACACGCCACAACGGATAGAGAAATCTGAGATGAACAAACCCTCAGGAAGGTAGAGCCGAATGAGCCGCTGGAGTTAATCCCCCTAGACCCAAGCTTCCTTGAAACTATAGCCAGAATTGGTGACAGAATGGCACCTAAAATGAGGTGCGCCATACAACAACTCCTCACAGAACACCTTGATGTCTTCACCTGGAATCATGAGGATATGTCCGGGATCGACTCGAAGATTATGCAACACCACCTGAGCGTGGACCTGGAAGCGAAGGGGGTCAGACAGAAATGCCAAAACTTCAATGCTGAGAAGAACGCCGCCATCGTTGCAGAGGTTGACCTATTACTCGTGACGGGCTTCATATGAGAGGCGCATTACTCCGACTGGCTGTTCAACATTGTGTTGGTGAAAAATCCAAATGGCAAATGGAGAATATGCGTCGACTTCATCAATTTGAATAAGATGTATCCAAATGATAGCTTCCCACTACCCCGCATCGATTAGATCATTGACTCCATTGCAGGCCATCGCATGCTGAGTTTTATGAAAGCCTATTTTGGGTACAACTAGATCAGTATGAACCCTGATGATAAGGAGAAGACTTCGTTCATCTCTGATATGAGGTTGTATTGCTACTCGGGTATGCCATCTGGATTAAAAAACATGGGGGTTACCTATCAATGGCTAGTCAACCGCATGTTTAAAAATCAGATAGGGAAAAATATGAAGGTCTACGTGGCTAATTTGCTAGGCAAAAGTAGGGTCCCTGAGCAACACCTCACCAACCTCCATGAAGCTTTTGCAATATTGCGGCAATACCAAATGAAACTCAACCTGGCAAAGTGTGCCTTTGGAGTGGTCTTTGGGAAATTCCTAGGCTTCATGGTTTCAGAATGGGGAATAAAAGCTAATCTAGAGAAAGTGGAGGCTATACTCCACATGACCACACCTTGGAATATCAACAAAGTACAAAAACTTGCCTGACGAGTAGCGGCCCTTAACAAATTCGTATCGAGGTCCACTGATAAGTGCCTACCATTTTTCAATGGTATTGCGAAAGGCACAAACATGGGATGATGACTGCAACTAAGCATTCGAGGCTCTCAAAAGGTACCTCACCAGCCCTCCACTACTCGGCCAACCAAAGTGTGGAGAGACTTTAATCATGTACTTGACAGTTTCCCCACATGCGGCTTCCTCAGCACTTATATAAGACAAAAGGGGAATCCAAAAGCTAGTGTATTACACCAGCCATGCTTACCGAGGAGCAGAAGCCAGATCTCGTGCATGGACCAGCTCTCATTCACCTTAGTAATAACCACCTGACGCCTTTGCCCATATTTCCAAGTTCACCCGATGAGGGTCCTTACCAAACCCCCCTAAAGAAAAGTTTACAAGACCAGATGCCTTGGGGTGCCTAATGAATTGGACAATTGAGCTGAGTGAGTTCGACATCGAGTATGTACCCCGAAATGGTGTATGAATCCCAGTGATCAAAGTTCACCAGCTTTCCAGAAAAAGCTAAACATGCTCCTTCCTTGAAGCCTGGTAGGTCAACGTTGATGGCTTGTCTTGCCAGGCTAGAGGGGGGAGTGGAGGTGCATATTGCTACGGATACGGGTGAGGAGCATGATTACACTATTAAGCGAGTATGAGGCACTACTCTCTAGGTTGGTAATCGCCAGATCATTAGGCGCTAAAGAGATAGAGGTGTGGGTCAACTCTCAAGTGGTGATCAAACAGGTGTGAAGGGAGTTTGCTACAAATAGTGAAATTTGAAGAAGTACTTAACACTGATGAGCATGAGTGCACCTAGTTCAAATATTTTCAGATCCAACAAGTGTTAAGGTCCAAGAACCAAAAAGTGGACAAGTTGGCATGAGCAGCGTCTGAACAAGAAGAGTCTCCTCTACTAGAACAAACGATGGTCAGGATTGTTGAAGTGCCCGCTATAGGAGTTGAAGTCATGGAGGTAAAGCCGAAAACCCCAGAATGGGCATTGGACATAATCAAGTACGTAGATGCCAACGAGCTGCTAGATAACAGGTGGGAAGCTAGGAAAATCAGGAACAGAATATCACGCTACACCTTACTTGATGGGGTTTTGTACAAGCGAGGTTACTTCACGCCTCTTTTAAGGTGCATCTCATTCAAAGAAGCCTAGTAAGTTTTGGTAGAGGTACACGAGAAAATTTGCTTGGCAGAGGTACGTGTTGGCCCAAGATGCAAAAGAATACATTCGGAAGTGTAGGAAATGTCAAGAGTACTCCAAAGTACCTCATTGCCCACCAGAGGAGTTGACATCAATTACCTAGCCTTAGTCGTTCCCCTAATGAGGGGTTGACCTAGTAAACCCTCTCCCTCAGGGCAAAGGGGGAGTAAAACTTGTGGTGGTGGTAGTAGACTACTTCACTAAGTGTGTAGAGGCTAAACCATTGGCAACGATCACGGAAAGCAACATCACCCGCTTATTGTGGAAGACTGTCATTTGCATATTTGGCATCCCCTACATCATCATATTGGATAACGGAAGGTAGCTTGAATCTGACCACTACCGAGACTGGTGCCGAGAGTTGGGAATCAAATTCTGGTACTCATCTTCGGGATATCCATAGTCTAACGGACAGGTTGAGACAACTAATAAGACGTTGATGGGGATTCTCAAGAAGAAAGTTAGTGACAGGAAAGGCAATTAGGAAGAGGAACTCCTCGGTGTGTTATGGGCATATCGGATCATAGTGAGGACCCCAATGGAAGAAACGCCATTCACTCTCACCTATGAACATGAGGCGATGCCACCAGTCGAGGTTGGGATCCATACCTACAAGGTGTAACACTTTGAGCAAAGCTCCAACAACGAGCAACTAGAAGAATAACTTGACTTGTTGGAGGAGGCCAGGCTTGAAGCAAAAATAAGGATGGTGGTCAATAAGAGGAGAGCTGAATGATATTTCAACAAACGGGTATAACCAAGAGCATTCTGGATAGGTGACGTAGTGCTAAAGCAAAAAGGACGACCACATGAGACGAAGGAAAACTGGGTCCCCGGTAGGAGGGCCCCTACGTGTTTACTGCCAACAATAGCTCGAGCTCTTATTGGCTTCGAGACTCTCAAGGGAATGACCTGCCACACCCCTGGAATGTTAAGCATCTTCAGAAGTTTTATTGTTGGAAAGTGTAAAATATGTACATTATATTACCATGGCCAACAATGTAAAATCTATTAATGAAAGTATGGTTTTTCAAGAATGAATTGTCTCGCCCTGAAACACCCTCTCCAACTGTATCTCAACTCCTTTCTCTAAGAACATAATCTCCATCGCCGACAACATACCGTTTCTATGATATCAACGGGCGGGAGCGGGTCTGGTCCTGAACTGTCCGAGAACTTACCTCCCTATGAGAATCAATAGGCAAGTCCAGCCTTCCCAGCGGCCCGACCTCCCTTGCAGAGGAGAGAGGTACAGCCTCTCGGCTACCAAGTAACTTACCCTAGCCTCATCAGGGCGAAAAGCGAACCTAGCTCCTTAGCTATCTGACAACTTACCTCCTCATGGGACCCAAAGGGATGGGTTACGCCTGAAGGCTGCTTTATCTCTCTCACAGTGGAAAGTGAATCCAGCCTTTGGCTGCTTGACACTTACCTTCCCTGTGAGCGTCAATGGGCGAGAGTGGGTCCAGTCTCAAATTGCCCAGCAACTTACTCCGCACGGGACACAAAGAGATGAGTTATGCCTTAAGGATGCTCTATCCCTCCTGTAATTGAGAGTGGGTTTAGCCTCTCGGCTGTCTGGCAACTTACCTCGACCTCCTTCACTGAGAAGAGCGGGATCAACTCCAACCTCCTCAACACCTACCTTTCATGTGATGTCAACGGGCGGGTGTGGGTCCAATCCCAAACTACTCGACAACTTACCTCCACGTGAGGATTAATAGACGAGTCTAGTCTTCCTGATAGCCCGACCTCCCCCACATAGGAGAGCAAGTACAACCTCTTAGCTCCTCCATAACTTACCCCTAGGGCTGTAAATCGATCTGGTCCGGTGATAAACCGAAATTTTCGATCCATCATTTTCCCCGGACTAGACCAAACATCTATAGGGATCAAACCAAACCGATAGCTATTCGGTCCAGCCTAATTATTTTATTATTTTTTTCTTCTTTTTTTTCAAATAAATTAATAAAAAAGTTATTTAAATTACTAAATCAAAATTAAGTGAATTATTAATGTGGATTATATAACTAACTCATTAAAAATATTACTATAATTATATTTATGATGTTGATAATTAATACTTACTAACTTAGAATTTACTTTTTTATATGCATAACTAATAAAAGTTATACATTTTATATATGGTTAATGAATATTAAATAATTTCATTATACATAGATTATTTAGGTTTGCTTGCAACTTAGGTATTTAAAAATAATTATCTAATTATTTTAATTAAGTGTAAATAATAGAGTATGTATGAATGTATGATGTAAACTATTTACATATAATAACATAAATTATCACATGATTTATGATTTACTTTTAATTGATGGCATATATTATTTTATATTTTATATGATCAATAATAATAAATTAGATGAAAATTATATCATTAGCTTATATAATTACTATATAAAAATAATATATTAAATTATTAAAAATATTTTGAAAATATATATAGGGGCTCGATACGATTCGGTCCGGTTTGGTCCAAAATTTGGAGATCTCGGGATTAGATCGAATTTCATCGGTCCACATATTTTGGGACTAAACCGACTAATCCAAGATTCGGTCCAATCCAATTGGTTTTGCTAATCTGGACCGAATTCTTTACAGTCTTACTGGCCCCGACCCAATCACGGCGAAGAGTCGACCCAGCTCCTTAGCTATTCGACAACTTACCACCTCGCAGGTCACGAATGGATGAGTTATGCCTTAAGGCTACTTTATCCCTCCTGCGATGGATAGCGGGTTCAACCCCTCAATGGCTCAGCAACTTCCCCGAGTTTTGCCAAGGCAAAGAGCAGGATCAACGCTAGCCTACTCGACACTTGCCTTTCTTGTGATATCAAAGGGCGGGAGTGGGTCCAATCTCAAACTGTCCAGCTTACCTCTGCATGAGAAACTAAAGGGAGAGTCCCACTTAGAGCAACTTTACCCCCTCGCAGAAGAGGACAACTTACCCCAACCCCCTTTACGGCGAAGAGCAAACCAACTCCTCAGCTGTCCAACAACTTACCTTTCCAGGGAAACCAAAGAGGCGAGTTCGCAAAAGGCATCCTGACCTCTCCTTGGAAAAGTGCGGGTCTAGTATCTTGACTACTCAACTTTAACTCCCAGGATGTGTCTCCTCCAGTGAAGAGGCGGCAACTAAGCAAGCACCTCAAACTTTAATTATACCCCATCAATACGACCCAAGTTTGCAAACTCCACAATTACAATTACAATTACAATTACAATTACAATTTAGTGTTATTTGTATTGATCCATTCATATAGCTCCCCCCCCCTACCCCTCTCCCCTTCCCCCACCCCCTACCCCCCCCCCCCCAAACAAACGGAACCTGTGGAATACGGGCAAGCTACTGAAATGTACTGGCTTTGGGTAACCCAGGTTGCCTGCTCAATCCTAGTCAAGCCCTCCTAACAAAGGGGAGTGGTGTCGCATCTACTCACCAACTTTACGTAACTGCTCTCGGTCATTACACCCCCTGAGTACAAAAAAGAAAAGGAAAAGGCAAAAACTAAAAAAGGGAGAAACGAGCACAAGAGAAGATAAAGTATTACTCCCAAAATTCATTAAAATTGTTACAAAGTTTACATGTAAATGAAGAAAATAAAAACACAAACACAAAAGAAAAAGACTCAAGGCAATTGGGGTTCAGCTGGCAAGGTTTTCCAAGAGGGTGCTTGGGATTAGTTCCTTTTCTATTTAGGCACCTCGCTTCAATTCTGCTGGGTCTAGAGGAAGGTCCTTCACCTTCAAGGACTTCAAGTCACTATGAAGGTTAACGAATACATGGTCCCTTATTCTCTCCAAGCCTTCTAGATAGCCAAACAGATGTGTGAAAACTTGGCTCGCAACTGAGGGACGGCAGCCTTAACATGATCTATGTGGGAGTGTAAGTTCTCCATAGTTGCTTCACGAGCGGCTATCGTACGATTGGTCTTGGCCAACCTAATCTCCAACGCATCAGCCTCTAACTCCTTCACCCTCTAGGACTTGGCCTTGAAAGAGTCTGATTTGCTCTTCTGGGACTTAGTAAGCTCCTCATATCTCTTCTGGAGCCTGGGCATTGAAGTCGTGCTATTTCCCTAGCCTTGAATTCTTGACCCGAAGCCTGTCCAGCTTCTCTAGTTGGCAATCAAGGGAATCCTAAAGATTGTCCCTCACTTCCTTACTGACCATTGCTTCAAGGTTATGGAAACCGGCCTGCTCCTGTGACCTCGCCAAGTCAAACTTAAGTTAGCCCTTTCAATGACGGAGCTGGAGTATCCTTTTCTGCCTCCGCCGGCAACTAAGTTTTGCCCTAATGAGGGCTTCGTCTAACTTCTCTCTCTCTCTCTCTCTCTCTCTCTCTCTCTCTCTCTGGTGCAAGGTCAATCGTGCTAAGGATTAGAGTGCCAGATCCTCACCTTCCTGCCTCTCCCGGTCACCCACAATGAAGGCCACCAACCACTCCACTCTCTGCCATGAAATTTTTCAAGTCAGCACCAAAAGAAAATATGCCAAGAAGACTTAATTGAGGAATGCGACAAGTTAATAGTCAACCCCAAAAAAGAACCCCCTAAGCTTCCGAGCCATCTCTTGGACGGATTCAACACAGGCCCTATCCACTACCAACCTCAAGGCAGTGTAATTCCTTCCCTCAGAAGGACTCCTTACCAAAGTGCCTTCACCACCTAGTGCGTCAGATATCGATTTGACTCGCCTCCTTGGGAGTTGCTAATGGCCGAAAGTTTTTGTCCTTGTCGACAACTCCCTAGATGGCGCTGGTTGATCTGACCGATCGAAAACTCCCATCCTTTGCCTAATAGGAAAAAGAAGCGCCGGTTCTGCCCCTTCATTCGATTGCATTGCGGCTTCAAATGGACTAATGTGTGGATGGACCAAAAGCTGCACAAGTTGCCGTTTTGTTTTAAGAGGTTATGGGTGAGAAATAACCTCCCGAGCAATCAAGTCAAGGTGTTATGAACCCACCTCCTCTAGCGCCCACCGCCAGATGACACAGCAGGACACCAAAATTCTCCATGCATTTGGATGGAGTTGCGCTGGTGCCAAGTGGAGGTAGTCTAACGCATCATGAACCAGATGGCAGAAGGGCAACTGAAGGCCACTGGAGAAAAGGTACAAGGCTACCTTCTTTAAGACCACCTTTTCTATTTTTATTTTTTGGATTCTCTCTCTCTCTCTCAATTTGAAAGGAGTAGCTGTACTTTCTCTATGATTATGGAGGAATAATCCTCTTTAGATTATTGTGGCTTGCTTCCCTTTTTTTTCCTTTTTTTTTATTTGATTTATTTCTCTTTTCCAGTTCTCATTTTTGCATTTACAATCCCGATTTAATGTTTTTCGTAATTTGTTTTCTCTTTCTTAATATTACTTTTTAATGAAGAATGCTATCTGGGTTTTCTAAACCATACCCAAATCTCAATTCTAATCTATCGAGCTGAAAAGCATGCACATCTTAAAAAAGCAAAAGAAATGAGAAAAAGCACTCGAACACACCCTAAGTCACATGAACCTCCTCCGTGTGGACATTTTCTTGGATGATGTAAAATAGAAAAGAACATCTAACCGGTTTGAAACTTTTCTCAACTATTTATATATATATATATATATAATTTATCCATATAACGATTATTCAAAAATAATACACCAAAACAGATCAATATCAAAATATTTTATTCCAGTACCTCAACTAAAACAATCACCAAAACGAAATTGAAAATGCTAAAATTAAAAACTCAACTTTCTTGGCCGGCCCCACCTAACTCCTATCTCTTTCTTATCCAACTATTCACTTTATTGGATAAATGCCATCTTTCACTAAAGTGAATAGAAATCATCTATGCACTCAAATCGCTTGTTCTATACATCACTGCGAGTCGAAACATTGGTAGTATATCATTTAAATCTGCATCAACACTATACCTGTATTATTTTATTTCCAGCTTACATATTATAAATAAAACATGGTGGCAAGTACATTTTGCACTCTCAAGCTGCTACTATTCTTTTTTTTTTTTTCACTTTGTTTGAACATTAAACCATCAAAACTGTCAGTTTACACCTCAAATTACCACTTTTTGACAATGTGCACTCTCAATTTATGTCCTACTAGTCAGATCTTTTGAAAAAAGATGCAGCACCATCTTGACAGTCAACCTTGAGCGAGGTGAAAATTGTCAAAAAATAGTGTTTGAGGTACAAATTTATGGTTTTGATAGTTTTTAGTGCAAACTGGAGTAATATTGATATTTCCTCGAAAACATAAAAGAGGATAAGAAATCATAAATGTTGCTGCCACTCTAGAATAGCATTTTGAAGGGCATAATTAGGGACTAGGTCACAGTGTTGAAGCTTGAGATTTGTCATGGGCGAAGTGTTGTGGCCGCTTTCAAACCATCCTCTTATTGCCTCCGATTCGTATGTGTACCCATCTGCAGCGATTTGTGGATCTGTCATGACTTCCTGCAAAGTTACAATAGTCATGGTCATGAGATAAGCCTATCTATAAATATAAAATGTATGTCAATATATATGTATGTTTGTATGTATGTATGTATGACATATATATGTATGTATAGATGAATGTATATATGTATGTATATATGAGTCAGTCATGGGATAGGCCTTTAAACTTATTCTACTCATCATGGCCAAAATGCATGCAATTTCCTCCAACTAACACGACTTTCAAAGGTCCATCACTATCAATCACAGCGCAATCAAAATAGAAAAGGGTACTCTCATCAATATGAAAAAGGCAAGAACAGACTGTGGTTTACTTCTACTTTCTACCATACAAGTGAACTGACAGGTGCACCCACTTCGATACAAGGCAGCATGTAGCAACTGCTGATAGCATGTTGTAGAAGAGTGACCCAAGGCTTTTGTAACAACAGATAAGTTGCTCTCCAGTGAATAAAAGTTGAGCAGTTCCAATAAAATACACAATTGTGTGTGTGTGTGTGTGTGATGCTAGATTCTTACCTGATAAATGGGACACATAAAGTTGGATGGAATCTTGCCACTCTTCTTAGAAACCAAGCATGATGCTGAGGCAATGCATGAAGCTCTCATTTGCTCAAGAAGACTCCATATCTCTGACACAAGGTCTGGCCGATTCAACTGGTTCTTCTCACAGCACCTCAATCCCAGCTGAGCCAACTGTTTGGCTTGCTTAAGGGGCCAATCCCCAGCGGAAATATCCAACACCGCCTCCAGATTTTCATTTTCTAGTGCACATTCCACATCCTTCATTATTCTCAAAATTGGTCTCCCGGTTAAAAGTCGTAATAAAATAAGACCAAATGAGTAAACATCTGAGACTGGCGTAAGCTTTCCAGTCTCAAGGTAATCTGGATCCATATACAGGGAGGTTTCCTCCGAGTTATTACATAATTGGGTGGTGTGAGATGGATGCCCATTTTGTGGGACCATGCATAAGATGCCTAAGTCACCAAGTTTACAGACAAAATTGGCATCAAGGAGGACCTTACTGGGTTTTAGATTCCCGTGGACGATATGAGGCTTGTTCGAGTGAAGGAAGATAAGGGTAGAGCATATGTCGGCAGCAATCTTTGTACGAATCTGCCATGGAAGGGGGCAAGTGTTGCCTTTGCAGGCAAGACGATCTTCGAGACTGCCATTTTCTACATGTTCATAGACAAGTGACCTAGATTCGGGACAAGTTCCAATTAGTGTTAGTAGGTTTGGATGCCTCACCCTGCTCAAAAGCTCAACCTGGAATTCAACCAACAGAAGAAACTAAGGAAAATCAACTGAAACAAATTGATTAAGAAAATATAATGGATGATTTATGTTCATGTCTCAAAGTCAAACAAATATAATGGTAGAGATTTCATAATTAACAACATTCTAGTGCTTATAAAAAATAAAAACACCAGTATTCTAGCACCTGGGATAACACAAAAACCACCTTGATCATTCCTTCCTCATTGACTTTTTTATGTTTAAATTTTCTTAATTCTAGTCACGTATTACAGTTGATTTTGTTCAATATTTGATATAATCTTTGGAAAATCATTATGCGAAATTTTCTAGATATTATTTTCAATCACGGACGAGAGAAACTGAGATAACATTTGAATAATGCAACCCCTTTGGGTTAGCGAAGTCACTAATCCATAGATTCGAGCGCATGTGGTAGGAGGCAATGTATCAAAATGCAATATGACATGCCAACGTGTTCAGTTAAATAAACCTACAAATTACCACAAAATACAAGTTAATTCTTGTTTTCAGAAGGCCAAAGGCATGAATATGATGTTCAGCCTTTAGTGCACCAATATTAGTTGGTTTTCAGTAAAGTAAAAATGTTTATAAAAATTTACCTCATTTTGGAAGTCCAACTGGCTTTGACAGCCATAGGAGGGCAACATCTTTATAGCAACATGAATATGGCGAAGAATTCCTTTATAAACACTTCCATATCTTCCTTCTGCAATCTTCCAGGTTGGATCAAAATTGTGAGTTGCTTCATTGATCTCCATGAAAGAGAATGCAGGGATTTGTACACTGCAGAAGCTTGGAACTTCCCCATTTAACACTCTCCTCAGTTTTCGGAGCTCCGTTACTGCATTTACATTCTCTATGCGCAGCTTATCCCTTTTTTCCTTAAAACTTATCAAGAGCTTCACGGCTGAGATGATCTTCTCCTCTAACTCCTTCACAATACTTTGGGACTCTTCAAGCTGATCCTCAAGTACTGATTTTTGGTCCTGCACCATCTGGAGTTCTTTCAAGAATTTATCCTGTTGATTCCTCATCCTTTCAACTTCTTGCTTTTCTCCTGCCAGTGCTTCCTCTATCTCTTTCCTTCGGCTCATCTCTGTAGCACATAAATTTTCTAATGCTTTGGCCTACAAGAATGTACAATTATCACAAAAGTTGTTAGTCAAAATAGTAATTGACCTATGATATGCATAAAACTAATGCTAGCATGCATTCATTCACTCGTACACATTTTTTGTTCAAATTGTACCAGCAAGATGATCTTACTGCCACTGCTTCTTTCCTATTATTATTATCATTGTTATTATTCTTATTATTACTACTACTATGATAATAATCATGGTAGGGCAGGTGCTGATGGGAGTTATCGATGTTAGGAAGGGAAAGGACAGGGATAGGAAATTAAACTCAACTAGCTGTTTGAGGACAAAAGAGCTAAAAAGTTTTGAATTTCATTGAAACACATCAACCACAGTTCACTGCTACCCTAGTGAATTTGCGATAAAGATTGCTCACCCAAAACATGGTACCCCTCCGATTTTAGTCACCACTTCAGAGATTGAATATTTCTTATTTTCTCCCTTATTTATTAGTCACTGAAGAAAAGGCACATATGTACAACGAAAACTTTATAGATTATGAAGCTTTTGGAACAAAAATAGGCTTCCAATAAATTAGGCTTCAGCACATCATAGCTTCAAGACAAGTGATCTACATGGTTATAAATATCCCTACCCAAAATGAACCATGATTAAGGTGAGGACCTTCCCATATTACCCTTCCGCAAACACATTAGTTTACACTTTTATAGCAAAGATGAGGCTTCTAGAGTATAGAGAGGCCCTCCACCAAGAAGGGAGATAAGGCATTCGCTCATCAGTTCATGGTCCAACCAAACCACAAGAGGTTGAAGAAGAGCCATTTACCTAATTGTATACAAACATTTATTTTCAGAAAAGTATAATTCATAAGAAATGTAAATCAAGTTTGAGAGACCTAACTTCGAGAAAAAGAAGAAACACCCCCCCCCCCCCCCCCCCCCAAAAAAAAAAAAAAAAGCAGAAAAGTTCATTGGTGAAAAGAAGTTTGTCTTGCATCTAGCCACCATGGCATTGTCTTCTTCTTTCCATCGCTTAGCTACCTCTTCAAATTGTTTCTGTTTTGACCTCTTGACATCTCTAATGGCTTGTTCTAGTCTAGAATTTCAATTACCAGCTCCAAGTTCCATATATTCATTCAAGTCAGTGGTAAACACCTTTTTCCATTTAAGACATTATTTTGATATTTAATGGATAATGAATTTTGTAGGAGGAAAATGTGGTAATTGAAATTTTATCATATACTTCATTCTTACCCAAGCCTACAGAAACTAAAGTTCAAATACAACCATATATATTCATGGCTTTTCTTCTTACGTATTAGCATCTACAGATGCAAGGTTTCCCACATAAAAAGTAAAAAAATAAAATCTTTTATGATGCCAATCAAGTAATTGCAATGCATATTGAAATCATCTCGAGAAGTATGCATTAATATGAAGTTGAATCATCTTCTCTACCTCCTCCGTCAACCACAGGGCCAACTTCGAAGTGCCTACCACTCTGTTAGTGGATGAACTTGAACATACTGAACACTGGGAAGTTAAGCTTCTCGATATTCTTTCCAGCTCATTACCATCTCCCTCTGCATCTGCATTGCACTGTGATAAAGTTATGCTCTCTTATACTCCACAGAGAACTTGTTGATCTAAGGCAAAGCTATAAAGTTAGTGCGCACCCAGAAATCTCACCTCATTGGTGAAAGATTCTGATACTGAGTTCTGCAATTGCTCATTTTCTATATCTGAACCCAGAAGCAGCAATGGAGAGGCAATCTCCAAATCAACACTATCTTTGCTGCCTCCCCTGTTTCCAAATTCTTGTCATATAAGTAGCACTGATGGTATGTTTCTTTAAGAGATGATGGATAATGCTTTTGTTTTCTAGAAAATTAAAAAATGTTCAAGGAAGCTATACTACTGCTAGCACTAGGGATACGGAAAACTAAAGATATGGATATTTAAATTTACCCACGTGATCTGTTATCTATTTATTTATACATTTCTGGGTTAGAAGGAAAATGTGTTAATACAATACAAGATGAGCTGTATTATGTGTCCTTGTCATATCATGATTAGTTCTCCGCATATGTTTCACGCCTGAAAATTGAGAGCCAAATTTGGAACCATAAGAAGGAAAATAAAGTAATCCAAAGTGAGTAGATTCCAAACACCACATTATTGCCAAAGGAGTGAGACGTGTATGTGGTGCTCAACCAGGTGCATTCAATTAGTTCAAGCCATAAAAGAGAGATTTTCAGTGTATAGATACTGCATATGTGACTATAACTTCCATAGATCAATTGTGCAATACCCCAAGGGAAGACCCAAGCCACATCTGGGCTTACACTCCAAAAAGACTAATCAATAGTATAATTGAAGCACCATTGAAATCATTATAGAGGAAAAAAAATCACCTTCCCAAGCAATGAGGGACGGGAACCCCATAAACCACTTACCTACAATCACTACTTAGTATGGGATATCACAGTCTTCCCCCCTTAAATTTCTGACATCCTTGTCGAGTCATTTGATCATAGGTGGCACAATTCAAGTTCCACATTTTTCATTAGGATTGGCTTTTGTACCATTTGTAATGCACCAAGGGAAAGCCCAAGCCACATCTAAGCCCATATTCCAAAAGGACTGGTCAATGATACAATTGGAGCCCCATTGGAATCATTATAAAGAGCAAGAATTTCTCCCTCCCAAGTAATGTGGGATCCTATACACCACTTACACTCAATACTAAATATGAGGTATCGCATCAACCTAGTGCTATATTGAGCCTACCAATAGCTCAAGAATCAGCCTGATCATTCCAAAGATTGATAGACAGAGGTGAAATTCAAAGAGTTAAATCTGTAAAATTAAAAAATGTTAATAAATTAATCAAGATTGAAAACTCTGCTTCGAATTTAAAAAACCATAATGTCAACTACTTTCCAGTACATTGCCAAAAATGATAATGCAAATCACCTAGTGTATATGAGGCGACCCTTGCAAACAAACCAAACATGACAGGAAATCGGAGCTTGTTGGCAAACAAAGAATGCTTTTTTGGACTTCAGCTCTGACAGTTCCCTGCAGTCTCAACACCATGAACCAATTAGTAAAACACGTTTGCAGGATTGCATTGACACAATTCTATAACTCACTGTAGAACATGAACCAATTGGGAATTTTTTTTTTTATTCCACCAATTCACGTCATCTTCAGCAAATATAATTTAAAATTTTGAATCACCACATGAAATGGAACCAAACAACTGTCATAAAAACCTGGGTAGGTAGAAGTGCCTAAAAGATAATATCATCTAGCAACATTTCCCCTCAAATCCTAGAATTAAAGCACAAATATTCCAGACAGTTAATTATATTTTGCAATGCTATGGCTTTATAAAACTAGTGGTAAGGGCGAACTTGTGA
This sequence comes from Carya illinoinensis, assembly GCF_018687715.1. NCBI lineage: Eukaryota > Viridiplantae > Streptophyta > Magnoliopsida > Fagales > Juglandaceae > Carya > Carya illinoinensis. The sequence goes on from NC_056757.1 coordinate 618,501, forward strand.
CACAGGTTTGATCCCCCCTGGGATCAAACTGCGATTTAAGTATGACGATTTGGGTTCCATGGGTGATTTCTAAGGGCTCTGCCATGGGGTGGTTCCCCCCTGTCATCATAAATAAAAAATAAAACTCAAAAACAACAAGACAAACATCACCCCTAAAGAACGCCTATACATGCATGTTTTAAAAGAATCCACAATGATAGAAAAAAGAAATCCATCAATTTCACTAAAAATAATTTGCAGCATCATGGTGACAGTAAACCATAAATATTTATAATGAGTGGTTCATACTCTGAGTAGTGCTTTTCTGCTGCTCCTCCCATGGCAAGCCATCTAATATTGTGAGCAGCAATAGTGTCTACAATACCTTTCTCGACCTTATTCATCTCAATCCATATTTTATCTGCCTCTACCTGCGATTAGATGTGATAGATGCATTATGAACATTCGTTAAATCCCACATCGATTGGATAGATTGTGAGGGCACTCTACACAGGTTCTAGATCCCATATTGGGTGTTTATGAGGTGGAACTAGACTTTATAAGTGATTCCAGATAACTCCAAATTTAATTATGAGTGTCCTTTTTCTAGTATAATACAGATGTGGTTCCCTTGGATAGTGGTAAATGGTATCAGAGCAACTATAGTAACACCAAGTGGTGCTGAGACACTACAGTGTGTGTGGTGTGCTCGTAACCAATTTGAAAAAAAAAATAATCATTAATCGCTGTGCTTCATATTGTTTTTTAAAAGACCTATTAATCAGTCCTCATGTCAACAATCCATTTTCATGGGAGAACATTTGGCGGACAAAGGCTCCATCAAGAGCACAGCTGTTTTTACATAGACAGCCACACTTGGGAAGATTCTTACAATAAATAATTAAGGAAGAAACACGTTCATGATTGACTAGTGTTGCATGTCTAAAAGAAGTGGGGACTCCATTGATCATCTCCTTCTTCATTGTGATATTGCAAGGGCACTGTGGAATAACTTCTTTAGGCCAGTTGGATTGGTTTGGGTCATGCCTAGAAGAATTGAGGAGCTTGTTTATTCTTGGAGAAGACCAGGCAGCAGCCTAAAAATTGCAGCAATATGGAAGATGGTCACTATTTGCCTCGTTTTGTGTATTTGGAATGAGAGAAATAACATAACCTTCAAGGACCGCAAGAAGATGATGGAGGAGCTCCACAACTTCTTTATCAATGCTCAGGCCAAATGAAGATTGGCCCTCGAGTGCAAAGGCAAAAGTGAGCTTCTCGTCCTTTGGATGGTATCCATAGACTTAAATGGTGTCAACTTGCACGAATTTTAGTATCTTTTTCCCCTTCTAGATGGGAGTTTCTCTTGAGTACATGAGTGGCACATTTTTATAAAAACTTATTATAAAAAGAAACTATTAATTAAGCAAAAAAAAAAAACTTAATGCCGATGAACACAGTCGTTATAAGTGATCAATTTACACCCTTTTTGGTAACTAAACTAAAAATTATAATATCAACGAAAACAATACCCCTGCTTGCACAAGAAGGAGAAGATATTGATCTAGAAGTTCATCCTGCTTTTGATGCTTAACTTCCCATAATTCCTCACGGATCGGTTGTTTAAGCCTTTTTGCAGAAAAATTTATATCGGCTGCATATAATAATAATAATAATAAATAAAAATAGTGAAGAATCAAGACAGCGAAATTATAAGATATATGATCAAGGCTATCAAATAAGACTTACCCAGAATAGAGACATTTATATAAGAAACAGCGACACTGTCTATAAATCAGCTGAAGTGCAGCAAAAAGTTGTGTGTGTGTGGACTAGTATACCAAACCTAAAGGAATCGCAAAGCAAAAATAAATACCAGTGGGATCTGACATCTGATATCACTAACGTGCATATGTAATCATAAAAAATATAGTAATTCATAAACAGTGTATTAACCAAGGCATCAGAGACAGAATTGAGCTCCCAGCAACCACAGAGGACCTCTAGGAAAGTAATATTCAACAGATAACATCCAGATCAGTTCGCAGAGCAGAGACACTCACTCGGTTCAACTACGTGCTCAGGCTGGTGAACATGGAGCACGCATATCTTCTTGCCCACAAAGTTCTGTACGGCCCAAAACAGCGTTGTTTTGCTCTCCTCCACATTCTTCCCTACCGCAACAAATATAGTCTCTTCCACGTCGAATTCTCGCTCCTCTTCAATCGCCTCAACGCTACCCATCCGCAATCACAGTTTGACAGCTCTGTATTTGGTTGAAATTTGGGGTTTGGCCCTTTCAGGAAACGAGCGACTCGGTGAGTCAATGAGTTGCCAGTGAGTGAGTCGGCGAACTCGTTACCAAGACAGCTTTCTTGTAAGCTTGTGTGCTAGGATTGAGAGTTTGTGGAATTTTTTTTTTTTTTATAAGGAATTTGGAAAGTTCTCTTAATCCCGAAGTAAAAATAAACATGACCAAAAAATTGATGGAACTTGAGAGAAAGGGGCCAACATTTAAGCGGCATAGTATTTCTTTCATAAAAAAAATTTTAAAACAAAAAGTATTATTTTACCATGATAGTTTCTCTCTCCTAAAAACCAACATAGTTTCTTAAACACACAAATATATATATATAAATACATCGGATGTAAATATATTCAATAGGTGAGAAAGGAGTTTCCAACAACTAAGATAAAATATAAAATTCTCATCTCATTTCATTATAATAATTTTTTTAAATTTTCACATAAAATATAATAAACAATTCAACTTTTTTAAATTTAAAAAAATAATAATATTAAAAAATAGTATTTTAAATTTTTATCTAAAACGAAAAATTTTCATCTCACTTATTAAATCTAACCTAAAGACCATAGTCTCGAGAGACTCATGTGGTAGAAGGTGAGTAAAGGATTAAACTACATCAAACGCATCGTATAAGCTCAATGATAAAGTCAACTACCCATATCCCCCTAAAGTAAGTATTAGTTCATAAACATAAACCCTAGATGAGTGTAATCCATATGAAAACTTCATTAACCGTATCCCAATGAAATACGAATCTCTAAAGATAAGCTCAAGCAAGATATCTACACCAAATAGGCGCCACTAAAGACTGAATCATGCTAGAGAATGTAACATACCAAAATGAATGAGCACTAAGAATTGTATCTATGGAGAAATCATGCCATATTAGGTAATCTCAACCTTTATAAATAGCCTACCAGGTATGTATCATTGATATATCGATTCTTTGGCTATAGCAAAGACATAGTGTTTCGTTGACTTAAGCATCGGTCAATGGGTACCTTAAGCTGTTCTTTCTAGTCGTAGGTTGTTAGGGGACGCCACAAGCATACTAAAAATTGCATCAACAATTTGGCACCAAATGTGGGAACGTTGATTTATTCAAAAAGTGTCTTCAAGATGCCTAGGACTATGCACTCTCATACAATCCACGACCAGGAAGTGACTACAGTGGAGAAGCAGGCAAGCGACAGGATGGAAATGAGGTTTACAAAGATGGAGGAGAGGATGAAAAAGATGGAAGCCTTGCAAAGGGAGAACGAAGCATTAAAACGATGAGATGTGAGATCTAAATGAGGCATAGGCCAAGGCCGCTACAAATAACTAGATGAGAAGTCTCAAAGTGAAGGGGGGCCGACTTCAAACAACCAAGAGGAAAAGAAAAGGATGCATGATAGCCTGTGCCACCTGATGGACATGTATAAGGAGATGGCGAAGCAAGTAGGAACGTCATCATCAGTTGATAACCTACTCAACATAACTAATATGTCGAACAGTGTGGTGATTATGGTAGTCCCCCTCCCTTTAAAATTTAAAGTCTTGTAAATCAACCTATATGACAGGTCTAATGACCCTGTCAAGCATTTGGAAACTCTCAAGGTCCACACGACCTTACATGAATTTCCTGGAGAGATTGCATACCGGGCCTTCCCATTAACCCTAAAGGGCATGGCAAGAGGATGGTTCCAGAAATTACAGTCCGACTTTATTACCAGCTTTGAGGAGCTAGGTAGGCAATTCCTGACACAAGTCATGCCCAGTAGGCATAGGAGATGGCTTGTCACATACCCCTTACAGTGAAATAGCAAGAGGACGAAAACCTAAAGGCGTACCTTACATAGTTCAACAAGAAACGTCTAAGGAAGGATGACCAAGAAGAGAAAATAACACCGACTACACTTTTAGAAGGAATTTGGCCTAGGAGTCCCATTATAACAAAGTTAGTGAAGTCCATGAAGAAGACACCAATGACCTTATGAAAATTTATGGATAAGACATACAACTTTGTCAATTCGAGAATAGTCGAGGTAGAAGAGGAGGACAAAAAGGTGAATAAGACGAGCAAAGGAAGAGAGAAGGAGAAATAGGCGAGGAAGTACAAAAATTACTTTCCCACAATCAAGGTTCCACGATGACTCATTTGAGTATGAATGTCCAAGGGAGTGAAAAAAGGGCAGACACGACGGAACAACAACCGGATGATGGAAAACTGAGGCACTAACCGCTACCATACTTACCATAGATCAGGGGGACACATAATTGAGGAATGTTGCAACCTCAAGCATCGAATAAAGGTCATGTAGGAGAATGAGGAGTTAGACTAACTCCTTGCTAGACGTGAGTTTCCGCCACGACAACCTACAGGAAAACGATGAGAAATATTGGTAGAGTAGCATAGAAGCAAGAGCCCAAGGAGGAGCAAGAACATAAGAAGGGAGTGTTCTCCCCGTTGCAGCCACGCAAAGCCAAATCAGCCTTTTCGCGAGATATGAACTATAGCAAAAGGGTTCGTCGATGGTGGAGTGTCATCTTCCACAAGAAAATCTCATGCTAGGAGGGCAAGGTATGAATAAGTGTTTGTTGTCAACAGACCATCGAAGCAAACTAGGACTATGAAAGCAACTTCTATAACTTTTGGCGATGAAGACTTCAAGGGTGTGTTGTACCACCATGATGACGCACTAGTAGTAACTTTACTCATCGCAAACTATACAACCCACAGGATCTTAATTGACAATGGGAGCTCGACAAGCGTCCTATTTTGAGATGCATTCCAAAAGATGAGCATTGAGCAAGACAAATTATGTGTAGCCCGATGCCGTTGAAGGGATTCTCTAGAGAAATGGTGCAGCTAATAGGCGCCATTGCACTACTTGTCACGACAGGAGTGGTCCCATGCAACTACAACAATGACGGACTTTTTGGTGGTCAAAGCCCATCCCTTGTACAATGTCTTCGTTGACTACCCAACGTTGAGAAAAATGAGGGCAATCACCTCGACCTACTACCTAAAAATGAAGTTTCTAATAGACGTGACCATCGGGGAAGTACATGGAGAACAAGTGTTGGCACGTGAATACTACATGCAAAAACTAAAGAACGAGGGTATGGATGTCAAGACCATTGACGAGAGGGAGGTTGAAGAAGCAATTACTCCTCATGTTCAAAAAACATATCAAATGGAATATGAAAGTATGTGGGTCATTTGCTACTTAAGAGCAAATAGGCGAACAACCATGTAGCATACCTGCAAGAAGCTTTCTCCGTATTGTGAAAATACAAGAAAAGCTTAACCTTACCAAATGGGCGTGGTGGAGGAAAGATAAAAAACAAAAAGAATAGAATTTAAAAAAAAAAAGAGAGAGAAAGAAATTCTCATTAGCACATATGCGGCAAGAACTTGCAGGGTAATTAGTGGATGTCAATATGTTCAGTAGACAGGAAAATAGTTTTAGGTGACTAAAGACCACAGTCACAAGAGACTCACATGATAGAAGACGAGTAAAAGATTAAACTACATCAGACGTACCATATGAGCTCAGGGATAAAGTCAACTACCTGTATCCCCTAATGTCTAGATGAATCCATAAAGATAAACTCTAGAACAACGTAACCCATATGGAAACCTGACTAATCATATTCCAATTAGATACGAATCTCCAAAGATTAGCCCAAGCAAGACATATGTGCCAAATAAGTGTCTTTAACAATCGAATTGTGCTAGAGAATATAACATACCAAAATGGGCTCTGAGAGTTGTATTTACGAATAAGTTTTATCGTACCAGGTCACATCAACCTTTATATATAACCCACCAATTACGTACCATTGAGATATAAATTATTGGACTATAGCAAAGGCATAACGTTTTGCTAACTTAAGCATTAGAGACACCTTCCACTGGGTACCCAAAGCTCTTCTTTCTGGTCAGATGTTGTTAGGGCATGCCGTAGGCATATTGAAAATTACATCAACAATATATATATATATATATATATATATATATATATATATATATATATATATATATATATATATATATATATATATATATCTTCTTCTTCTTCTTTTGATAGAAAAACCAACTTCATTGAAGATAAACCAAGATTATAGACATTTATCAAGCTAAAGAGCTTGAGAAAAAAAGTCTAGAATACAACCTTCCCACACCTCAACATTCTCAACATTCTATGCATGTCTTGTAAGAGTATATGCTGCTAAGTTACCCTCTCTAAAGACATCTGTAAAAGAACAATATGCAAAATAGGTTTTCAAGCTCATAACTTCACCATAAAGTTTAGAGTATATGCAGTAGTTATTATGAATACATATGTTTGCATGCATAATTCACTATTTTATAAATATATTGATATCTTATACAAATATAATTGATTGGAGTGGCATAAGAGTTAAGTAGTCAAATAGTCTTGTATGCATTTAATTGTATTTGTAGATAATTGTGAATAATTGTGATTGTTCGAATAAATTATATTTAATTGTATGTTACAAGTCTAAACATTCTGTTCTTTAATTTTTTTATTATATTTTTTAAATTAAAAACTTTTTAGATAATAAATGAGTCTAAGGTTTGTTTAAGAACACAACTGTTTTCAGGTTTTATCAGATATTATCAAATATTTCATTTCTAAATATCACTCAAATACAAAATACTTTTCAATTTAAGATTTTCAATTTTTTTTCATCTAATTATTACCTATTCATTATAGAAAAATTATATTTATCATCCTCACACCACAAACCACACATAATTTTTTTAATTTTTTTTTCTCTTACCAAATGTGTGCTATATGGATGATGAGTAGAAGAATTTAATTAGTTTAGGAAGGAAAAAAATTAAAAAAAAAAATAAGAGTGATGTATGGTGTTTGAGGATGATGTGTAGCAAATCTCATCATTACAATTTTTCAAAACTTTAAAACAAAACACAAAAAATAATACAACATTTTTAAATTTCAAAACAATAATAATGTTAAAAATTTATATTCAAATAAAATTTTAATTTATAATATTTTTATTTATTTTTTTCTCTCATTTCTAAAAATCTAATAAAATAGCTTAACTCTACTTATTTTACTATTATTTATAAATTATTTTACAACTATTCATAATGGAACGGATATTTAGGGCCTTGGAGGGATAAGCCATTTGTTGGATGGCCCAAGTCTGAGGCTTCAAGAATCGGGGTTAGTCTGTGAGCCTAGGGATTAAACCTACAAATACATGTTGGATAATATAGTGAACAGATAATGCCCTCGCTTGATCAGGAAGGTTATCCTACCAATTTATTTGAGGGTTATCTAAGATAGACTCTAAGGTCAATCATTATCACCACTTTCATACTCCTATAAATAACACATAAATGTAACATATTTGGCATTCATTCATATACTTATATTGAAACAACTTCTCTTTAACATAGGCATCGGAGCTCCATTAGGCACCAATGCCACCTTTTCATCTATTGCAGTTCATCAATGCAGTTGGTGGTGTGAAACATATCCTTAATAATGGCACTATCTGTGGGATCTCTATAGACTTCAGCGTGACTTTCACATGCCAAATACTATGCGATCCCAAGTAACCTATGACCAGGAGATGATTACAACAGACACAGAAGCGAAGCTGGCAAAAGTTAAAGAAAAGTTGAAGAAGGCGACAACAGTGGTTAAGTAGCTGCGGAATGATAACAAGAGCTGATACGGCAGAATGCTACAACACCACCTACCCACGAGCAGATGGAAGGAGATGCACATAGTGTAGGAGGCATGAATGCCAAGGAGTTAGAAAAGAAGAGATTACACGACAAACTGCGTAGCCTCGTAGATAAATATGAGGAGATGACAAGAAAAATTGGAGGATCCTCTTCCATAGAGTAGCTAATGAACGGAACCAATCTTCCTTACAGCAATGAAGGGATGGAGGTACCACTCCATCCTAAATTCAAAGTTCCTCAGGTCGATATGTATGATGGATCTTGGGACCCAGTAGATCATTTGGAGAATCTTAAAGCACACATGACTCTCCCATTAACATTAAAAGGAATAGCACGGGGCTAGTTTGGGACTTTGGGACCAAGATCAATCAACAATTTTGAAGATCTAGCTAAGCAATTCTTAACACAATTCATGGTGAGTAGAAGACGTTGATGGCCCGCCACTTATCTTCTCACCATTAAGCAAAGGGAGGAGGAAAGTTTGAAAGTGTAATTGACCCAATTTAACAAGGAAAACGCACCAAGGACGATCAGGATGAGAAGATCACGCTAGCTGTCCTTCTGGGAGGTATATGACCTCGGAGTCCATTCATGACCGAGTTGGCCAGGAAAACCCCCTTGACTCTAAAGAAATTCATGGATAGGACTGATGATTATGTTAACGCATAGGACACACTACAAGCCCTCTTAGAACCCATGAGGCAAGAGGTGAAGTCAAAAGCCAAGAACTCAAACAATGTGAGAGATAAAAAGACCAGGTCGAGTCATCAAGACGGGCAACGAGATAGTGTTATTACAAGTACCACCAATCGGATAACCATTGGACAGAAGACTGCTCAACCATGAAGAAAATGGTAGCCGAATTAGTGGGAAGCGGGGAACATGAGCGAATGTTGGCCGAGCACATCAAGCCAATAAGAGAATAAGGCCAAAGGCGTGAGCCCAGGTGGAGCAGTAGCCCCCTGCCAACCTCATGACCAAGACTAGACTCCCTTACGAGAAATCCTCACCATAGCAGAAAGGTTCGCCAACGTGGATGTGACAGTATCCAGTAGAAAGGCTCATGCCAATAAAGTGAGGTACCATGAGGTGTACATGGTAGGTAAACCCTCCAAACACCCCAGATTAGGTATCATGCCTACCATCTCTTTTGGAGACGAAGACTGTCAAGGAGTCTTGTATTCCCATGATGACGCCTTAGCAGTAACCTTGTTAATCGCAAACTACACAACCAAGCGGATCTTAATCAACAATAGGAGTTCAACTAACATCTTACTCTGGACTGCCTTCACCAAAATGGGCATTAACCCACGATAGGCTATGCCCATCACTACCCCCCTAATGGGATTCTCCCACGAGGCTATTTAACCAATGGGCGCCATTGCACTACCAGTCACGGTCGGCCAAGGGGCACCCATGGTTACAACAATGACAGACTTCTTAATAGTTAAAGCCTCATCATCTTACAATGCAATATTGAGACGCCAAACTTTGAATGATTTGAAGGTTGTCACTTCAACCTACCATATAAAAATGAAGTTCCCAATAAAGACATGCGTTGGCAAGGTTCAAGGGGAGCAAATTCCAGTGTGGGAATGCTATGTGCAGGAACTCAAAGCAAGGGTGCCAAGCGTATGTGTCGCGGAAAGGTTGGGAGGGAAACTGCCACCCCCACTATTAGTCGTAGCTTGCCAGGATATGAAAGCTAGGGATGAGAACAATCTAATGCAGGCAGAGGCAAATGAGCCTCTAGAGATAGTAACATTATACCCAGATCGGCTAAACGCCATCACGTGAGTAGAAACAAGCCCCCCCAAAGTATAGGGAGGCATTAAAACAACTGCTGATCGAACACAAAGACATATTCACTTGGAGTCATGAAGACATGTTAGGAATTGACAATGCCGTCATAGAGCACAGGCTATGTGTTGATCCAATGGCAATGAAGATATGCCAAAAAATAAGAACGTTCAGTACAGAGAAGTGCACAGCCATAGCCGAGGAGGTAGATCGCCTCCTGGCTGTGGGGTTTATAAGGGAAACATACTTCCAAAGGAGTGCCTCTCCAACGTGGTGTTGGTTAAGAAAGCAATCGAAAAATGGAGAATGTGTGAAGATTTCACAGACCTAAACAAAGCCTGCCCCAAGGACAACTTCCCCTTACCACGGATTGACATTATCGTCGATGTAACGACGGGACACCGAGTGCTGAGTTTTATAGACACATATTCAAGATACAATCAGATCCGTATGAATTAGTCAGATGCAAAGAAGACAACATTTATTATTGACAGTAGTGATGCCCTTTTCGACTGAAGAACGTCGGGGCGACTTACCAAAGGCTAGTCAATTGGATGTTTAAACAATAGATCAGGAAGACAATGGAGGTATATGTCAACGGCTTATTGGTAAAAAGTAAGGAATATGCCCAACACCTAGCAAACTTGAGAGAACCTTTTGGTGTGCTTTATAAGTATATTATGAAGTTGGACCCGGCGAAGTGTGCTTTTGGGGTATATTCAAGAAAATTTTTAGGCTTCATCGTCTCTGAAAGGCGCATCGAGGAAATGCTGAAAAGATTGGCACCATCTTGAACATGAAGCCGCCTCATAACATCAACGACACCCAACGTCGATGGGTGGAGTGGTAGCCTTAAATAGGTTTGAGTCTAGATCCTCAAACAAATGCCTCCCTTTTTTTTAGGGTTCTACAAAAGATACACCCATGGAACGAAGAACTCGATCAAGATTTCCCGGAGTTGAAGCAGTACTTATCCAACCCACCTCTATTAAAGCAGCCCAATCAGGGGGACACTTTATACGTGTACCTAGCAGTATTCCCCCATGTCATATCCGCAATCCTAGTTAAAGAAGAGAAAGTAATATAGGTACCAATGTATTACACAAGCCATGCATTAAGGGCCACAAAGACCAGATACCCACGAATGGAAATGTTAGCATTCCCATTAGTGATAGCCGCCAAGAGATTTCAACTATATTTCCAGGCTCATCCCATAAAAGTATTAACAGAGCACCCCCTCAAGAGAATACTGTAAAAACTAGATAGTTCAGGAAGATTGGTTGGACGGTCATTGAAACTCAACAAATTCGACATCAATTATGTGCCTAGGAGCACAGTGAAAGGGCAAACTTTGGCAGATTTCATTGCAGAATTCACCGGGTTCCCAGCAGAAGTTGAAGTTGCACCCTCTCGACCCTTGGCTGGTATTTGTTGATGGATATGCCTGCCAAATGGGAGGAGGAATAGGGATCTACATCGTGGGAGAATGGGACAAGAGCACCACTACATGGCCACACATACATTTAAAACCACCAATAATGAGGCCAAATATGAAGCCCTGATAGCTGGACTCTCAATCGCAAAAACTTTAGGTGCCATGAAGATTGAAGCAAAGGTAGATTCCAAATCGTGATAAACCAATTAACCAGAGTCTATGCCACGAAATGAGAAAAGCTAAATAAGTATCTAAGCTGGGTGTTGGAAATCCGCAACCAACTTGCCTATTTTAGTCTTGAGTAGATACCGATGGAGGATAACGCAGTAGCAAACAGGCTAGCCCAAGCCGCCTCTATGAGGGAGGAGGTAGATTTACCTTGGGAGGTACAGAGAAGAGTGAAAGAAATCCCAGAGATTAGAGTACAAGTAAACCAAGTAGGGTCTACAAGGCCAGAGTGGGCCAAGGCAATATTAGAGTACTTGGACATCGAAAAACTCCCCGAGGAGAAAGAAACATCAAAGAAGATAAAGAGAAATGTAGCACGATTTGTCATGATTGATGAAATCCTTTAAAAAAAGGCTTTGGCACCTGATTGTTAAGGTGCATCTCGCCTAAGGAAGTGCAGTACATCTTGGTAGAGACACACAAGTGCATCTACTGCAACCATTCTGGCAGAAAGGCTTTGGAGAGGAAAGCCCTTAGGGCGAGAGACTACTGATCCAATGCCCTTAGAGACACCAAGAAGTTTGCAAAGAACTGCATTAGATTCCAAATCTATGCTCCCGTCCTACATTGTCCCCCCAAGAAGTTATTTTCTATAACCGCCCCATGGTCGTTCACTCAATGGGGAATTGATCTGGTAGGTCCCTTCCCGGCAAGGAAGTGAGGGTAAAACATATAGTCGTTGTTGTAGACTATTTCACAAAATGGGTGGAGGCAAAGCCCCTTACGACCATAACGGCAAAAGCCATCACCAAATTCTTGTGGAAGAACATTGTATGCCACTTCTGCATCCCCCAGAGTATAATCTCCAACAACGGGAAGAATTTGATTCAGAACACTACAAATAATGGTGCAAAGAGCTGGGAACACAAGTCAAATACTCGTCACCAGGGCATCCACAAGCTAACGAGCAGGTGGAGGTGACAAATAAACCCTTACTTGGGATTTTTTTTTTTTTAAAAAAAAGCTCACGAACGGGAAATGAGAATGTGTAGAAGAGCTCCCAAGAATGTTGTGGGCTTACAGGACAACTGTGAAGACCCCAATAGGCAAAACACCGTTCACATTGGCTTTTGGGAGTGAAGCAGTCGCCCAGGTAGAAGTTGGTTTGCCTACGCATCAAACCCGCCACTTCAGCCAACCTGAAAACAACAAAGCACTAGAAGAGCACCTTGACCTCTTAGAAGAGAAAAAAGAAGAAGCTAAGATTCAAAATATCCTCAACAAAAAGAAGACGGAGAGCTACTTCAAAGAGCGAGTCAAACCCAGATCTTTTAAAGTAGGTGAGTTGGTACTCAAAGAGATGGAAGTAACAATGCAAGACAAAGGAAAGCTCAGACCACAATAGGAAGGGCCATATGTAGTAGTCGCTAACAACCGACCAGGGTCATACTGCTTCAAGGATAGCTAAGGAAAGGAGTTGCAACACCCTTGGAACATTGAGCATTTGAAGAAATTTTACCCTTGATTCTTTTCTAAGATGTATTCAATAAAGTGAGATCAATAAAGGTGGGTAGTTGTTTAACTTGCATGTCATACTCCAGTGTCACAACCACCAAAGTCGAGTCCAAAGACTCGCGATAAAGCCAATGGGCGTGGAGATCAAGAGACCCCACAACCACCCCTCACCTACCCACCAAAGTTGATTCTAAAGACTCGCAGTGGAGCTAATGGGCATGGAAGTCAAGAGACCCCACAACCCCCCTTCACTTACCCACCAAAGTAGAGTTCAAAAACTCGCAGTGGAGCCAATGCGCAAGGATGTCAAGACACCCCATGACCCCCCTACTTAGCCATGTCCAAAGACTCATGGTGGAGCCGGTGGGCGGTAGAGATGTATATCAATAACGCAAAACAAGGATTAAAAAAAAAAAAAAAAAAAACACTCCTAAGTAGACCCCAAGCGCTGTTTCTTGGCGACATCCAAGAACTTTTGAGAGGAGTTTAACTCTCCACCCAAGTGAGATAACTGGGAACAAGCAAAATCTCGATTAGACTCCGCCAATTACAACACAAAACTGTTATGTGCGTTGATGGAGTTGGCAAGAAATAGCTCACCTCGGAGCTCAGATGCTTCGTCTCAAAGGAGCTCGAGGTCACCCTCCATGGAGTGGATGTGCCCATCAGACTGCTCCAGGTAGGACTCCACCTCAGTTTTCTCGTACAGTAGCTGACTCAATTCCTTCTTAGCAAAAAACCCAAACATTCGCCTCGTACTTACTTTCGACTCCAAGTTAGTGCGATCATCCACAATCCAAGCCGACAGGTCATCCACACCTTGCAAGGCATAAGGACACAATAAGGTATGGGCCATACATGTAAAAGAAAGTATAACTAAGCCAACAATGTCATACCCAAGACAAGAAATTCTTCCAGTGTTAAGCCATTTCCTGCACTGCTCCATCCTGGGGAGGGGAATGCAGGTGAGAAGGCCCCCCAACCCCTCCAGCAATGGTTCACCATATGGGGTCTCCCTAAAGAATGTGTCAAAGGCATAGAAGAGGTGGCTGGAACTTCTCCCTCAGGCATGGTGCACCCTAGTCCATGAGGTTGACAAACTCAAAGCTGCTCACAGGGTGGCCATCTCCTCCATCTCCCTCTTCCACTCCACCCTTTCTAGACAACTCACTCCCTTTCCTAGGGGTTGAGGAATCCACATCACCACCAAAGGAGGAGGGAGAATGGGATGGAATGGAGACTAATTTATGGTCTGTAGGTAGAGTCTCACCCCTTGAGATGGTTGTAAGGAGGGATCTTAAATTGAAGCCTTGATCCCCCACAGTCATCAAGGTTGCCCTTCACATACCAAGAGTCCAAGGCGTAACTCTGGGCACCGCCATTAGTAGAAGTCATGACTTTAGATGCCATAGAGAAGGCGTCATATATGTCAGTCCTAAATTCACCGCCACTTGAAATTGAAACTGAGGAAAGAAGAGAAGGGAACTTAAAGGGGAGCGTACTCATTGAGTCTAACCCCTTGGGGGGCAGATCAAAGTCAAAGGTGGTGGCCAAGTCGACATGGGCTTGGCCCATGAGCCCATTGAGGTCGTCGAGCATAGGAGACGCAAGCGGCGACATGTGCACAGAAGAAATAGGGAGCGTTTCCCCCCCTCCCCATAATTGTATTAGCACCATAATCAATGGCCACCTCTAGCCCAACATCGTCAGCTACGACCTCAACTTCATCAGCAAGGCGATTAGCAAGTGCCTCGCTTTTAGTACGATGAAGACGTTTTTTAGGAGTCTCATAAGGTGAGGAAGCAGGCCTTTTCTTTGGAGGAGGCATCATAACCTTTAATTTATGTCCCTTAATGTGGGAGCAATTAGGTACAATGAGGAATTGGTCAATATTGGCAGGGGTCAAGAGTTTCTCAGTCTACAGGGCACCCTTATTATCTTTGGCCCATACTATGTCGACGTGAGAATGCTCTCGATCAGTCAAATCTATAAGGATCTTTTTGTCATCAGGAACCCTTCCCCAATTAGCCCAAATGGGAAAGACTTGTACAGTCATTTCAAATTCTAGGAATTCCCTGCCACCACCAGAAATATGAAAAAAAAAATTCTTTTGCCACTGTTTGGCATTCGAATGGTGGCTTTCAAATGCCACCAAACTTTGTGAGCAAATACCAAAACTACAACTATTACCTGGTAACCCTTTAAAAGTGTAGAAAGACATGCAACCAGCTAGATCTGGATACATCTATGTGGCGCCCCCAGCCCCTGCTTAGGATTGGACAGTGATTGAAACACTGGGACATGTAACACATGGTTACATACCCCTCGTACATGACAGATAACATGCAATGCTCTTAGATATACTAGTAGTATGCAATAAACAATGCAGCAAAATATAAATAGTTCGTGTGAAACTAGGTAACGCCTAAAGTAATTGCCTTAGCATATGGTACTGTAAACTATGCTTAACCTAAAATTGTCATCATCATAAAGCCTCAATTCATAAAATACTCCCAAATAGGTGAATATGTTCTTTTCCCCAAAACACGGGACCAATCAAAACAAAACATCGTTCCATAAAAACCTCATTTCATGTCTCTTTTCAAAAGAAGATCTAAATCTTCATGGCCCTTCCGGCTTTGCATTCTTCTCATGCAACCGGTCCTTGCCATGGTTCCTGAGTCGCTTTAATTCATTAATGAAGTGGAGTACTTCAGTAATAGTCTTGTCAATGATCTCTAACAGTTCCAGGATAGAGGGTTAAGAAGAGCTTGCTTCCATTTTTGCACTATCCTATCCAAAGAGAATGCCATCCTCTTTCACTTTGTCATCTATGTCTGTTAAACTTCTACTATTCCAGTTGGGGAATGATAGTGGAAACTACCACAATAAGATTTCGACAAATTTTAGCAAGCAAGCACACAACATACAATGATTAATATTAGCATACAAGTGGCAAACCATGGAATGCATGAGTGTACATGTACTCGATACATGACGTGACTAAAAACTTGACTTATGCACTTGACCCTTTTCAAAAACATGTAACAAAATTCTTTGACTTTTTGGAAAGACATAATTTTGTCATCATCATATCTTAGTTAATCACCTGATATGGAACATATCATATCATATCATATAAGCGCATTGCCTTATTCTTATAACACATGTAGATACATTACAGCTTCCCTATGCACTGCGTGTTCCTACTATTTATCACACCACCAACGGTTCTTACATCGTGGTGAATACGTCTTAAACATATTCATATCATAATAACACGATAATACTTCGTTGAGTTACTTGCCTTAGTCATGGAACCCACTAAAGTTAGGTGCTACATCGCTTTGGCATCCTTTAAAAATAATTCATTCGAGGCACACCCACGGTTCTTTGTCGACCTAGGGGTTACTATTCTATTCTTAAGCACTCCAGAGTGGATAAAAAGGGATCCACTAGGACAATCCCCCGTCTTAGCATTTGGGGTGGTGACAAAACAGTTTTTACTCATTTATTTTCTTTGAAAAAGAACTTGTACCCAAATTCATGTGACATGAGACTTAAGACATAATCCTTGTTCACACTTAACATGGAACACATGAGATGTTGTGCATGAACTCATTGATCATAGCATCTTCAAATCGTGGCATGTAAACAAATAAGGTCATGCATGAAATCATAGGAATTCTTCACTTAACACGTTCATAATTGAAGCATATTAAACAATAGTCAAGGCCAAAACTTTAGAGGCATGCGATATAGAAAATCTTCATTTAACATGTTCCATACTTGAGTCATATCAACCATAATCGTGACACGGGTAGATTTAACATGAAATCATGGTCATATCATAGAAATCCAAAGCATACAATATCACACTAGCCAAACTTCAAGTTGAATGACATATCAACACAACCACAAGCAAAAACTGAAGCATAAGCAGTTGATTCATGGCATTTTCATCATGGATCTGAAAGATATGACATCTTCTCATGACATTGTACAAGTCGAAGCAATAAATTCATCCAAGCAAAGATATAGAACAACCGTTAAAGATAAGAGCAAAATAAAAGATTTATACAAGCATATACGTATGTTAACCAAACTAGAAAACAAGTAAACTTTTTGGACAAAAAGGGCCTCCCCAATTTCGGATACCTCTATATATAGTGTCATTCTATGCTTTTTCACTAACCAATACATGTAGGACAAGTGTTACCCCTCTTCTTCCCTCTAGCCGAAAATCTTTCTCTTTCACACTTTGGATTTGCTTAGAAAGGTGAAAGATATCCTTGCATGTGGCCCCCTTTTTGGTCCTGGCTGAAATAGTCCCTTGTGTCCTTCTTACTTTGTCCAAATACAATGAATTCTTAGGGTAGGAAAGAAATTTTCTCTTCATGTCCTTTCATCTCTCAACACAAGGTTGCGCATGTATAACACTTGGCAAGGGCGTGAGCCTTGCCCTAGCCGACCATCCCTTTCCAAAACCCCATGTGTCCCTTCATCTTCAAATGCTTCTTCCCTAGGTGACTCTTCCTTTCCCAATAACCTTTTTGAATCCTAAGGTGACAAGTGGCGTGTGGGGGTATGCTCTTGGGTGTGGCGGCCAAAAAAAATAGGGCAAACTTGTCATTTGGTATAGTTGTCTCTTCACATTCCTTCTAAAAGGTCTTTATATAGTTGACATGTGTCAATTTCTGAAGAAAACTTTGTGTGCAAGCCAAAATTCAAGATCCCCTGGTGTCCCTTTGGTTTCTCCATGCAAATGCCTTGGAAACATCTATTTGTCTTCCCTAGGCGCCCTTTTCTCATGCACATCTTTCTTGAAACTTGAAATTGTGTCAAACAATGAGGTGTAGGTGTGTGAGAGGGCTTGGCCGAATGTCTCTTGGTTTTCCCTAGGAGATCTTGTCATTTGATCTTCCAAAAGGCTTTTAGCATGGATGACAAGTGGCACCCCCCCTCCCCAACTGTCAAGACTAGATACATAGTGCCTTCATGTGTGACATATGGCACTAGTGGCAAGGGTTTGAATCATGGGCCAAAAGCATCTAGGGTTTATGGTATTGGGCTTCCTATGGTGGCCAAAATTCACATGGCTTAGTTGGCCTTCTTTTGAGCTTGGATTGCTAATCTACAAAACCAAGGCCTAAATCCAACTAAATATTCCCATGGCCCTAAAATATCACTAAGGCAATGAAATCAAACAAGGGTGCAGTTCTAGTCAAATCACGGGTTATCACATCGATACATCTTCTCCAAAGGTTCCAGAACCATACGAAACATCACACATGAGCACAAAAGCACACGCCAAGCATGTGAATGAAGTTGGACAGGAGCTCATTGAAGGAAATCAAGGACATCGTGAACTGGGCAGCAAAGTGGAAGGCGCAAACCATGCATTAGGGCACAAATTGGAAGAGCAACTCTCCCCGAGAAACCTTCCTCATCGACAGCACCCTTAGATGGAAGAGTGAGAACCAAGGAAATCGGGGATGCGATACGAAGTCCTCATCTTCATTAAATCCTAGGCAGTAAGTGTGGAGCACCACATGAACCCCTCAAAGAAAGGTAGAGTTTGACCATCAGAGGATTCAGACACAAAGTTGGAGGAAACCCTTGGTGGGGCTTGGGCAAAAGCTCAGTTGGGAACACAAGAAGAACCACGCTAAGCCATTATTGTGTAAACTAGAAGGAACAAGATCAAAAATGGTGAAGGGTTGTGAGTTTTTCTCGAAACTTGAGAAGAGGAATGGAAACGAGAAGAGGAAATAATGAAATGTTAGAAATGCATAATTAAGTTGTTTTAGTGAGTGATTTATTATATCAAATAAGGGTTGAATACTTAAGTATGCATCAAATTTTAACACTTAATGAAAAATTTATTAATGCTAATATTTTGCAAATCAAAGTCTCATATTTGCCCTTGAAATAATTAAACTATAATATCATTTTATTTATATATTGTAGGGCATTTATGGAAGGAAAGAAAGAGTGGGGACCTAGAAGGAAATAGAGAAATTAATTATGGTTTTGGTGGAAACCAATCTAATGGAAACCAAGAGCACTTCAACTCTGGACATGCAGCAGGTTAGCAGAGCAAATCACGCAGAATAGGACCTCAATGCAGAGGAAACCAACGCGAGAAGTATGGACATTTCTGAATTTCTACAGAAATGGCATGTGGCACCTGTTCTTTGTTTTGTTTTTACTTGGAGGTCAGACGGCATGTCGAACGGTTGGGGGGCTAGTTATTGTTTGTTTCTGCTGACACTTTTGTGGGAGACCTGAGGGGAGAAAAGGCTTTGTTTTTTTTTTTTTTTCTCTTTACGTTTTGGTTGGTTCAGACGGAACCAAGGGAGAGGCTTTTTTGTTCTCTCTCTTTTCTTTTTTTTTTCTTTTGTTTTTTTTTACGTTTTTCGTCTAGGGGGAAGCTCTATCTCCAGCTCTCTCATTTTGGACTTCTCTCATTTTTATTTTTTTAGGTTGCTTTTTCTGTTTTTTTTCTGTTCCAAACCTGAGCGGCTGGTTATTGGGATTACTTTATGTTTTGTTTTTTTCGTTTACATTTTTGTTGGTTCAGACAGAGAACAGAGGGGCTGTGATGCCCCTAAAGTCCGTTTGGGATCAGACGGACATTTGAAGTGTCAAGACATGCAACACAAGATTACCTACCCCCGTTCATGACATATAAGATGCAATATTCCTAACATGCATCTAACATTATGTAATATTCGCAGTGGATAATTTTTTTCTTTTAACAATACTATGCACCAAACTGAAAATATCCCAAATACTTAAAACATACTCATATATAAAGATCCATTGAATAACTAAGATCACAGCACTAGTCCAAAATAGTTATGATCCAAAAGTACTGGAGATGCAACTCCATCGTACAAGTAGTAATTTAACTACTATATTAACATTAACGATGCACCGTCATTCAGTCGACTGTGTCTAGTTGGTCAGTTCCTGATCCTCCTTCAAGTCCTGTAACAAGATCTACTATTTGGGGGGAATGGTAGTTGGAACTACCACAGTGAGATTTGATTACAAATCTCAGCAAGTTAACAAAAAACTTCCACACATGCTAATGATGCATGGATGACAGTAAAAGCATAAATGCATAATCAAATTCATAAGTAATTAAAGCATAACTTAGCGTACAACATAGCATAATTGATATAATTTAAATTGAAACATGAACTGAACTTGACTTGACATGAACTTGATCTGAAACTTGACTTAGTATGAACTTACTCTGAAACTTCAATTAACATGAAAAATACATATTCCATAGTTGTTGTGGCCCCATGTATTCTACGTGTAAATACATACTCCACAGTTGTTGTGGCCCCATGTATTCTACGCAAACTTGACTTAACATGAAAAATACATACTCCACAGTTGTTGTGTCCCCATGTATTCTACGTGTAAATACATACTCCATAGTTGTTGTAGCCCCATATATTCTACACATCACAATACAGTTAAATACATACTCCACAGTTGTTGTCGCCCCATGTATTCTACACAAACTGAATGTACTCAAGATGAAACGTGACTGGAATATGAAATGACTGGAGCCCTGACGTAACATAACGTGATTTGAACATAACTTAAAATACATGACCAATTTGAGATAGAAACATTTTGTAACATGGCATAACATATAATAGACAACATATTTAACATGACATACTTGTAATGTACAGTAATACATGACAGAATATATTATGTAACAGATAAAAATTGATGACAGAATAAATTCTGTATAATAGATAATTACATGATAACTTGGCATGGCATGACATATATGATAACATACATACATACACTGTAGTTCTTTTACTTAGCACACATATACAATAGACTGTTAGTAAGTTAAAAGCTAACTTACCTCGATCTCCGCGTTTCTTATAAAATTTCAAGTGCGATCACGAGGAACTGTAATTAGTGATTTTAAAAGTTAGAACTAAATCACTAATAATTTGAAATATGAAAAATACTAACTTAAAGAGTAAAATTTTCATTTTACTCTCTACATGTGAAAAAATGACCGTTTTACCCATAACTTAAGGATTTTTCATACAAACTCCAAAAGTTTCCAAAATTTACATTCCTCATGTAAATTTTGTCCTAAACTTAAATATCAATTCAGAAAAATTTAAAACAAAATACAACTATAGAAAATACACTATGGCCGAAACCTCCATAGGCCATTTCCCTTGATTTTTGTTGCAATTCCTTCCAACTTCAAAACTCATGCTTAAACCAAAATTTTGCAACAAACATCTTCCAATCCTAAGTTCAAAACCATACTTAAAATATCCATTTAGAAAAAATTAATAATCAACACCAAACTTTTTTGTAAAAAGATCCAAGCACTTGAATCACAAGTTTTGACCTTAAATCAAAACATCTCCAAGAATTTCAAAAAATCAAATCTTAATTCTAACATATTCATAATATCATTCTAACATCAACCATGCTTTAAATCATCAAACTAAAGTCACCAAAATCACAAAATAACATTTGGAGTTTTTGGTTTTACACTTAGTCTAAAAACAGAAACTTTTTCCTCAACTAGTTTTGATAAATCTCTTGATCTATGACTTATAAATATATGATCTTCAAACCAAACCATCACATGGTTTAAAAAGATGTCCTAAAACATATATAAGCTTCTAATTCAAGATCACATGGTTAGAAATTAACCAAAACATAAATTTAGTCAAGAATATCCACACTTTGGCTTATCTGAATATCTCTTTGCATAAAATTTCATATCTTTGAAACTAACATCAAATATCTTCAAAATAATAATATAATATGTATATAAGATGCTTAGGATCCTCCAATAAAATTATTAAAGTCATTAGAATAGGTTTAGACCACCAAACAGTTAAACTTTCTCAAAACAAAAACTGTTTTTCTTCTTCCAGTTTCTAAGTTTCTAAATCTAAGAAAATCTTTCATCAAGACTTTTAATCATGCAAAACTCCTCAACCAATAGTCACATATACATGTTAACAATACTCCATAAAAATTTCGGACCAATATCTATCCATTAGCTTGGTCAAAAACTCCAAACTATAACATATTCTCTAGTTTATCTTCCAGAATGACCTTTCTATAGTTTATATAATATTTGACTGACTAAATGATCTTCAAATGGGGAAAATAAGATTTTCATGTAAATTAGACTAAAAAAGGAACAACTTATATGAAGGAGATTTTATGATAAAATACTTACAAAAGCTTCGAAATGGGCATGCAAAAGAACTCCTAACAGCTGTCCGAGAGAAAGTATTTGATATTCTTTTAAAGGAACGTGTAAATAAAGATAAGTTTGTAGGTGATGGCTGGAGCTACTTATGAACGAGATAAGGAAGATGATAAGGCTGGAGTTGAGAGTTGAGTGTAGTTTTCTCCTACCCAAAATATCTATAAAAGATTATCTCATAATATTCTATCCAATAATATCTACAAAAATCAACTTAAGATATTTTTATCTAATAATATCTATAAAAATCAACTCAAAATATTTTTATCCAATAATATTCACAAAAATTACCTCAAGATATTTTTTTTATTTTTATTTTTATCCAATAATATCCACAAAATCAGGTTAGGCTATTTTCCAAAAATGGAGAGTATACTTGGAAGAGTAAGGTGGCTAAAATCTTTCCATGTATCCTATTAAAACTTTCTAACTATCTCCAATAATCGAAACCTACTTCTGATACCATAGTAAGTAATAACATCAACTATATGATTAATAGATTAGTGAAAACTTATCGGGTTTTCACGAGATTCCTAAAGCCAATAGAAATTTCACCGTTAAATTTCTAGTGGGCTGTTACAGGGGCAAAGTCTCTCTCTCTCTCTCTCTCTCTCTCTCTCGGATTTCATCTTATTTTTTTGGCTTTTTCCCAATTGCTTTTCGTTCTTAGCTCTGTCGGTCTGCACTTTTATTTCCTTAGTTTTACTTTACTTGGGTCGGTGGGTTCTCCTCTATTGTAGTTTTTCTGGGTTTATTAGGTGGTGGAGTCAGCTTAGTGTTTTTTTTTTTTTTTTGGCATTGGATTATTTTTCCTGCAGTTTTTTCTTTCAGATGTTTTTTGCACTTATTTTCATTAAATCATTTTTATTTTCATTCAGCTTGTTTGATTTATTCTTCTGCATTTATTTTCATACAACAATTTGAAATATTAGGGTTTATCACTTTTGAGCATTTTACTAATTTAGAGATGATATGCTAGATTTTGGACTTGGGATTCAATGAGTAACCTATGACTGATTTTGGGTGGATTTTCTTCAATGTTATGTAATTTCAATGATTAACTTGGTGGATGATATTTCAGTTTACATCTAGAAATGATTGAAGTTCTTTGCTCTTGGTTTAGATTAGTTGTAAACGTAAAAGCACAATTAATACTTGAACAAGTAACAAGATTTTGATAGCTTTTTTTCACTATTTTACAATTGTTATATAATCTGTCAAGTAGTTTTATTAAGCTAAGAATTGTGGTTCATTGTTATATTATCCGACCATGACTTCTAGGAATGAGAGCATGGTTGAGAGAAGTGAATCCATCGCCAAATCAGTGGATGAAAATTGCATCCCAAGTGTTTATTTTATTGTTTCTTAGAAGTTTAATTCATTTGCTACACACTTTCTCTAAGCCTCTTAGTTTTGGTTATTTTAGAATCATAGATTTATTTTTTTATTTTCAGTTTAATTCAAGCTTGAACTTCCAAAACAACCACTAGTCATACTCTTAATTCAGTCCACATTTTAGTCCAAGACTTTCTTTTTTTCGAAATTTCATGTCACCATAAATGTCAATATTTTATCTTGTGATTATAAAATGTTTGCTTAATTCTTATTATCCCTGTGAATTCGATCTTGAGATTTACTCTTGTATTACTTTAACAGCTTCTACACTTGGAAGACAAAATTATAAGCTGATCAGGAAATGACGCAAGAAGATGAAAGAAACGATATGGGAAAAAAAAAACAATGATGAGGGGATTCTTTGGTGGGGGGGGCAAAAGGGTGACAACACTGTTAACTATCGTTTTTGAATAAAATAGTAATAATAAATAAAAGCACGGGAACAGTTACAGATGACGTGGTCCACGTCTTTAACATAATGAGAATTTGAATCTTCCAAAACCCACACCTTAGTTAGCATAGACCCTCAGTGGGGTAAAAGTCGTAACAATCCCAAGGTTCATCCATTTGCCCCAAACAAGAAGGGTAGAGGGAACCTGAATTAATAAATTTCCCAGGTGCAGGCATGGATGAAAGTAGTGGGGTAACTGGAATAGATATTTAGGAGCCCGGAGGGATAAGCCCACGTGTTAGATGGCCCAAGTCTAAGGCTTCAAGAACCAGGTTTAGTCTGAAGCTCAGGGATTAAACCTACGAACACATGTTGGATAATATAGTGAACAAATAACGCCTCCGCTTGGTCAGGAAGGTTATCCTATCAATTTATTCAAGGGTTATCCAAGATAGACTCTGAGGTCAGTTGTTATCATCACCTTCATACTTCTATAAATAATACCTAAAAGTAACATATTTGGCATTCATTCATATAGTTGTATTGAGACCACTTCTTTCTAACTTAAGTATCGGAGCTTCACTGGGCACCCGGCAGCTTTCTCATCTATTACAGGTTATTTGTGCAGTTGGTGGTGTAAAACATGTCCTTAACACATAAAATTCTCGTTTCATGTCATTTCATCTCGTTACTATCCTAGTTGAGTGCTTGATTGGGCACAGATCAATTTTTTGTTGTCATCTTGAATCGAACTTAGATATAAAAATTCCTTATTCAAGTTCAAACTTGCAAATACGCTTAATTTAAACTTAGTCGAGTTAAAGCCATTTTTATGTAATTGAACCAAGATAGCTTGTTGAGCTCAGCTCAATTTCAATCAGTATATATTTATCATGAATAATGTTAGTATATCCCATCATTTTAACCGTACATGCATTTAATTTATTTATTTTTTATTGAATATCGAAGTGACTATTAGTATATTTGTATTTTTTTAATTTTTAAAAAAATTTTAAATATATTTAAAAAATATTTGAAAAAAAAAAGGTGGGTCCAGGGAACATCAAGTGGGCAATTGAGGAGCAGAAGTAGCACTACCCTTTTACCCTTGATTGCTTCATTCTTAGCCTTTGATTGCTTCATTAACGTCTGCCCTAACAAAGCTTTCGATTGATTCTTGGATTGCATTGTTGCAACCAAATTGACCAATGGATGAGAAGGCAGAGAGCATCGCACTAATGAAGATAAGGTCACCCTGTGATGTTGAGGCATTAAAGAAATGTTTGGAGGAGAACGACGGGGACTACGTGAAATGCCAATCTCAAATTGAGGCATTCAAGTCCTCATGTTCACTAAAGAAGCCGAACACATCTCAAGAATCTGCACCACAGCTCAGAACTGGTGTGGTCTCTGGCCTCTGACAATCGAAGTTCTTTGATTTGAATTAAAATTTCTATCTCGGTCTTTATTTTTGTAATTTATTTTTTCAAGTTTCTTTGCTGAATATTCGGAATTGTAGTTTCTTTTTTTTTTTGAATATTTTATTTATGAACTTAGAATAAGCTTGGGATAAATTTTCAAGGCCTAATTGTACTGCTGTAATCGAAGTTTGAGTCGAACGTTTAGAACTGGTTGCTTTTCAATGTTGGTTATCTGGGAATAAGATGTTAATCTTAGCCGAATTCTGTCTACAATTGCACTCGGTAAAACTGGGTTGATTACTTTTTTTACGAAGGGCGCACCTTTTGTATGTTGGAGTCTCTGTTGGAAAGATGATGTGATGGAGCTGAGAATGTTGGAGTCTCTGCATCATGGATCTAGATTGCAATTATACTCTATGGATATGCTTGCTTAAATCATGTTCTCACTTTGCTTCTTTTCTTTTTTGCTCAATTATTCGCTATTGAGTGTTGAGGTATGAAGAGTCCTGCCAGTTGGTCGCTGTTCTAGCTAGGAGGCATGCATGGGGAGTTGTTTTGCCATAATTTTGCCGATTTTGTTTCTCAAAATTATTTAGATTTCAGGTTTACTGGGTTGATAATTGATAGAAAATGAGAAAGTTGATTATGATTTTAGGCAAACATTTTATGTTTTCATTATCTGCTTCTTAGAATGTATTTAGGTGTTTTCTTTTGTATACTTCCTATGTACATGGGTATCACCTATTTCATTCGTTTCAATAAAATTGTCTTTCTTATTTATAAAAAAAAGGGCAAACATATTTTTAAACCATTGATGAAAAATAGGACACTGAAGGTATTACTGAAATGAGTCAGATAAGATGGATTGAAATTACATGCATTGAAAAATATTTTTTCAGAAAGTAGAAGAATAGTCCGAGGAAAGTAAGGCTCAATATTTCTTTGGTAGGTAAAATAATAGTCTGGAAAATTACCTGACTCAAGTTAAGCTGCTATTGAGACAGATTATGCTTATAACCGGCCACTCTGGCTTTACAGTTGATTCATACTCTCAGCATACAAGAGTAAAGCTTATATCATAGCAAGTTTGTAGTTAGCATTTGAGCTGAATGTTCAGGTGCTTTTTTCCTACAATCAGGCTTGTTAAAAGTTAAGCATGATTTTTTTCATGTACAAACTTAAGTCATCTAAAAGTCTAGATTGTAAGCTGACTTTGGCTACCTCAGACAAAGGTGTTGTTTTCTTTTCCTGATCAATGGAGTGATTCTATCCTTTGCCAAATTTACCATTATACATCTTTGAGTAATGTACCATATCATCTATCTAGGCAGCAAATAATGTATCTAATCCTCTAAGCACACTTCCTTGGCTGTACATGGTATTGTTTTTACTGCTGAATTGTCTTCGTCTAAGACTGCTATTGTTTTTACTGTATTTGAGTTGCACATGGCATCATCTTCATCTAATCATTTTATGTTAGTGTTGTTAATTTTACTCTAGTTCATAGAGGCCTGAATGGGGTGGCTGTTGTACATCCAGTGTTTATGACCCTCTGTGAAATTAGGACCTAAAAACCGATGGCAGGAAGTTATTGCAGCGTCCACTCTATTAGGGTTTATCCTGCTCTTTTATAGATTGCAGTTATCAATTGTTTCGAAAGTTGTCTTGAATCACCTGTATTTCTATCCAACATCTTAGTTGCATGAAGTTCTCTACTCTCTTTCTCTATGCTTGAATTATCAAGATCTTTTTGGTAAATTGCACGCTGTGTTCCCTCAAGCAAAAGGAAAAAGAAACGAAAACATCTCTCTTAACTTCCATCTTTTTCATTCTTATACTTGATACTTGCTAGAAAGGAATGAAAACTTTTCCCGTCTACTCTGTTTAATCAATGACTTCGCTTGTAATTTCAACCATAAAATTCTAAGGTTTGTGGAAGAAAAATATTTAATGGAATTGTGATTGCCAATTTATTTATATGTATTTATATGTTAAATTGAAGCAGGTTTAAGAACATACTCCCCTAATCACCAAAAAATGTACACTAGAATAAAAAAAATGGTCTCCATCTAGGGCCTAAAAACAAGGGCGACTGCTTGGAATGCCAAATTCCATTAGAAGTTTTGAAGTTCTTAAACTCTCTCAAGAAACATAGCCTGCTTAGTCTTGGTACTGATCTTCCCTTAATTTCTATTTTAAGAGTTACATTATTGCAAACTTGGTTTTATGTTATTAAGTGTAGTCTTCTTGTGAGTGTCTGAATGCTTGAAATTAAAGAAGGATTTTAGTTCACGAAAAAACATGTAACTTGCTTTTCGAAATATTCTAAAGAATTGAACGTCTATCCACCATTGCACCCTCTCCGAAGACTCTCTCAAGAAAATAACTCTCTGGTGTGCTCTTGCCATTTGATCTCAAGAAAACTACTAGAACCCTTTTCATTTTTCTCCCCGCTTTTTCTCTCCTTTCCTCTTGTTCTGCTGGTGTTATGGACCTCGAGGAAGGGGAAGAGGAGATAGGGACCTGAAGCTTCAAAGGGGCAGATTGAAGTGTTCTGTTGAAAATGGAGAAGTGCAGGTTAAGGTTGTTTCGAAGGGACTCTAAACACAGCGTTGGATAGAATTACCCAAGCTCTTAACGCACCGTTTCGATTACTCATGAAAAGCACCGTTTGAATAAAAGCCTGGAAGGAGACACGTCATTTGGGCCTCCAGGTACTTGTCGTTTAGTCTTTTAATTTCCTGTCGTGGAGTCTATGTTGTTTTTTATTTCCGTATAGTTTGTTATTTGCTTTACATGTGTTGTTTAGTTATTAGCCCGTGTGGATATGAAGAAGAGATGGCAATTTTTTTTTTTTCCTCATCTTATCTCATCTTAAAAATAAGAAAAGATGGCATTGAGTAAAGGTTTCTGAACATTGTTGATTACTGAAACTTTTGGAGGTTAAGGGATTCCCTCGAAGAGCCCTAATATCAATACATAATATTCACTATGTCATTCTAACAAACAGCTTCCATACATCTATTTCTCTCAACTATATCCGTAACCATTCATCTAAACCATACCTTGATAGCTTCTATTACAATTCAGAAGTGAGGTCTATTACAGCTGGATGCTGGAAGCCCAATCTACATTGCCACAGGCGCACGTGAATCTGAGAGATTACCCCCACACAGCAGCATTGCGACTCCCTTACGTCCATTATCCAAGCAGGAGGCCTCGCTCGTACCCTTAATTGACATGGGACTAGTTTTCTCTTCTCTTTTAGTGGTAGCTAGCCTTTGTTCATACTCCCTTGTCCATGGCACAGGAGACATTTAGCGATCACTTCAATGCATTCAGAAGCAGCGTACGTCTTTCTATTGTGGGATACCGCAACATGTACAGGTTACTAAAAGCAGTCCATTTAGTAACAGGTTGTGTAACGACCTTTTTCCTTGATCATTCGGCCAAGAATCTAGTTGGATACATATCCTGATTTGTTTTTCTTTACTTCTATGTAATTGCGATGTGTTTGTTTGGATCTCTGTCCTCTTATAATCTTATTTTGTAAAAGATTTATCAGTATTTCTCGCTCTACCAAAAAAATTATAATTTAAGATGTACATTGCAACTTTTGTAATTTGAAATCAAAATTTTCAAATTACAAAATATAACCACCCCTTGTCATAATTTATCTTCATATTTCTTTAGCTTGATGTTAAAAAATGTAACATACCCCAGATATTTGATAAAAATATATTGAGGATCGCTTACTTTGAGGGAAGCACCTCTAGCAAGAAGAAGAAGAATAGAGAAGAAACTAGAAAATTCTAATGCATTTCGATAGATTGTCCCCGGGCAGGAAATGCTCCTTACATAGTGATGTCCACACTAGGCCTAATTAGACACTAGGAAAATTAAATGCAAAAGGTTGAAATGTTAACGGCTGCGATCCAATATCTATTACAACCCAAAGTATAAAATAACTAATAACATAATAGGAAATAAATGTTGGCGCATGGCCCATGGCTTTCTTGGCCAAAGCTCAGCTTCTTCCTTGGGCTGTGACAAACCCTTGCTCTTCAAAACACCTTTTCCACAATATGGTATGCTTCCAAAGTAGACCTCAAGGAGCTGTTGAACCTTTGGAATCCTAGGGCTTCCACGACCAGGGTCAAAGATGAGGATGTTCTTTTCACTAATTTTGTCATACTTCTATCTCTTAGTTCCTGCTTTCAGTCCCTACCAAGAAAGACTTCCTCTCAAGAAGTACATAAGGACATATTCAAGAGATTCTAAATCATTCCTCTGGCTTTGTTCTATACCATGAGTGAGTGTTCACACTGGCATATCCAACAGTCCCAGTCAAATTATTGTTTTATTTGTAAGGAATGTATTGATGGGTTGAACTGTCTCTATATTTCTTTGCCAGACCAAAATCAATGATGTACACCTGAATTGTCACCTGCCCAAGCCTATTAGAAAGTTGTCAGACTTGGTAATTCGATGCATAAATGATTTAGGATGAACAAATTCAACTGATTATTCATTTGATCTGTAAGCAGAAGAACCATCTTCAAAGAAAGCTTCACGCTGCAGAATTTAGAAAAGATCTTCAACATTGGGTCCCAACTCATCCATCACCAAAACATTATTGTCTCCCTCCACTCCAAACCATCTCACATTCGGAATTCCAGTTCCTCCCAATAAGATTCTGTATAACTTTGATTCATATAACTGCTGAGGTTGCTTTGTTTTGACATTTTCAAGCTTAATCTTAACGGCTCTGTTAGTCTGGGTTTTAGTACCTGTAATGCACAAAAGAATTCCGCCCAAGGACATCCCACCTTTGCTTTGAGTGTCCCTTAAAAAGTGATACATGTAATATGGAGATAGTGCCCAATAGACATGAGGGTTCCAACGAAATATGTTCTATATCGCCAATAATGCACAAAAGCCATGCCAAAACTAGAGTAAACAAGAACCCAATTGTGGGGGTGCCATAATGTTGAAGGGCAAACGAGCCTATCAGTATGATGCATTCAACTAGTACTTCAACATTTGCATCAGAACCAACAAGTTTAAATAGCCGCTTCCCATCAAAATTAAGAATGACTAGCGCAACAAGTTGATAAATATTTTGACCAATAATATATCTCCACATGGCCTTAGTGATAAAGCTAACCTTCTTTTTCTTTTTCCTTTTTTGTATTGCATTCTTGTACACATTAGACGCATCCTCACCATATTGCACTCTACCATTCGCCCATAAAAGAGATGCATAGGTTGCCCAACTCAGAAAAAGTCCATCGTTGATCATTTCCTTGTAAATGATTTTTGTCGGCCAGGGCCTTTTAGCTCTTCCATAGCTTCCAACAAAATATTATATATAACCAAGTTAGGCTTCACACCAAGAGCCTCCATTTCTTCAAAAACATTCAAGCACCCATCAAAATTTCCTAATGCCCCATACGCTTGAATCAATGTCGAATATGGGACACTATCAGATTTTAACCCTTTCAAGCGTTTTATCAAACAACTTCTCTGCTCTCATCAATTCCCTATAATTTCTAAGCTTTTCATTGAGAATCATCTCCCTATTTGGGTTCACAATCACAACATATTTTAAAATTCTATCTCCTGAAGTCCCCAAAACTTTAGCATATATGTTTAAAAGTAAGACATAATACCCATAATTAATTGGGTCCAATTCAAACACTCTTTAGCAAAAACCTCACCCAGCTCAATGTTTTTGTGAATTCTACAAGCCTCCAATACTTGTATATGTTGTCAAAAATTGTGGAGCAAAGGAATCAAACTATCTATTCCCAAGTGAGGCCTTCCATCCACCAAGATATTTCATGGAGCTCCAAAGTGAACCAAAGTTTTCATAACTGCCAGAACATTGTCACTGTTTCTTCCCATTCTAATTACCAATTTCACATTACTTCAGGTACCTGCACCAGCCTCCCAGATTAAAAAAAGAAAAAAAAAGAGCTGCTTTCGATTTACATAACATGACAAACAATTAAAGCACCAATGTCACACCCTCTTTGTTCTAATCACACTCAATAACAAAGGGGTATGAAAAATTTGGCAGTTTAAGTACTAGAGGTCTCGTAACGGCCTCTTTTAGCTTACTAAAGGCTTGTTCTACTTTGGGACTTCATTGAAACACATTTTTCCTGAGAAGATTGATTAGGGGAGCAGCTAGCAGTCCATAATTTTTTATAAATTTTCTATAATAACCTATTAAACCTAAGAATCCTTTCAAAGCCTTAGGATTCTTGGGTGTTGGCCATTCTAGCATAGACTTTATCTTGACTGGGTCTGCCTTCACCCCTTGGGCTGAAATGATGTGCCCAACGTAATCCACCTCACTCGCCCTAAGTCTACATTTTGTTAGTTTCACATATATTTTATGGTACTGCAATAACTCTAGCACTTGTTTAAGGTGGTCTAGGTGATCATCCCAGCTTCTAGGTGTCCTAAACAGCTCATTCATTAGCCCTTAGAAGTTGGAATGGGCATTAGTTAGCCCAGAAGGCATACTAGGAATTCATAGTGCCCCTCTTGAGTTTGAAAAGTAGTTTTTGCTATGTCCTTAGGAACCACCCTAGTCTTATGGTATCTAGATCTTAGATCCAATTTAGAAAACACCATTGCCCCATATAGCTCATCAAGCAACTCGTCTATTACAAGAATAGGAAACTTGTCCTTCACTCTCGCATGATTCAATGCCCTACAGTCAACACATAATCTCCAACTCACGTCTGCCTTGCGCACTAATAACATTGGGGATGAGAAAGGGTTGGAACTAGTCGTAATCATTCCAATTTTTAGAAAATCTGCCACGATTTTCTCAATCTCTAATTTTTTGTAGTGGTATCGGTATGGAAATGGGCTAGGTTCCTTCTTTTAACACAATTTTTTTTATGATCGTGGGTTCTTGGTGGGGGTAACCCTTGGGGTTCCTAAAAAACACCCTTGAAGGTATTTAACAACTCCACAATTTTAGGATTATCAATTACACACTGCTTACCCACTTCTCCAGAGTTTACCTGTAATAACAGCCCTTACCCTTTGCTATAGATGTCAAAATAGCCTTGTTACTTCCCTCAAAAGTCACCTGCTTAAGTTTAAGCCCCTTTAATTCAACCTCATGTTTCACCTTCTCAAATTTCATAAATAGTTTAGAGAAATCCAGATGATGGG
The DNA here is from genome assembly GCF_018687715.1 of Carya illinoinensis. NCBI lineage: Eukaryota > Viridiplantae > Streptophyta > Magnoliopsida > Fagales > Juglandaceae > Carya > Carya illinoinensis. Next base: position 651,133 of record NC_056757.1, read on the forward strand.
ATCTAGAGTTTCCAGCCAATTTACCCTTAATATTACATCACATCCCACCAACTGGAGAATGTAAAGTGAAGGAAAAAAACCGTTTACCTTATATTTTGAGGTTGACAGCATCACAATAGCCTTCACTTTGTATCATAGCACCATTGGCCACTCTCACAGTTAATTTAGCATACCCATCCACCATTAATCTGGTCCTTTGTGCCACCGAGGGGTCTAGTAACTGAGTGTGCTCCTGTAATCTACCAAAATGACTACCTATTGACCCCCAATATGCCCAAACGACCTCATCATATTAGGACTTGCGGTCCCAACTATGGCATTTAAAGAAATCTCAGGTTCACCTTCCTCATTTCCACTCCAACTCCTTCTTCACTTTGCTAGATTTCCTCATTTGCTTCTACTCTTTTTTCTTCATTCGACTCTTCCCCTGCTTGTAATTAGTAGATTTTGGAATTTTTGCATATGTGAGCGAGTTTCCACTTCTCATCACAGTGGTGGCATAACCATTTTTTTTTTCTTTTCTCATCTATTTGGGTTCATGTTACCTTCCTTGCAGGTACAAAGGGTTTATGCCATTTATTTTCCCCACGCTAGAAGAGCCTTCATGAGGGGAGCTGGCAGAAGCAGGCAACATGACCTTATCTCCTCCTGATTTAAAGTTTTTGTTGGTAGTAGTTAGGTATTCTTCTTGTATTTTGGCCAATCCAAAGGTTACATTTAAACTTATTGGGTTTAACATTCGCAGGAGCAAGCGTATTTCATCCTTTAACCCGCTGAGAAAACAGCTGAGTGTGTGCACATCTGAGAGTCACTTGAGTCTGTTGGACAAAGCTTCAAACTATGCCACTGTGGAGGTTTGCTTCATCCTGGTCAAAGCTTCCATGGGATCATTATAAGCCGTGGGTCCAAACCTAATTTGGAGAGCTCATGTGAAAGTCTCCCAGTTGGTGAAATGGTCACTGTCCCAGGCATCTTGATACTAGATAAGTGATTCCCCTTGCATATGTTGTTTGGTTGCTATTGGTTTAATATGGATATTTGGTTTGGTTCGGATATCAGAGGAGGCATATGGTAGTGATGAGAGATTCTAGGGTTAGGAATTAGAGGTTGGGCATGAAGAGGGAAGATATTGTTAGCATAAGAGACAATACTAACTAGGATTCTAAGAGAAGCATGTTGTGCTTGTGGTTGGAGATCTAACAAGCTGGGAGTGTTCTTTAGTCATTGCTTCTTTTCATCTTCTTCTTCAAGCATTGCACCAACCTCTTGCCTCATATAGCTTAAACTTTCATTGCAGTTGTTCTTGAATTCTCTTATTTTTTGCAGAATGCATTTGTTGTGATTGTTCAACCAGTTCCTTAATTTTGTATAATGATGCAGAAATTTCTTCTATTAATTGGTAGCACAGAGATTGGTGTTGATACCATTTATAACACACTCCCATATATTTGATAAAAATACATTAAGGATCGCTCACTTCAAGGAGAGCACATTCAACAAGAAGAAGAAGAAGAATGGAGAAGAAACCAGAAAATTCCAATGCCTTTCGATAAGATTGCCGCTGAGCAAGGAATGCTCCTTCCATAGTGATGTCCCATACTGGCCTAATTCGACAAAGGAAAATTTAAATGTAAAGGGTTCAAATATTACAGGCCAAGGCCCAATATCTGTTACAACCCAAAGTAAAAAAATAACTAAGAACATAATAGGAAATAAATGATGGCCGTGGCCCACTGCCTTCTTGCCCAAAGCTCGAGTTCTTCCTTGGGCTGTGACAGAAAAGCAGAGAGGTCACATTTGTGTTTATGTACCTTCGCTGCGTTTGGTAGGATGTTGATACTCTGAAATTGTCGCAATGCAGAATTGAATTCTTTTGCCTTTCAAAAGAATAACCTTCCAATGTTTGATAATTTCCAAAAGCTAAATGAAAGGGGGCGGGCACATGTCTAAAAAGTAAATGGCTAGCACCAGCCCACGTTTTTCCAATCAAAACAATTCGCGTCTTCGTATTTCTTTTGCCCTTGTTTTTTTTTTTTTTTTTTTGGTAAGTAGCTCAATGGGGGAAAAAAATGTTACAATCGATCAATGAATAGGGTCAACCGCAAACTTTGCCTTCTTTCTCATATATTACTTAAATCCCAACATCAATCATCCATATGAGATTTCTTGATAACAATGTGACCTGACTCTTCCTTGTCCAAGAGACGCTCAGTGATTTCATTCCAGCTTTCCTTTTTCCTGCTTTTCTCAGACGAACCTAGAGAAGATTCACCAATTGATCTGTCTGACTCTGAGTGCTCTCCTTCCTCAGGCACATCAAAAGTTCCATACTGTTTAGGAGAAAAAGCATGTGGCACATCCAGTGTTACAGCCCTTTGTAGTGCTGCTTTATACTCTTCAGTGTGTTCTCTAACTAAAGTCTTCTGCCGCTCCATTCTTTGCTTTTCTGGAATTTCAGTGATCCGATCTTTCTCAAGCATTAACTGAGGTCAGTGAGAGAAAATTGGCAAGGTTGATATATTGAAAGCAGAAAAACATCCGCTACAATCTTCATCCGAGCAAGTATAGATCAAATTACAGTAAATGACTGGCCTCAAAAGTTTTGTTCATGCTTGTGCCACCCCAGCGAATTAAGAATTCAGCTTATTATTAATGACAAACTCAAGTTTAATCGCCCGTTTGGATAAACATCCTGAGAGGCAAACAGCCCCTCTAAACGTTTTCTTTTTCTGCAAACAGAATCTCCCTAACTCACAGCTTACAAGATAAAAGAACTCTAAACGTTTTCTTTCTCTGCAAACAGATTCTCCCCAACTCACAGCTAGATAAAAAGTACACAAAAGGAGTCGTACTTCCAATACCTGGCCCAACCATTTACGATTATTATCAACTATTACCAATAAAAAACAAAATCTGAAAACTTACATCCAGTGCTCTTTGAGCTTCTCTCTCTATCCAAATGATGGCATGGTCAGAAGTGGCATTACAAGACAGAACTATGTGCTCAAACCTCCCGTCTACTGGTACCGCAGTCCTCACAACTGGAGGAAACCTTCCCATCCTGCAAACATAATACTTAGACTGCATCAACACCAAATGACCAAAGTTTTCATTCTTTCTCCCACCTCAAAATTCACTAATATATTTACTTGAACTATAAAGTTCAAACATCAGTCACTGATAAAATGTTTCAACCTTCTCTCATGCTTCAAAAAGTTTTTAGGACATGGCAATGGGTGCGTAGTTTTCACCATAGAGTGGTAACCACATTAGTGCCATATTACATCTCTAAGAAAAGGGAGACGCACATATGCCCAAAGTCAAAACCCAGAACCTATATTATATGGAATTCCGATATAAAGTATTTCACTTGATTTTGCAAACATTTGACAGAACCATGCTTGTTATGTCAAAGAACACCTGAAAGGCTTTCTCTCAACTATGTGGTAGAGGCGACCAGGTGCATAGAGCCTCCTTGGATCTTTGAGCATTTTTTCCTCAGGTATACAGGTATCTCTCATGCATCTTAGGCACAACAGGCATGGCAAGCTGTTCGTAAAAGAAAGAAAAGTTTCATTAATAAATCAAATCAACACGCAGGATGTAAAAACTTACAAGAATATACCATTATTGGTGTCTTCAAACTGTATTCTGAGATATCAATGCAGTAAAAATTAACTACTAAATAAGCTTTGGTACAAACAAGTCATGGAACATTTAATATATATGATTAACAGTTCACAGTAATCTTGTCCTTTGGTAAATAAAATACTTAAGGTTATATGAGTGACCCATCCTTAAAGACAAAAACCAAGGCATCTGGCTTGCACAATGAAATATTTTTTTGCCTTGCAGAGAATGTAGGCACAAACTTCATGAGGCTATTAGCTGTAAAAAGCAACAATTGACAAAGGTAATAAAGCAACACTCTACCAGAAAAGTGACTTGAAAATGTCTTCCAAGGGTGTGGCTGTCCGTGGTAAGAAGTCATCCTGGTAAAAGAATGTAGGTCAACAGAATTAAATTTGAAGTATATCTGCAGACACATCCAAGTAGAAGACTTTCACTACACTCATCTCAACAAAAGAAACTGTTTGATACGGACTTACTGTGCTCAATAATTTGGTTACTTCAAAACCAAATATTTTATAAACAAAATACTGAGACGCTTAATATTACTGTGAAAGGAACCATATCATTCAAACATGCAGTCCTGTGTAATAAGGGCATCCAATATTACCTCAATATTCATTTATGATGTAAATATAAGAAAATGCTATGTACTATAACCCTATCCTACTTGGAAAAAGATATAGTTACTACTCCACTACAATCCATCTACTACTCTTTTTGTATTTGATTTTTTTTTAATTTTTTATTTTACTTAATGATTAAGGAAGTGAGTATTAGTAAAGTTATATTTTTTTTTAATTTTTTCTTTGTGATGAAGAATGTTAAAAAATACTTAAAAGAAAATGAAATAAAAATCAAAAAACTTGTAATGCACTTGAGTAGTGGATGGGTAGTAATAGGGTAGTAAGCCTATCACTACCCATCCTACTTTTATCTCACTGTGCTGATGTGGCAGTACTCATAACCCTTGGATCAGCTTTTGTTGTTTAAAGAAAAAAATTTGAGGGTTAAAGGGCGTTGCCACATCAGCACAGTGGAATGGTATAGTAAACAGTATAACTCAATAACATATACACATGTCCGGTGAGTTTTACACACTAACTCAAGACATAGTTTAGCTGTTTTATGTCATAGCATGTGTCAACCTATGTGATGAACAGTATCTATTTCCTCAAACACAGATCCTTAATAATCTCCACAAATGAATTGCGGGCTTCATTCTCATATGAGATGTCTGTTTATGAGTGAGTATGACTCCCCTAAAAAGAAATGTCACCTGTATCATGGTGCATAAAAATTCAATCTGTAGGATCCCCACACTAGAAAGGGACAACCAAAATGCTCCAGTCCCTTGCATTAGTAGTGGGGCATGCTCAGAATACACCCCTTACCTGGCAGTTGGCTGATCTGTTATGGATGAAAGAGACCGTTAGTCAGGGTCATCTATGATTGGTTACACCTTAACTGTGCGAATTTTCCCATCAATCTAGTAATGCTCAGCATGCATGTCATTGGACCATAACAACTTCTGTTAAATTGAACATTATATGCTTGAATTGTAATGTGTTCATAAAATACATATTCTATTGTTGTATTTGTGAATTATACTCCCATAAAATGTCCTTTTGATGGAAACCCACAATAATAAGAACCAAACTTTCTGATGAGCAAATATTAGACAGCAGACTTATGGAGTTCTTTCATTGTGGTTATTAACCTAAATTCATGTGTATTGATAAGTTAAATACTTTTTTTTTTTTTGATAAATATTGATAAGTTAAATACTTTGAGTCTATTTTCATTCAAAGTGATATTTATGATCAAAGCAAGCCAATCTTTTACAAAAGTTAATAATTGTTCCTCTAATAAAAGTTCAAGAACATGGACAAATAAGAAAACTCACGCTAGAGCAGTGTTTTGGCACTGGGGCTTCTTAATGGGAACAATATTATTGAAACATAGAAATGTGGAAAAAGTTCAGAACAATTCTGTGATAAACAAGTACTTCAAGAAATCCTTCTTTTTTTACTTTTTCAAATAGACTACTAGTCCACTATCACCACCTTCACCAACAAACCCATGCAATCCACCAGGAAGATTGAAATGGTGGAACTCTTTAAAATTTTACATAGCATGGAACTCAGAGCATGAGAGTGAACAAACAAATCTAATGCCATTGAGGCTTCAGAAGATGCAAATTATTTGAAAAAGTCCTCGTTTTTAAACAAATACAGCAAACAAGAATACAAACTTGCCTGTAGCACAACAGAATTGATGACATCTGCATATCTGACTGCTACATTCAGTGACATACATCTGGCAGGCGCAATAGCATAGCACCTAATCCTCTTCCTTTCAATGTGTCCCAATTTATCCTGATTCTGAACCACCACCATCGTCAGCAATGCTGCAACACCTGCTCCAAGGGAATGCCCTGTCAAAGTTAAAGTATAATTTGGATACTTTTCCACCAAGTCCTTCAACACCTCACACTCTGCATCCAAGACCCATTTAGCGGCATTCCATAGCCCATTGTGAACATAGCCACCATCAAACTTCCTCTTTCCTAGCTTATTATCCAAGAGAACAGCGTAGTCACTCTCCTTTGCCAAGTTTAAACCCCTAATGGCAAGAACTATATCAGAGTGATCATGATCGACATATAGTATATAGGGAGGAGCCTGTCCTTGGGTATCTTCATAAGTTTTTTTCAGTTTTACCCAATCTGGGTTAATTCCATACCCGCCAGGAGGCTCCCAAAGGGGCTGCCTTAGATCATCTTCATATACAGCAAGAAGGTAGCGACAAAGGCGAGGGACAGGTTCAAATTCTTCAGCTGAGGCAATGCCCCAAGTCTCACTATCATGTCCTGCAGTGTGGAGACATCGTTTCCAAGCCCAGCGGGCGCATGCAAGGCAATAAACACACTCAAGGAGAGGGAGGCCACATATAATTGACATTTAGGTCCACACTTTGAGCAGGCTAAGATAGATTCAAAGAATGAGTTTTGTAGGCAAGAGCAAAGTAGGGACACAATATTCTTGTGAAAGGGATCAATCGGAAATCAACTTGGCACTAAATTAGCAGATTCTTCAATGGTATGAGTGCATATATGCGTAACTAAGATTCAAGTATAGAGGGGATATCATGTGGTACTCAAATCGAGTAAACTCGAGTTGCAAAAAAATGTTCATACGCTAAATCCAATGATGGGATTATTACTGTAACAGCAAAGCTATTTGAGTATCAGAACTTGGAAAATTTTATCAACACTTATATACTGACTTTGACCAAGGACGAAAAAAAAAACCCAACACTTTAACGGTGTATAAAATTACAACCTGAACTTTGAAAACTCATATGAAACTCCTATTAAAAAAAAAAGTATCACGAGAGATCGCTATAACAACTGGAGCTTCGGTCTAAAAATATTGGATGATTTTCAGAAAAACTAGCTCCGTTTGGACCTTTGTGGCTTGGATACTTGTTTCGAGTTTCAGGTCATGGATCGAGAGAGAGAGAGGAGCTTAGGTCTAAAAATATTAGATGATTTTCGGAAAAACTAGCTCCGTTTGGACCTTTGTGGCTTGGATACTTGGATACTTGTTTCGAGTTTCAGGCCATGGATCGAGAGAGAGAGAGAGAGAGAGAGAGAGAGAGGTATGGAAATCAGAAAAGAAAGTATTTCGATCCACAACAACAGAAAATCACCAAATAGGAACAACAGAAACAATACGGACAATTGAGCAAAGAGTACGAGGAGTTAGACTCCAATAATCTCAGATGGACCAAGATCACAATTTGACAGAGAATGGCAAGTTAAGGAGACCGAGAAACTGTTACTTTGCATATTAACTGAATTGGAACTCTATGGTTAGGATTTTCATATGCACCGAAAAATCTTCAGCTATTGATGATCAAAAATTATCCAACAAGTGAATATAACAGAAAAGAAAGGAAAACAAAAGAGGCCCGAGAACCGGACTCCAGCATTGATCAAGAAAATGGAAACTCGAAAGCACCACAAGAAAAATACATACACTTCCAGGAAAACACAGGAAAGTGAAAACTAGCTGTGAGCATCATGGACTTTCATTGCTGGAATATTATTTAAACATAGGTTTTAATATCTTAGAGAGATGTGACTTACGCTGAGAGAGAGAAGGAGAGAGGAGGCTATTCTACCTGCAAGTCAAACCCCATTCGGGGTTTTATCAATTCAGAGATGGGCGTTGAAGAAAACATTTTGATTCCAACACACACCTTACGTGCGAAGGATTCATGATTGGCTTTGATTGGTAATGGTGGAAGTGTAAATTTCCTCGAGTTAAAGAGGCAATTTTGTTTTCCGATAGGTGGGAGAAGCAGGAGTGGATGGTCCAAGTTTCCAACCAACAATTCCACATTACCCACGTGCTTCTCTCTGACGGTCAAGTGCTTGTCTGGAAAACTTAAAATTTGGTATTGATTCAAGGATGTCGCTGGGACTGGGAATACGGCTATTGTTTTGCTATTCTATTATTATTTATAAATTATTTATTTTTATTTTTATTATTATTTAAAGATTATTTGAGATTTTTTTAACATCTCTTCCGCATAACGTAATGAAACAAAATAATTTGTAAATAATAATAAATTAATTTATAAATAGTAATAAAATTGTTTGAATTGAAATATTTTATTAAATTTTGTAAAATGAGAATAAATAAATAAATAAAAATATTTTAAAATTAAAATATAATAATAAAATAATAATATCTAAAAAGAATTATGTTACGAAACAGATCCAAAGGAGTTAAAATTAAAATATAATAATAAAATAATAATATCTAAAAAGAATTATGTTACGAAACAGATCCAAACGAGTTAAAACTAAAATATAATAATAAAATAATAATATCTAACAAGAATTATGTTACGAAACAGATCCAAAGGAGCTAAGATATTTTATAATTTTTTTATTTTACCTTCGTGTTTACTGACAGTCGAGAAAAATATAAATATAATGAATGGGTACTCTTAAATATCAGAATTCATGTAATCTATCAAATATTCAACATGATAAATAAATATTTACTATTGTAGATTGTGTAAATGTCATATAATCTTTTTTTTAAAAGTGAGTAAATATTAGACACACCTGAAAGAGAAAAAAATAAAAAATAAAAACTAGTTTTTTAATAGAGGACTCTACTTTTTTCAAAACAATTACGTAGTGTTTGCACACTTTATAACTGTATATAGCATTACTCATAATATTATAGAGTTTATTTCTTTCGAAATTGTAGAAAATATTTATTCCTTATTTAAATTGAGAGAACATTTCAACTCATCTCATCTCATCTACAGAAGTTCGGTCTGATTCCACAAGGTTTTGTGGACTTGATCGGACCAATATGGTCCAGGGTTTTTCCACTCTAGATCGGGCTGATCCAGTCCGGTCCGTCCAACCTTCATCTTTTTTTTTCTTTTTTTCGAAATTGATTGATAAAAAAAAATTATTTAAAATACTAAATTAAAATTAAGTGACTTATTAAACGAAAATTTCATAATAAATTGTACAATTATTAATATATACTAGTATTATATATTATAATTATACATTAAAGAATATAATAATACATTTATCTAAATATATATAGTTATAGACTTAGTACCAATACTATAACTAATAACTATACAAGTAGTATTACTAATATACTATATGTTAGTGATAAATTGATAACACTATATTAAATAATACTCTATGTAGTTATGGTGATTTAATATTGACATATTAAGTTAACTAAACTAATACTATTATAAATTTATACATATACTATAATTTATACTAAAACTCTTATAATATGTTAATATATTAATATATACTAGTACTATATATTATAGTTATACATTAAAGAATATAATTTTTATGTAGTATTGTGATATATTAATAATTATTTATATAAATAATAAAATATATATATATTTTTTTTTAATTTTCATTCGGACCGGTCCGGGGTGAAAAACCCTTAGACCGTGGACCGGACCGAATGAATTCAGTCCTATATAATTTGGACTGGATTGGACTGTCCGGTCCGATCCGATCAGCTCCAAAAATGGCCGGTCCAATCGGTTTCTTCGGTCTGGACCGGCTGAATCTCTCCCCTAATATCATTTAATTATTATAATTTTTTTAAATTTCTGCACAAAGTACAATAAACAATTTAATTTTTTTCTAATCCTAAAATAAAAATAATATTAAAAATAATTTTATAATAATATTTTATTCAAATTTCAACTTTCATATCATATCATCTCAACTCACTATTCAAACCTCTCCTATTGGCCCATCCATCAAAATTTGTTCGACTCGTTAGCTCAGGTATATAGTTATATGTCACAGGCGTGCATATGTGAAAATATATATTAATATATAAAATATGCATATATATGATATGTGTGTATATAGTTCACTATTTATATGTATATATAAATGTTATAAATATATTTGTTAATGTCGTGTTTCGTACACCTAGGTTAAGCTCCAGCAACTCGAGCCGATATCTCTTTACTTGCAAACACAAAGATAAATGTGGGCTCGGTGATAGTTTAGAGAGCCTCTGATACTAAAATCAATATTTATTCTTAGAGAATTTGAGAGTTCATAGAGAGTTATTCGTACATGAAATATAGCTTTTATACGAGGTTTCAGAGAATATCCCATATCCTGTGCGGGGATCTACGTCACGCCCACAGTTGCCCAAGTCATAGCCTTTAATGCGACTTTGCATCAGCGGTGGCGCCATTAATGTGGATTGGCTCCCCGAGTAGAGTCTCGACGATAGACGATCCACACGGTCACTTCTCGTTTCCATCGTCAGAGAATGGTGGATTGCCCGTGTTCTTCGTTTACTTGTCAACGTAGATCTTTTAATATTAGATGTTACAAGTGAGTGTCAGGGTCAGCGTGTCCCATTTGTCCCCCCAACTTATTTTCCAGGCAACGCATTCCCTTTCTACTAATACAACCTGTGGGCTGGATTCTTTGGACAGTTTCTAGATTGTAGGAGGGGAGGATCCAGGCTTAAGTGAGTTTCAGTATCTTGCTCAGGCCCACTAAGGAGGGGAATATCTCCCTTCCAATACTAATACAATAAACATGTATGATTAATTAAAGTTGGATAAGAGTTAAATAATCATATAGTCTTGTAGTAAATTAATTTTATTTATGAATAATTATGATGGTAAGAACAGATTTATATCTAAGTGTATATTATGAGTAAGATTGTTCTGTTAATTATTTGCCTATTCTATTTAAAACATATTTTCACATTAAATTATCCATTTAATCTCTATAAAATAATAAAATATTATTAATTTAATATTATTCTATTTTTTATTATCTATTTTTATATATTTTGTATTTCTACCATATAGATTTAAAACCTTGAAGGTACTCAGCAAGTTGAACTTTACAATAGGACAAATAGGATCTCCAATCCATTCCAAAATTTCAAATTGTGAGGATCAACAATGAAGCGGATAAATAAAAAATTCCAAACCTTCATCCCAACAACTTCAAATGCATACAAATACTCAATTCCATTATGTATGAGACAATTATCAAGATTTAAAACCTCAAAAACTACGACGCTTGAGAGCTAATAATAATAATCAAAACCTTCCAGCCTTCAATCATGCCATAGCTTCAAAATGATTTTGAGGATGTTTTGTTAGCTTTATCAAAGCTTAA